>NW_019384399.1:1158148-1234088 GCF_000671375.1 Centruroides sculpturatus
CGGTGATGTATTTAACCAAGTAAGGTTATATCTAAATCTAATATACTTCTGGAAGCGAAGACTAGCTCGGGGTCCGGGTGGCGTAACTGGCAAGCGCACCGCACGGCAAGCGGAGGTTGCGGGTTCAAGCCCCGCCCCGGGCCAGTTCTTTTATTCCAGAATGTTCTAAATTTATTTATTTAATTATTAATTTAATTAAGAGATGGCACCTAACGCCTACCTCTAATGTCAAATTACTTAGTTCCAATCATTTAAAATAGCCATATTATAGCCCGATAAATTAGGCGATCGTTTGGTGTTGATAATCATTGGTCTCAGTTTGGTACCATCAGCTATGCATTCTAGTACCACTGTAAAACTGGACTTCTCATGTCCTGTTGTTTTAATTAAAATTGTTTTTTCACCTTTTTGATGGACAGTTTTATTTCCAACCATATCAAAATTCATTGGAGTTTCATCCATATTTCCAATACTACTTAATGCATAGCCATGTTTAGTGCACTGTTGTATTATGTATCGATGGAAACTAATTACTTTGCTATCAAGATCTGCAAGGTAATTTGTGGGCAATTTTCGACTTTTGCCTCAGTACCATATTATGCCTTGCAATGAATCTACTACACCAGGATACAGTGGCCTTAAATCTGTTGCTTTGATCTGGGTTAGATTTGACCCACTGAAGTGCAAACAAACATATTTTTTTTCGTGTCACTATATAACCGTTTTGGCAATGCTCATCACCATATCTGCTACATGTTTTTCAAGTTCTGGCCAATGTGGGGTGCCTCTTCTTAATGCACACTTACCCTTGGCATACTCTTTAATGCTTTTTCATTTGTTTTCCAGTCCCAAACCATCTTTTCTGTTACTCCATATTGTCTTGCAGCAGTTCAGTTATTATGTTCCATGGCAAAGTTTACAACTTAAGTTTGAAACTGGCTTCATATTTCTTTTTTCTTGCTGGTGGAGCCATGATGGGGTTTGACTGTTGGACATTTTTATAACGACCCGCCCTCGTATCCTATTACTGTACCTCCTTCTCTGCCTCTCAGATCTCACACATGTGCTGCTTCACTGCAGTCCTCAGGAGCGAGATCTGAGAGGCAGAGAAAGAGATACGATAATAGGATACATACAAGGGCGAGCCAGACGGATGAAAGATCTGTGTTTTTCTGCTCTATCTCTATCCATACCCAGGGCGTCCCAGCCAACTGCAGCACCTGTCCTATAAGATGACACCTGACGTATAAGACGACTCTCAACTTTTGAGAAGATTTTCCTGGGTTAATAAGTCGTCTTATAGCCAGAAAATATGGTAGCCATATATTAGCAAAAATGGAATTTAAATGGATTAGTTAAAGATAGACTGACAGACACACACACACTTTAACATGATAAAAAAAGAAAATGAGGTCTTTTTTAAATTGACAGTTTAATAACACAATGGCAAATTAAAAAAAACTAAATGCTTACTTGAAAATTCAAACTTGGAAGAAATTCAAATAGAAATAACTAAACACATTAAACTTGCTGCAACTTTGAAATTTATAAATTTATATTTCATTACTATTCATTATCCACTGCAGAAATTCTTGCTGGCATTAGATGAAGTTTGCAATGACATAAATGTTCCAATTTTTCAATCATACTTCAACGAACTAAAAAAATTCTGTCATAATTTTATAAGTGTCTGTAAGAAGTCTAATTTAAATATCATATGAAATTGCTACATAATCATGACAGAAGAAATTATTTTATTGAAATGAATTTAATTCTTGATTTAACTTGTTTGCTACTGCTGGTTTAGTCATTCATTTGACCAAGACTTGTAGCTCTTGATTTCAAATGTAGACAATCAGGAGTACATTATAAACTTTAATTTATTCAAGAATTACTATAGATGATATAACTATTAACAAATTTTAAGTTATGTGGTTAATATAATTTACAGTTGCTTTCAAAATATTTTGTGAATGCAAAATTCTAATTATCTTAACCATTTTTTGATATCTTATATGAGATATTTATTATAAAAGTAGTCATCAAATTACTCAAGACAATGCAACAAAAAAACATAAGAAAAATAAATGAATGTGTATTCACACAGTATATCAAACTACTTTATGAAATTGTTCAATTAATTCTAAAAAATATTAAATGAGTTTATATATTATGCATTATATATTCATACATAATACATATAGTAAATAAAAACAGATGCATTCAAGAGCTGAAAATAGCAATTTAAATGTAATTTTATTTTTAGTTTTAATTAAAATAAAAAATTGACAAATTATGATCATTAATGCAATCACTGAAAAGACAATAGACATTAAAACAGACAAGTAAAAAAAAATGGTTTTAAGCTGTGCTCAATGTCATTTCTAAACTTAATTTCATCCATAAAATCATAATAGTTTTTGAAGTAATGTAAATGCAACAACAAACTGATAACTAATCAATTTATAAAGAATTTTTACTTTTGAATAATTTTTCAACTAAACTACAAAATTAAGGAAGTTTGGAATAAACATTAATACTAAATCTGAGATGTTACATATTTACAGAAACAACGTAGCAATTAACTTTAAAATTGTTCATTATTCTTTATTTAAATGTACTATTATTATTTAATTTTTAAAATTAGAGAATCAACATCTGACTTATTTAAATGTTTGAGGCAATTATAACTATTGATGACACACATATTCACTAGAATATTATGTAATTTAGAAACAGTCTTTCTTTCAATATTAAATGAGTTTAAGGTAATTTATGATCATATATTTCTTACACACAAATTTAAATACAGTAGAACTTGCTTTATAAAAATCTTTGATTTAGGAACTCACCGTGATATGACAACCAATAGAAAAAGTTCCAGCTGTTCTTCCATAAGTGTAATGCTATTTTACTATCTATATAATGACCCTGTATATGGCCAGAATTTCATCATTGTGACCTAAAAATTGATTCAATATTCTTTCAGAACATTGAATCAACTATCTAGTCACATTTGCTTCAAAGAATTAAATTGAAAGTGAAAATATGCCTACAGTTAAAACAAATTTTTAATCAAAACTGCATTTATTGTACATAAAAATAAAAATACTGTATAAATAGATATAAATTTGATATTGAAAACTTTTCCATTTAGTTCATTATGTAAATTTGAAAATTCATTACACTTTCTTCAAAGACATGATGATAATTCTAATAATAAAGCTCATGCACATTTATAGAATCTAGTAACCACTGTTTGTTTTTTTCATCAAAGTAGTTTTTAACAAATATTTATTTATTTATTTTAAATTTTGAGTATAAAAGTTGTGGTGGAGAAATGTAGAACAGATATATCCAATTTATTTTTTGAAATATTTCCTTTGTTTATTGAGATACTTATTGTAATGGTATATCAATGAATGGATAGCTTGGTGATAAAAAATGCATCTTTGAAAAGCATTTTTTACCATCAACAATCATCGATGTGACAAAAAAATAAAGTAATAACCAAAACCAGAATTACACCAAAGTTCAGGCCTTTTTTTCATGGGAATTAAATAAAGGGAATTTTACTTTCTGTCATTTCTTCGTGATTTTGAATTATTGTATTTTAAATGTATTAATTTTAATTATTTATTGTAACAATTATTTTATTATATTTTTAAAGATCATAGAAGAAATTAAAAGTTCGTGGAAAGCTAAAACATTGACATTAATGGCAGTCAAAAATATGTATCATCTTACAGATATAGATACAATTTTTCATGAGATTGATGATAACTTGATGACAATTACATCAATTAAATATTCTATTTATGCAAAACCATTTAAACAAGAAATCCATATTTTAGAATGTTCTTTATCACTAATGAAAGAAATGCTTGAAAAAATATTAGAAATTCAAAAGAAATGTAATCAACTTCAGGTAATTTAATTGTATTTTAATTTTTAAAATACATTTGATTGTACACAATTTAATTGGAAAATCATTGTTTGCAGAATATTTTTGTTAATGGTGAATTAAGATGTTTAATGCCTAAAGAAGCAATAGATTTTGAAGAATTAAATCATAATTGGCAGACTGTGACCAAGAAACTTCATAAGAGTGAAAATGCATTACAGATAACAAAGTATCCAGGTATACTTTATTATTAAACTTTAGTTTNAAAAAAAAAAAAAAAAATAGTTCCTAACAAAAGCATTTTTGTTTAATTCTTAAAATCAATTATGTAAGGTATGTGTAAGATAAACATATAAACTTAAATAGTTTTTTAGATTTTAAATATTTGCTAAATAACATCGCTTCTAGTAGAATACAAAACATTAATTATTGACTATTTCATTTTCAAATATTATTAATAATGGTAACAAATATGAAATATTAGAAAAAAAATTAAAATAACTTCAAATAATAATTTAGAATATAAAATTTCTATAAATTGTTTACAAATGCACGATTTTTTTATTTTTTTAAAATAAAATATTTAATAATATTTTAATAGTCTCCTTCAAGGAATAAAAACATGAAAATTTAATCATAATCATAAATATTAGCATAGTAAAATTTTAAACCAAATAATAAGAATAATATTGATTAATACAATAGAACAAAGTTAATGATAAATAAGAGTTCCTATATCAGCAAATAAATACCTTTAATTGTTAAATTTCATACTAGTATAATATTAATTTACTTACAGGTTGGAAATAAAAAGGTCAAACATTCAGAAAAAGAAATGTTAACTTCAGTTTTAAAAATTTAAACTTAAGCATACCATTAAATAAAAAAATTTTAGGGGAACTTGTTTCATTTAATTCTAATTTAAATCTAAAAATTTCCTAAAATTTATGAAAATAAATTTAATTCATAAATTTACTAACATGATAATATTTTTTATTAAAAAAATTATTATAGCAACTTTTTAATTTGATCAACAAACTAAAGCTATACTTTCTTTTTATTTTGATTTCTCTCAAATTTAAGTATTGATTTTAAAAAATTCCATAAAGCATGTAATTTTTGCGATGCATTTATATCTATTTTAAAATAAATCTAATATAATATATGCAGACTGTATCCATTTACTTTCAGGAAATGTTACATGAATACAGAAATACATATTGTATTATACATGTTTAGATTCAGATATTTTCAAAAATATTCAGTATTCATTTTATTTTCATTCTGCATCAATATCTATATGATTAACTACTTTGAATGTAATCAATACATTAAACAAATTATATCAAAGATATTTATTACAAAAATAGTAGTATTAAAAATAATTGGAAGAAATAATGTATTAATTTAAATGAATTTAATGTATTACCATAACTTCCTGCATATGAAATTACTAAAATAAAAATGTGCATACTCACAGATTGTCAGTGGTCTATAGACCACTGGTTTAGAAGGCATATTCTCAGACATTGTTTTCCCATTTCTTTGAATTTAAGGGAAATAAAATAATTAAAAACTATATGAAAGGGAAACAGAATATTTAAAACAGAACTGCCTAAACTTGCATAATATCTATTCAACCAAAGATGAGCTTCTCTATATGGTAAAGATCCAATGGATTGTAATTGTAGGCTATCCAATTACTGCTCAGAAAATATTATGTCAATGTTTATTTTACTATAATCTTTATATTAATTAAAAGTTATTTAATAATAATTTAAATGTTACTTTAATTGAAATGAAATAAAATTTCTATACTGCAGAATTGAAAAATAAAGAATAGATCAAAACAATAATGATGTTATCTTTAGTTTTGATTTAATTTGCAAAATGACAGGGGAAAAAATGTTTTTATAAACAAAACCTTACATCATTACATTACATTACAAGCTACAGATATCATTTTAAACATATATAAGTTTAGTTCTCAAAATTCACTTTATAACAATGAAAGGAACAAGAGTTTATAAATTACATATTATTTTTGCTATTAATAGAAAAAGAATAAAATAAATAGCTTTTAGAATTAAGAAGCTAAGATAAAAACTATTTGTTCTATTTCTTTTTCCGCTTTTACATTAAAATTATGATTATGAATTAACTCTATAAAAATACACATTTTCCTTACTTCCTCTCTTA
This sequence comes from Centruroides sculpturatus, assembly GCF_000671375.1. Taxonomy (NCBI): domain Eukaryota; kingdom Metazoa; phylum Arthropoda; class Arachnida; order Scorpiones; family Buthidae; genus Centruroides; species Centruroides sculpturatus. Next base: position 1,164,252 of record NW_019384399.1, read on the forward strand.
ACACAAAAAAACATTATTTTTTTTTTTACTCCTATTGATGGTGTGTGCCTTAACCCATTCGTCCACATGACGACACACTCCGCTCAAAAGTGAAATTCAGAAACTTTCCAACGCTTCCTGCTGGTCATTCTTTTTCTACCTTAATAATCTGAATTAATAATGCAGTGTGTGATGTAATTGTATTCACACGTCAATTAAAAATTGACTTACAGCTATCCCGTAGTCCGCTCGACGAAACTTTAGTTACTACGTAACTTTGTTGCAAAGGCATGTACATTATGTACATTATTATGGCTGTAGATGTAAACAGTTAGTACATGATAAATGCCATTCCCTATTTGGGAAAAGATACTGATCTTCAGAAACAAATATTGGCTATGTTTCTCATAAAGAAAACAACATCTATTTTACATGGTACAAACTGTAACATTACTATGGATAACAGGTTCACATATGTAACTTTAGCGGATGAACTATTGAAGTCACCTTATAATTTGATCTTATTTGGCACTCTTAGAAGTAACAAGAGAGAAATTCCTGAAAAATTAAAAAATTCTAAATCACACGCTGTTGGTACTTCAATATTTTGTTACGACAGCAATAAGACATTAGTTTCATACAAAGCCAAGTCAAATAAAGTTGTTTATGTTTTGTCGACTACTCACGATCAACTTAATATCGATGAAAATACAGGAAAACCACAAATAATACATTTTTATAATAGTACAAAGGGTGTGGTAGACACAGTAGATCAAATGTGTTCAAATATGAGTCAAAACCAAAAGGTGGCCACTATGCATGTTTTATAATATGCTAAACCTATTGGCAATCAACAGCTATGCTATCTATGTCTCTAATAACGTTAGAAACAAAAAAAAAACGGTGTCCCAGTAGGATTTCTTTGTGAAGATGGGAGACAAACTCATGGAGCCCTGGCTACAACAGCGTTTACAGACAGTGCCTTTGAGGTGTGATATCAGAATCATGATACAGGATATTCTAGGTGATGTGCCCAGTGTAGAAGCTCCTATTCATTCTACATCGAATCCGTGTAAAATATGCCATTTATGTCCATCAAAAGATTGACGAATGACAAAACACTGTTGCATAAAATGCAAAAATGCGTTTTGTGGCCCCCATAATGTTAACATATGTAGCAACTGCGTGTAATCTTATTTCCTAAATATTTTGTCCTTATTTAGTTCCTATTTATCTATACTATTGTGCCATGTAACAAGTTCTTATTTTTTCTTAAACAATTTTGTTGATATTAATGTTCTTTAATGTGAAGTCTGCAATGAATGTGTAGTTATAATGTAACTAAAAATTAAGTTTAGTTATCTAGGGCTAATATACTGCATTTTATTGTAACTGATGGAAGGGTGTAACTGTATGGAGAAAATAAAGAGACTATTGTATAGAGGTGCACTCAGTGAAAAGTTCTGATTCTGCATCAACTGAATTGTGGGTGAAAATAGAATGGTCAAAAATTATTGCTGAATATTCACTGAGGAATATCTATAATGAAAACAAAACCACACTTTATTTTTGTCGGGCAATGTCTGATCATATTTATATGTTTAAACATTGAAAGTGTTAAAGGATTTAAATCACTGAAGGAATGTATTGATATTACAGTTCTTTGCTGTGCTAAGATAAAAGGATAGAAACAAAGACTTTTAATGACTGGAAAAAGTACAAATCCTAGATGTTTTAACGGTGAGGAACATATACCAGTGGTTACTGTTCATATGCAAATGCCTGGATGACAATTTACAACTGACAATTTTTAACAACTGGTAGTTAAATCATGCCTTGAAAATTCTTCAGCAATTTGACTAACTAGTTAGAAAAAATGTTAGTCAAATTCAAAAAACTTTATATTAAGCATATTTTGAGAATATAGAACTACAATAAAGAAGCAAATCTAACATTTTATTGACATAAAAGCCCTGTTAAACTATGCTGCTAGAAAAACAGCATAGTACAAAATTTATAATTATTAATATAAAAACCATTTTGTGTGTATGTGTGTGTGTGTGTGTGTGTGTGTGTGTGTGTGAATTTCTTATAACTCCTACAATTTTTATCCAATCCAGATGAAATTTTGATTATGTTTGTTTTATGTTCTGAAAGAAAGTGTAGGCTACTTATTTTGCAAAAATATTAGCTATAGAATAAACATTTTATCAATTTTGGATCAGTGATTGCACTTACATTGCAGTGACTTCAGTGACCAGGTTACATTCATACTTGGCGAGGAAATTTTCCTTAAGTTGCATTTTACATATTTTAGCAAATGGCATATTTTAAAGTTATTTCATTAAATTGAAAATGTAAACTGCCTAGGAAGAAACATAAGATTAAAATTGGTGAGGTAAATTCTAGATCTTAAAGAATAACACAACTGAGACTCTTGAAGGTCATGAAGTCTGACTTGGGCAATATCGAGAAACAATGGCTTTAGCGAGGGCTGAAGAAACAGCATCATAACTTCAAGCTTCTAGAGTTTCTTCAAATTTTTTCTCAAAACTTCAATTTCTACTTTCTCATAAAAAATGTTCTGTCATGCTCAACAGGAGAATTTCTAGTGTTTAATAATAATTTTTATTATAAGTTAAATGCAAATTTTTGCAGTTTCCTGTAAAATTCTTGAAAATATAATTTTTAGTTTTGTTTTGAGATGGTATTTCTTATCAATAATGTATATTAATTTCCAATTATTATACTGTATTTCAAATTACAGTACATTATTTTAAATTAAGTATGTTAAATTGGACTTAATTTTGCAATCTTACCAAATTTATAGATGCATGGTGAGACTGCACGTGCATTCCATAGCTGTGCACTGTTGCCATGAAACAGCAAAGTTTTTCCTTAATATTTAGATTTACAAAGTAAGTTAAAATATTTTTCTACTTCAAAATATGTACCTGTTACAATATAAATTCCAAACCTAAAAGAAATTCTCCAGTTATTATTATTATTTTTTTTTTAATAAATTATTTGCATATAATTCAATAAAACTTTTATGAATAATATTATGGTCAAAATTAATGTCATAATAAAAATTGAAAAAATAATAATTGCTTGAAACAACTTTTCACAGTTTAATCAAGTGATGATAAACTAATCTGAAACTTAACAGAGGGAGGGAAGGTCAAATATTTTTAGAAACAATAACATAAATTTAAACATTTTGGTTTCTACATGATAAAATTTTAATTTAATAAATAACAACTCTCTTTCCAATGCAGATTAATTTAACTAAATTTTGAGAATGTTTGAATAGGAAAAAGTTTGTTTATTTTCTGAAGTTGTAGAAAACATTTTTTTTTTTTTAATTTTTGCTGGAGTGGGAAACATTAAAATAAAAATTTTCTGAACTACATTCTAACTATAGTTTACTTATAATTTAGGCCTACTCAGATGTATTATGCCAAATTTAAGTTCTTGTGTGTAACATCTAGTGCTCATTGGATGCAGTAAAATTATGTCATTTTGACACATCCTCATATGTTACAAAGTTATGAGAACAGAAGCTACTAAATATATCAGTCTTTACAATACAATATTAAGTTTATTATTGCATTCTTTTTCAGTTGCATTGGTAAAAAAGTTCAACACACATGTTGAATTTTTTTTCTTAAACAGTTACTGATTTGAATTGCCTCAACATTTGCAGGTAGACCCTACCTAAGAACAAATACTTTAAATAAACTATTTACATCTATAGTATTTACTGACAAAGCACACTGAGCATATGAAATGACATAATTCATGCCTTAATGATGAAAAGATAATGCTCAACTTATGGAAAACAAGAGAATATGGTCATTAATGTGCTTCCTACCAGTAGATGAGCATTTGAATGCTGCTAGAAAATGTAACTTCAAGGCTGACAAAAAATTGTGGGAGGTCCTTTCTTGATTTGACGAATGTATTCACAATTTTATTAGTCATATGAATAGTTTTATTCACTAAAAGGATTTGACTAGCAAATGGAAGTTCTGTAAATGGTATATATAAACTTGAAACAAGATACAGTCAATCTTGATTATAACAAACATGGATATAATGAACAAAATGCCATAATAATTTTCTGATGGCTATAATGAGGGTACTTCACAGCTCTACTGAGCAAATTTTCAGTAGCTATGCAAATACTTGAACATTCTCAACTGTTCTAGCAGTAAAAAATGAGATACTGAATTCTTGGAATTGATAAAACTGAAAAGTTTTATCTATTCCAAGTTTTTATGTTCCTTAGTTTTTTATGACACTGGATAATTAGTTTTACAATATGCATGGATAACAGGCCTATTTATCACTTAACTTTCTTTTTGGAGACTGTCCCGTCTTTCTTCACTAGGTTGCAGCCCTACTCTGCCAATTTACCTAATCATCATTATGACTGTTTCTCTAAAGTGTACAATAATTTTACAAACACTTCTATGAGAAAGATGTCTATGAAAAAAAAATGTCTGTTCATTTATGAAAAAATAGAAATTATTTGAAAGTTATAATGTAGTGCTAAAAACATCAAAGCGTGTAGAAAGTTTCCCTGTCATCTTTGACAGTATCAACATTATGAAAAAATAAAGCAATCATCAATTTTAAGATGATCCATTTCCTTACAGAATTGCAGCATACAAGGCATTAATTAGGAGAGCTTTTACACATTCTTCTACACCCCAAGCTGTTGCCACCAAATTAACATTTATAGAATGTATAGCCAGCACCCATGGTTACCACATCACCAACACACAGGCTGATTGAACGTTACCACCAGATACATTCAGGACACACCGCAGTAGTTGACTTAAGATGGGATAATCAAACCGAGGATACGAAACAGATCCCTATTACCTTTAACCTGTACTTAAAATTGTTATGTGCTGAAAATTGCCAGGAAACACTGGATCCGTATCACTTTGAGGAGGTACCTGACTATTTTTGACATACTTCATAATGGGGAAAACCCACCCAACCCGAACACTCCTTGGCATATACAGTGTTCCCATTAGAGGTAACAGATTGGTCAACTAAGCACTCCATGAGAATCAGGTTGCAAGAGCATATCACAAATATACAACATGCAAGAACTACCATGGTCCTCTCTACAAACACTAATGATCTTGACACTGTAGCAGACTTCAACTGGGACAAAATCATCCTCTCTTTGCCTCCCATGTAACATTTCAGATGGTTGGAGGCAATGAGGATATTTAAATCTAATTTTACATCAATGCGTATAAATTATAAAGAGGAAATGGTTTTGTCGATGGCCTGGCAAGTATTGATTGATAACATGGTTTAAATGTTTGTTGAGTCCTCATTGGGAAACTGAATGTGCAGACATGATGTGTTTTTTTTAAATTTTTTTCTTGTAATTCGAATGCTTGTTCGTGTTTTATATTCCAAAGCCTTTTACAACATTCCATCAGGTAACCATTATTATTTGCCCAAAGAACTACTCTGGTGGAGTTTGAAAATGTTTGCATTAAAAATTTTTTATGTTGTGCACACCAGTTAGCAATTCTGGGTATATTATTCATCAATTTTAAGATTTGTAGATAAAAAGACTAACTGAAATTGGCATATTATTAATTAGTATTATCTTTATTTACAAAAAAATAAATTGTTTAATATTAATTATATTGTAGTTTATATAAATAATAAAAATATAAGTATAATGTAATTACATATTTTTTTAATCAATTTATTTAGAATTAAAAATTAAAACAGATTTCATTAATTATCAATGGTGTAGCTACAAATTTTGCTGCCCATGGAGTGCCCCCTAACCGTTTGCACCCAAAGCAGCCACCCATTCTCCCCTAGTTACATCACTGTTCTTCACAGATATAACGAGTAACAGTTAAAACAAGGAAATCTTGCCAGTCCCCTAACCAAGTTTGACTGTATTTTTTGGTAGACAATTTGTGTGTTAACGATATACAGGTATCTCTTGTATAATATGACAGTTACATTCCAAAAAAGTAACATGCTGTTATGATATATCAGAAATATGCCAAATTGTTATTGAAGAAAGTTTTGAACAATAATCTAATGAAACTTAGAAAAATCAAAATGAATTTAACAAAAAACTTATACCCCCCAATCACATGCAATGCACAAAGGCAAAATTTGGTTCATTTTTATTCTATTTTGTATTATAAGCAAACAAGTTACTTTACATTAGAAGTTAGCTTATTAAAATAATAATAAATAAATAAATCTTAAAATATTAATGTAAATAAAACCATAATTAAAAAATACCATAATTTCATGTGAATACTTATGGGTTGTCTGTTTAAAAAAACAGTGTGTGGATTATGCTATAGTGTGGGTTATTTGACACTTAATTTATCCAATAGTTTTCCTTTTGTTTAACCTTTTACCAAGGTGTCTTTAAAAAAAATTTAAATTTTTTGCCCATAGACATCCAATAGTTATTGTGATTTTTCTTGAAACTACTAAAGGGACATAGAAATATACCTAGCTTTTAGTTCTCTCTCATTCATTTTCTGTGTGTTAATCTGCACTTTAATACATATCATTAAACACACTTACATGAATTTTTATCTTAAAAGCTGACAAAGTTTCAATTATTCCTCTTCTATATATTACAACATTAAAAAAAAAACTACTTAAAAGTCAATTGTTATTTAATCCATGTTAGTTCTCCACAGTGAATAAGAGCTAAGTGTTCAGTCTTGACATTTATCACCATCAAAAATTTAAAATAGATAATAGATGAAATTTGAAAGTAATTTTGTATTTACTTCTATTATTATATTTTGTAATTATTTCTGGCTTATTTATGAAATAATAAAGTAAAACCGTAACAAAAACTTGTCATTAGATGACCATTTTGCATTTTTATCATTTAATGATGTTTTGGCAGTTCCATCTCAAACATTTCATGTTTCGTCTCATTTCTTTATGATTATGTCTACAGTAAACTGCTATTTGGGGGAAAAACAATGCTTAAGATGATACCTTCTAAAATACAAACTGGTGTTAAGCTTTTGGAGATATGTGATATACTGTACAATGGTATGGGTTAAACGCAGAAAATTAATCTTATGTCATATTTCTGTGGTTCTTATTAATAAATAAGTTTATTTTTAAACCATTCATTTTCAATATCAAATAGAAAAAGATTGTGTAAAATTCTTTATTGAATTGTATTGAGGTTAGCAGAAGTATAATCTCAAAATAGATGTATGAAATTACTCTAGTCATGAACAACTTGTGGCCCCCAAGCTTTATTAATTGTTTCTTGTTTTCTGTCTTCTGCCACTATGCAATCCTAATTAAGCTGATATTCATCATGAAAAACATTCAAACTAAACTTAACCAAAGAAAAAATGAAAATAAATTATATATTGCTAGTTTGTATATCATTAATGCACATTACCATATTACAAATGATTATTAATTCTTTCATGTAAAAAATTAAACATTTTTACATAAAAGAAAATTTCTACAAATTTGAAAAACAAATCTACCATAAGAAACATTATTTTTATATAAACATTTAAATTATTCTATAGTAAACTACCCAATTTTACAAAAAACATTATTATTTTAAAAATGAGATAATTGAGCATCCTCTGAGATTAACTTCATCATTCCCACAATGTTTTAGTTTTCATTAGCTGATACTAATTTAATTGCCTAACATTCAAAACAAAATAATAATCAGTCAAAGGAGACATTTACAACCCAACAGCTATAACATGAAAGTTAAAGTAAAAACAGTTAAAATTCACATAGTAGAAACTATAAAACAGTATAAGGCAGCAGTGAGACTGACTGGAATCTATACAAATAAATAAAAAGTTGAATTTATTATTATTATTTGTAGAATCCACTTATTATTGTAATTACTTTGGGATTAATCTATAATGATGATGATAACAGTATGATGACATTAAGTGAGATAAATAAAGACTGCAATTATTGAAAATTTTTTATGACATGTTAACAACAAAACTGTATAACTTGGAAGATTTATTACTTATTTATTCAGAATTTAAATGAAGTGACTGTGTTTTCTCAATCCCAAAATATATCTTTTTGGACTTTTCTTGTCTTCAAAATTGGAGGGCATATTAGAATTGGGCACAAAGTCAACATAATGCAGACTTGTGTTATTTACTCCTCATTCTACCTGACAATTTACAAGTTTATGTTATCAGTATAGACTTAGAATGTGTTTCTTCCAGTAATTCAGTTTAAATTTTGGATATTTTACAATTGAAATTTGTTTTGCAACGATTTGTCACCAGGGGTAGGTAAAAATCTACATGTACCAGCACCTATTTCTAGTATGTATAATAATATTTCAGTGCAATATACTATTTATCTGGAAAATTTTATGCTGGCACATACCAATACAAAATCTCTTAAAACATCAATTTTATGTAATTTTTGACTGTGATTCTGTGTTAGTTAATATTCTATATTTGATAATGGAATCAATTGTAAATGAATTTATTGAGAAATGTGAACATTGTAAAGCAACGTAAACATGACAATAAACATTTTTCAAAAACGCATTTATTGCTGTTTAAATACATTAACTTAATGCAACTGTGTATTTGGTGATATAGTGCACACATTACTGTATATTCACAAGCTGACCATTCTGGGTTTTAACATCTCAAAAATTGAGTACATGTTAGAATCAAGAAAACATGGCAAATGCTAGGAATTTACATTATTCTGAATTTTGAATTACTGTTCAAGGCATTGAATTAAGATCAATATCATTCTTAAATATGCATTACCAGTCAGCTATATTAAAGCTAATTACATAAAAAAGACAGCTTAAAATGTCTATTTATCTGAAGCTAATAGTAACTATAAAACTCTGATTTCAATAAGCAAAATTTTATAAGTGTATTTTAACTTGCTTCTTTTAGAATATAACTAATTCTGGTAGCATTATAAAAATTCATAAAACTTGACATCTTGTTATAAATTACAAGGCTGCTATGTTTAGGAAACAAAATTATTTATTTACTTATTCAGAAAGGCTATAACAAACCAATTCAAAATTTTTAAAATTTGAAATTTGTATTTGACATCATTATTTTGTTTTCATGATTACCTAAATATGTCCAAAAGTGTTACTACATAAATATATAGCAACTTAATCCTAATGTTTCTGATAAGATTAGATGATTGACATTCATAATTAAAGTAAGTAAATATATATAAATATTTAATTTAAATATTTTTATATATATATATATATTTAAGACAATAATAATAAAACACTACTTAGTATTCTAATAAAAAAATATGCATGTAGTTAAATACATTAAAAATAAAATATACAAGGTCATTTTAATCTAATCTATTGAAATAACTCATAAAAAGAACTAAACTAAACATGTTAGATTTCAAAGGGGTCACAAGATGATAGTATCAGTTTCGTTTGATTCTGATGAAACCGTGTTGTTGTTATTAAGCTGATTCGCGTAATGTAAAAGGTGTCCCAACTGAATAAATAGTCAATAAGTTGCCAAGTGTTGATATATGTCACCTTAGTGTGTCTGCAAAGAATCAAAAAGTATCAGTTTCATTATAGATGATGGTACAGTCAGTGAAAATGTTAACTTCATTTTCTTAAATGTGAACACCAACTTTTATTGCATATTATGATTCTACATAAAAAACAAGCAAACTTTTATCTGAAACAATTTTTCTAAAAAACTCATGCCACATATCAAAGTTATGAGCATTTGAACTTTTACACAGCTGCCACACCATTCATGCCATCTTTGGATATCTGCAAAGTTCATTGAAAAAAGAACTGATACAAAAACTCATGCCACTGTATGTTAAATCCAACAAAAGCTTGTTATAAAGAGATGATGATCTTAGTTGATTTTTAAAATTTGTCTTTGAACTCAGCACAAGATCATCCTAAATTTTCTCAATATATTTTTCATGTTAATTAAACTTTTAGCAGAGTGCTTAATTAACATGAGTCTCCTTGCTTTCAGTTTTCTTGCAAACAATGTTCAGATATCTTCATTTTTCTGAATGCATAATAAATCAATTATCTGCTAAAGTGTCTCATCATTTTTAGCATAACATTTCATGGTATATTTGTACTGCACAAGCTGTTCAATTATCCTGATCATATCTTCTCTAGCTGTTGATTCCCATTCATAGGCACAATCTTTAAATATCTCCACAAATAAGTCAAGTAAAGTCAAGTCTGACAATCTTCAGGGTCATCATACTGATTTGCATTATTTTTCTTCCTTTTTCTCAATGAACATCACAGATATCCATAAATGTATAAGCATGCATGGTTCAAAGTTCAAACACTCATAACTTCTGATAAGTTCATCTTTTAGAAAAAAAATGTTTCAGATAAAAATTTGTTTATTTTTTACACAGAATCATAATAGACAATAAAAAAATGAGGGTTTCCATTCAAGAAACTAAAGTTGGCCCTGTTTCACTAATTCTAGCACCATTGATAATGAAATTGAGTGTCATCTTGTGGTCCTCTTGAAGTCTAACACTTTTGATTTAATGAATTTTTTGCAGGATGCATATTTTTCAAGTTATTCCAATGGCTTGATTAAATAAAACACTCTGTACAAAGATGTTAAAATAACTTTAAAAATAAACACACTGAATTATTATATAATGAAAACATGAAAATATCAAAAGCATTTGGCAATCAATATGTACTTTGCCTGGTAAAACAGACTTTAATACAGCTGGATAAGCAAAGCAATGACATAGTCCTTTTCAAATGAAATGGGCTGTATCATTGACTTGTTTATTCAGCTATATTAAAGGCACTTTACCAAACCATGTACCTGATGTTTATACTTTGTTGTTTTTTGCTTGTTAAGAAGAAAAATTTGTTGTTTTCTTTTAGAATGATGCCTTTTGATTTTCCATTTCTCATGAGAACAACATATTGTTTTTACATCATTATCATCTTTTTTGAACCTGCATAATGCATAAGTAAAAATTAAAGCAACACCCAAATAATAATCTCTATTGAAATTCAACTAAAACAAACATCTACGCCCAAATGTTCAAATCTCTGATGTGATAAATTAGGACAATAAATTCTGTTTAAAAGTTAACAATTTTTCATATAAAAAACTATTTTAATATAAATAAAATTAATAAAAGAAGAAATCATCTGACACTATGACATGCAAATTCAAGTACTATAGTGACTATCTATTAAAGTGAAGTAACTGTTAAGTTTTAGTGTATTGGAGCTGCCAGAGGGCAGCATAATAAAGTAACATAAGGAACACCACAGCAAATAAACTCTTTTTACTATTACAAAGATGTAGTGTTCTGATACTACAGTAAAGCGTCGATTTTCCGAAAGTCAATCATCCGAAAGAATTCCAGCCGGCAAATTTAAGTTTTCGCCAGTGCTGTGACGCTTCAATCTTTGGCTATGTCTTGGGCTACTCAAATATTTTACGTTTTTGATACTAAATTAACATCTGAAGTATAATTTTTTATTGTTTTTATATTTTTCAATATATTTATTTTGTTTGTACAAAATTAAAAAAAAAATTTTTTAACGATACAATAGCCTTCATTAGGCTTCACATCGACGAAAATTCAACGCAAAACGACACGCAATGGATAAAAATTTCGACATGGATACGTTAAACTTTTTTTTCGTACGTAAATCAGTTATCCAAAATATCAGTTATCCGGACAACCCCAGTCCCCAATTGATTCGGAAAATCGACGCTCTACTGTATATTCTTTTGTAAATAATAATAGGTTATTTATAGGCCCAGAGATCATTACTAAATTGTAAGCAAAGAAAGGGTAGAGTGACTAAAAAATCAAATATAGGTATCCCTTGGTTAATGCAATTAATCAATCCAACAATGCTACCACATATATTAAAATTGTGTTAATTAAATACAGTAATACCTCAGTAGTCAACTAAACAATCACTACCCACTAGAACAAATTTTCGGTTAATAACAAATGTTTTAATTTTAATTCTGTCATCTGTAAGAAAAGTTTTCTATGATAAAAATGTTTAACTAATTTTAAAATAGCTTTGGCAGCAACTGTAACAGAACTAGCAAACATTCAAGTAATTGTATCTGAATTTGAATTTTGGAAAGGAAATAACTATGATCATGAATACAGAATCAAAGTGCTATTAGTATGATTGAAAACTACAAGAACAGTAAAAGATCAAAATACTATATATTCATATAAAGACACACTTTATTAAAAATTTAGTTACTAAAATAATCTTAAATTTTGGTTGTGTCCTCATTAGTGAAATCAAAGGTGATACTCAAAAATAGCCACTATATGCTCAAGATACATTCAATTAAAAAAACAATTTGGAATATTCAATGTACTACACTGTTAGAATTATATGACTATTGCCCAACCTCTAAATGCTCAAGGTTAAGCTGCCCAATACTAAAGCTTTGTTGATTTTATATGTATCAATCAAGACTTAATGTAACATTCAATCTGTTCAAGACACATTATCAAAGACAAATTTTGATGAGTGTTTGATAATGTGTCTTGTATTAATTCAATTTCAATAATCTACACCCTTGAAATTGAGGGATGTTACAGTTTTAATTTATTGAAGCCAACAGAAGGTATCACAGTAACATACAAAATGTGTGGGTCTACAGAAAAACATAAGGCATATCTCAGCAAATAAAGACTCTTGTTATTGTTACAAACATATAGTATGTTGTGATTTTATATTCCTACATGAACAACAACAGTAACTATTGTTAAATGCAACAATTAAGAAAAATATTTATTGATTTATTATGTTCAACAAAGATAAGTTTTATCTGGGCCTTGATACTCTAGAAAATGTTTGTCATTTTCTAATAATTCTGCATTGCATGAGCATTTCACAAAAGCAAAATAGCATACAAAGGTTTTACAGCTCTTTGTATACAAAATGGGAGAATTTAGAAACAAATTATATCAATGACAATTAATAGAATGCCCGAGAAAATGAAGAATTAGTTAAATTCCTAAGAATTTTGCAAGAAATTAATCTGAAAATAATGATCGGTTTGTACAAGTGGAACAACAGCTAAATTGATTACTATGGCATTTTAATTTAAATGTAAGAATTCACATTTGATAGAAAGTCTGTGGCAAGAAAATGTCATGGCTTGTCAGTCACATTGCTCACATCAGAACACCAAGTGATTACCTATAAGCTATTGCAGCATATTAAGCAATTATGAATAAAGGCAGCAGTTGTGAGATAATGCATGGTTAACACATCCTTAAGGATTACAATTATTTCTATTAAAGCCATAGCCAATCTCATGTTAGTGTCTTCTAGTTTCTGCAGGGTACTTTTCAGAGTATGATATAATTCATCAAAGTGTGGGAACAACATTCTGAAGTAATTAAAAAAATTCTAATCTCTCATCTTAAAGCTGGTTAAATACACAAAAAGTTTCTTGTTATAAATGACTTCTCACTACTAAACATATCCAATAACTTCTATTTTCTTTTTCAAGAACTGAAGTCCTGAGTACATTAGTACAGTAGAGCGTCGATTATCCGAATCAATAGGGGACTGGGGTTGTTCGGAAGATCGATGTTTCAGATAACCTATTAAGCACGAAAAAATATATTAATTTATCCCATCTTGACATTTTTCTCCGTTGCGCGTCGCTTCGCGTTGAATTTTCGTCGATGTTAAGCCTAACGAAGACTATTGTATCGTTAAAAATTATATTTTTTATTTTGTACAAACAAAATAAATATATTGAAAAATATAAAAACAATAAAAAATTATACTTCAGAAGTTAATTTAGTATCAAAAACGTAAAATATTTGAGTAGCCCAAGACATAGCCAAAGATTGCTACACCACAGCACTGGCGAAAACTTAAATTTGCCGACTGGAATTCTTTCGGATGATTGACTTTTGGATAATCGACGTTCTACTGTACTGCACAGTAATGAGCATCCATGGCAATTGGCAAACTCAAAACAAATCCTTCACTCTTCCACCTGCAGAAGGATCACCACACTATTGCTGCTGTTCCATAGAAATTTTGTTCTTTTGAACAAAATATAAAACAAAATTTTTTCAACTGAGCATGGCACCTTATTATAATTCAATATAATTATTCACCATAATAAAGCTGTATATAGGCTATCATCATAAAAGACAACTGTTCAGTGAATTGTTTATCAGTATATCAAATTCATCTTTTTTAAAAAAAATCACTGTTATTTATTTATAGCTAAGAATTGTGCCATTTCAAACAGTTTAGTATAACACAAATTATAATTGGATTCAACTGGCTTCATCTTTCAATACATAAATCAGACAAACACTGAATATTTTTTTAAACTAGATTGTTATTTATTAGGAATAAACTTTTCAGAATACTTAATTCCAAAATCAGATCCAGAATAAATTTGGGTCTTTAACTGGATGATTATAGTATTCCAAAATGTTCATTCAAAGTAAATTACAATCTGGCTTCTAAAAATGTTAAATGTTTATATAATTTGCTGTCTTAAAGTTATACTTCAAAACTATAAAACTAGCCATAATTTATATATTATTTGTCTTAAATATATAAATTATGGATAATTATTTGTCTTAAATATATAAATTATGGTTAATTATTTGTCTTAAATATATAAATTATGGTTAATTATTTGTCTTAAATACATAAAAAAAAATTCTCTAACTTTGAAATTGTCCTTCCTTAAATCTAGAAACTTAATTTTGATAACCAAATGGAAAACAAACTTCATTCTTATACAATAATCAATGAGAAGAAGCTATTATTTTAAATCTGAATATATGCTTCTATTGGTGAGATTATCCTTAAGTATCAAAGGAAAAAGTTCCAATGAAATATAAACTTAAAATTTTTGTTGTTATTTATAAGCATGGAACTCTCCTAATATAAATGTATTGATGAAAACATAACAGTAACCAAGTATGAATAAACATCTTAAAAACAGTACAGAAGATACGGTAAATAATCTTCAAAAATGACTGAAAAGAATCTATAATAGTGAATTGAGGGTAAAAGTGAGAAATTTATTAGTGCATGACTACTGATTGATATTGAGACTAAAAAGATAAACATAAATAAAGAATAAATAATGTCCATAATTATCACAGACTTGCAAGGAAAAAAAAAGTCAAAATTTGTTCCATTATTTGCAGGGTAAGAAAAAACAATCTTGATTTTATATTCAAAGAAATAATAAATTATTAGTGAAAATCAATGTTCATATTTATGTTTTGAATTTATATATTGTTGATAGTCTTCTAACAAATTGGGAATGAAAGTTGACACTTCCAATGTGTGTGTGAAATGGGACAAATAAATAAGAATGGTGACCATCAAACATAAAAAAAAAATTTCAAAAGTTGTAAAAATTGGTAACATAACATAAGTTATCATTCTTCCATTGAAGATAGATAATCTGTAAGTTTTAATTTTATAAGAGAAATTAGCTTATAGCTTAAGAAATCAAAATCCAACTTAACATTTTCAAAGGTGCTACAATTAAAAATTAAAATAAGAAATATTCATTTTAAAACTGATAATAATTAGAACATTCATTCAAAAAAATTTTTTTTTGAATGAATGTTTCATCAAACTCTTCATTCAAAAAATTTTTAATTTCAATGTTTTGAAATTTAAAATGTTCTATTCTTATCTGAATCTAAAGATGGGACTAAGGAAGTCTTGAAAAAAAAAATCTTAAGTTTGGATTTTTAACTTCTTAAATTGTATTCTGTAAAGTTTATGCTCAAATTATAGTGTTATATGACAATTTAAAATTGTTATCAGTGATTGCTATGTATAGATATTGAAACATTTATTGAAGAAAATTGGGCAGCCAGATTTGATATAGTCTGATTGGAAAGTGTTACATGACAGTGTATTTTGTTTACACGGTGATCAATAGTAAGGTATTTCTGGCTCCACAGTATAGTAATCAAGCCATCCTTTTTGCAATTAACACTGTAGTTAAATTTATTATTAAAGCTTTTCTGTAAATTTTAACTTTATTTTTTTAATGCTATTTTCATTTTCACTCAAAGTAAAACTTTAAAGTATAAACATTTTTACTTAAAATTTATTTATATAAAACAAAAAATCTTTACATTAGAATAATTCATATACATTATGTAACATATATTGATACAGTGGTACCTCAGGTTACGAACGCCCCAGCATACGAAATTTTCAGGATACGACATGAAATTCGAACATATTTTTGCTCCACGATACGAACAAAAACTCACCATACGACGTTACATTAGTTCGCATTTTTCATTTGTTTTTCTTACTACAGTTATTTTTTTTAATGTATTACTTGGCTTTAATTTGAGTATGTTTTTCGTGTTGGAACGAATTATTTGGTTTTACATGTAATCGTATGGGAAAAGATGATTCACCTTACGACATTTTCATGATACGATCTCAGTTTCGGAACGGATTAATTTCGTATCCTGAGGTACCACTGTATATATTTACCAATAATGTGTGAGAGTCAAAAACACATCAAGCTTATTAATATGTTAATAGTACAAGTATTACAAAAGAATATTTTAAAATAATCATTTTCTGCAACTACATACTCCTACTATGTTCATAACACTTATTAAAACAGTGTTGCAACACATTCTACATTACCTCATGGGAAACAGTCAACTCCTCCAAGCTAAGGTACAGTATATGGAACTTTTCCCCTCCTGCTGATTTGAATCTGAAACTCTCTAATAAAGCTCTCATTTTTGTTAGGACAGGAAAGTCTGCAGGAGCATGGTCAGATAAATAAGGAAGTTGTGAAAGTACTTATCTATGTGAAAGTATTTATCATTTCACCTAATATTCACAAACTAGGAGACATGATGCACCAGATATTGTCATTATGGACAAACCAGTGTTTTGCTTGCCAGAGATGAGACTATTTTCACTATTCATATGATTGTGGTATAAAACATGGTATAATTATCATAATTGTTTAAGTAGATAAAAATAACTTTTCTGAAGCATTTAATCAAGTTTGATGCAAATCTGATTCACTTGCTTTCGATGCATCATTTCAGATTCTAACAACATAGACTTACATACATATTCCAGTACTTTGGATGTTTTGTGTTCTAATTCAAACAAGCATCTATGATGTGTCAGATACATGCTAACATATGAGATGATGTTCAAACATGCATACATCAAAAATACAGTTTATTTTTTACCCTACTACAGGAAATCCTCGTTATTTCAAAATGATTTTAACTTAATGAAATAATTGCAACTTCAAATCACCAAGTTTGAAATTATCCCAGATTACCATATTTCTGCACAATATGCTAAATGCCATTTAAACATTCTATTAATAAATTATTAAGCAAACAGAATATGGCTACGTATACAGAATGATTTTTTCATTAATTAATAATATAAATAAACTGCAGGTAAACAGCATGTGTCAAGTGAGATTTTAACTTAATGAAATAATTGCAACTTCAAATCACCAAGTTTGAAATTATCCCAGATTCCCATATTTCTGCACAATATGCTAAATGCCATTTAAACATTCTATTAATAAATTATTAAGCAAACAGAATATGGCTATGTATACAGAATGATTTTTTCATTAATTAATAATATAAATAAACTGCAGGTAAACAGCATGTGTCAAGTGAGAACCTCACAGGTTGCCAGATAGGTTTTATAAAAAGTAATGCAAAATTCCTTGAAATGTAGCCCGAATTATTTTTAAAGTTGCCCAAAAGTAGTAGCCTAGAGTCCTTTAAAAATCTCAGTCTGCTACTTGTAGCCCAATCTTGCAATCCAAAAACCCGACTGTATTTTATGAAATAAGAGAAAAAACGGGTAGTCCATATGTAAGGTGACACCTAAAAATGTGTTACTGTAAAAGCAAAGTCATATTAACCAGATTAGAATTGTTCTCATTCTACTGTTCCCTTATAGTATGAAGACACTTCAATATAAATGAAAAAGTTAACATATGCATATCACAGTTTGGACAGAATTTTCACTTCAAATTACAAAAGTAGCCATATTTCTAACTAACTGAATTACTTATACTTAACATGTAAATCTCTATATCCCCAGCCAAGACAAAAGTATAGTTATGAACTAATGGTATTTTGAATTATCTGAGTTTGAATTAGAGGATTTCCTGTAAATATGTAACAACCTTTTATAGAAAGAGCATAGAACAAACTGAAGAAAAACAAGATACTAAATAAAATAAGAAAATAATCAATTTTAAAGTTTAGTATAAATTTAATATTATTTTACTTTGTTATAGCTTGATATATACATTATTTATGAGAATATATAATGTTTATTAAAACAATGATGACTGGTTAGCATCAAATATATCTCATGAAATCAGTTCAACAAATAACTGCTGAAGATAAATATAGTCAGTTGCTGATGCCAATTGTTGCCTCAATTATGTCATCCTTAAATGTAAGGTTTTATTTCATAGAGTAGGTTTCATTAGTTTTTTCTTCCTATTTTCAAAGATGAAAAAGAGATAAAAAATATGCTAATTTAAAGTGTTTATGAATTCAGAAGACTGACATAATAGAAGTTAATACATTACAGCATGAGTATTCAGTTCTTCTAAGATTTGTTTGAACATCTTAAGTTAATTATTTATTTTGAAAAGACAAGTAAAAAAATTTACTTTATTCATATTTTCTTTTATTTCAGGTCTCATTGCTCTGTATACAATATGTATTTAATGTTAGTAAAATAATATTCTTGTATTACAATGAATTTTATTAAATATGTAAAATATTTTTAATATATATGTAATATTCTGATGAATACAATCCATTACACAGAAGTTTTGCAAAAATTATTTAAAGTAACATAACCCAAGCTAATGTATATGAAGTAAAGACAAACTAAGATTTTAAATGAGTGACAAATTCATTATAAAACAAAAAAAAAAAAATAATAATAATAATCTTAATTTGATAACATTGTTTGATGTTATAAAATTTGTGTGTGCAACCAGGAATAAAATCAAAATTACAAACAACAAATAGAAATATTTTAACATTCAATAATTTGAAATTATTATTGTCTTACTGGAGAACTATTCCAAATTAATTTTGAATAAATAAATATGTAGTTATCATTTCACAAAAATGCTCAATCAGCCAAAATATACCTACAACAAGAATCAAAGAACTTTTGCACTTGTATAAATAAAACAAAATACAAAAATTTTATATTTTGTATTTTAGTTTTATTCTTTTTATTTTTGCAAACAGACAATAACTCCAAAAATGTTTACATTGTTTTTGTAAGTACATTTTTTAGCCCAATAAAACATTTTTGTTATTTTATTAAATGGATCCTGGACTTTATAGAAGATTTTTTGGAGGGAAATAAATAAAATTTGTGATCAGGGCTGTCAGATTTACTAAACGCAATAATTTAAAATCATTAAAAAATTTAATAAATAATAATGAACTTATTTATTTGTCTAAACAGTTTATTTTTTCTGACTATACTTTTACTTAGGCCTAATATTTTAGAATATCATGATATAGATTTCATTGAAAGAATATTTGTTCATCATCAAATAAGTTAAATAATAATATTAAAATCAAACATAATAAATTTATAATTGAATTTAGATAAATTTTACATTTTAGTAAATTCAATAACAACATGCTTTAAATAATAAAATTTGTAAATAGTAGACCTAAAATTTTATTATGTCCATTAGTTTTTCATTTAATAAAGAATACATTCATTACTTAGAATTAAATATAAACTGAATCTTTTATTTTACAAATATACTGAATATTAAAATATTTAAATAATAATAAATTATCAATTGATGTTAACTATTACAAAACATTAATATTGAAATTATTATAATAAAGAAAAAATCATATTAGATATTACATTAAAAAAATTATCACAAATGGATTAAAACAGATTTTTAAGTAAATATATATTAGCTTAGTAAGGTTTCTAGCATTTTCTTTTTTAAATCATTTTGAATTCCATAGATTTAGATTAATATAACAATGTCAAATGTTTTTAGTTTTATAAAACAGCTTTTTATTATTATTAAAATGCAAAATGAAAATATTAAGTCTAAACAACTCCAATACATTATCAGTAAAGGTCAAAATGATCTATTATCAAACAGAATGTGTTTCTTCCAAATATAAATGAAGGTAAGATTTCATTTAAAACTAATTTAGGCTTAACTTATTCCAGGATTATTAAATTCTATATTATCTTCTTAATTATAACTTGTATAAATTCAGTACATTAAAACTAGATAAAAATTTTGTAATAATTAAACTGATATAATATGAAAACTATTTTTACATGTTCTACCCTAACTATTATTTTTTAGAACAAAAAATTATGAAGGGGAGAAGTAATTCAGAAATAAATATTTCTTTATTTAAAACAATTATTTACATCAATTATTAAACTTTCAGTGTAACAAAGGGTTATCAAAATTTACATTTATTAATTCAATTTTCAAATTAATCAGAATGAATCCAATTTATTATTAAATTAATGTTATGTTTTTGTATGTGTACATACAAATTTGTGTATATATTTATATTCTTCTAATACATATATATACACATACATGCTAATGAATTTCATTTTGAACCACTTTAATAATCAAGTGTGTACACACACAAACACACAAAATATATATTTATATATTTAAATTGTGCACACTAGAATTTTCCATTTATTGGGAAATAATTATTATTTGACATTTCAACATATATATTATATATATGTATTTATATATAAATATATATATATATGTATATATAAAAATTTTCCAAATGGAATGTTTAAAATGATAGCATTATAAACATTGAAAGTTTTTAAACAGGAAGTGAATTGCTATATGACAAAAAATTTAAAATCACAATATAATAAATAACACTTAAGATAATCAGGTAGATAAACAGATTTCACACTATTACATACGTCCTGAGTTGAAACTTGTATGTCTCCTCTTTCCCTGAAAATGAAAATAATTTTCTTTAAAATATATATACTACTAATATATATATATATATTATTTTTAATATATTTATTTATTTATTATAATATATTTAAAAAAATTAATGAAACAAATAATAAATAAAGTTTTTCTATTGAATAGAATAAACTGCTAAATTATTTACATTTTTGCTACTAAAAGCAATCAATATGTTAAAATTTAATTGAAAATTCAAATTTTTAATTTACAGTAAATAAATCATAGTTATAAAAAATAAATTAGATTAATTTATAACAAAATCAAAATTAATAATATACAATTGCCAAAAATTACTAAAACTAAAAAATTTTCTTAAATTTTTTAGGGATATTCATTAAAAATAACAATTTCTTTCCTCTCCCCACACACACAAATAAAAAAAAAAAGTATTACATTAAAAACAAAATATATTATCTAAACTACCTAATGTAAAAAAACTAAAGGAAAAAAGCCAAAGGCAAATTATTTTATAAAATCCAACATAAAAGCTATTTATCAAGACTAAGCAATCCAGTTACTTGATACTCTATATACATACATCAAGTATCAAGTAACCCATGGTTATCACATTTCATGGTTATCACTGTTCTGATTCAATTCCGTTGATTTTCTTTTATTTACTAACTACTTAAGCAATTTTTATATATCACTGATTGTCAATGCAATTTTTTAATTAAAACAATTACATATTTGCTTCTAACAAGGGAAGATCACAACATGGTTCTCAAGATTTCAATAATGCCATTTCTGTAGATAAATCTTTGAATGGACTATATTTAGCCAAAAGAAGAAAGCAAACTTGTCAAGCATTTAAAAAAATCAAAATTAAAAAAATCCTAAGTGATTTATAAATAAGTTTTGCAGAACCCTTCATAGAAGACTTCATGTT
This sequence comes from Centruroides sculpturatus, assembly GCF_000671375.1. Taxonomy (NCBI): domain Eukaryota; kingdom Metazoa; phylum Arthropoda; class Arachnida; order Scorpiones; family Buthidae; genus Centruroides; species Centruroides sculpturatus. The sequence continues at coordinate 1,186,242 of NW_019384399.1, forward strand.
TTAGCATTAGTATGCCTTACTCATGGTTGTGAAATCACTGGTTCACATCTTAATGAGTAAACTTTTTCAAATCAATGCAATATATGTTTTTATATAAACTAATTGTAAAGAAACATTGATTTTTTGTGTATTTTTCTACAATACAATAAGAATTTCATAAAATAATCTGACTCCATCGTTTTAAATAATTAATTTTTGATATATAATATTCTTATAATAAACTTTGGGTCATTTTAGATCCTAAACTTCATTTCAAAGAACATGTTGAACTATTCTGCATGGAATTCTTTGGCATTTCTGCAAAATTATTTCCTCAAAGACAGTCTTACAATCCATTTATTTTGCCAATATTCAGTCTCTACTTGAGTATTGTCTGCCAATATCAGCTATGGCTGCTTCTTTCCATTTAAAAAAGATTAAAAGAATTAGATAAAGTATTTCTTATTCTAAATAAACTCTCTAATCTTCCTTTTACCCCTAATGCTAATGTTTCTAGGTCCAGATTGGAAATTCCCAGTCTTACTGATTTTACCAAATAATTTGACCATTTACTTTTATACAGATACAGTAGACCCCCCCTATAACATGGCAAAAAAATTGAGACAGTATTCGTATAAAGACGCTAAAAGGTACGCGTAAAACATCATCGCTGACTCATGTTGCGACAGGATTGGTCAAATCTGGACCAATAGTAGACGAGCAGCCGAACTACTTACACATTACGGAGAGTTTAGACAGGTAAGTTGAGTTTACTATCGTCTGTAGAGTATTATTATCGTCTGTACAATATTAACTTAATTTATTTTAACTTTATTATAATTATATATATACTTTCTGCCGTCCAGCGCCACACTACGGAGAGTTTAGGCAAATAAGTTGAGTTTACTATTGTCTGTACAGTATGTAAATTAGGTATTGTAAGTCTAATACAGCACTGTACTTTTATACATTTCTTATTCAACGGCATAAAATTTATTTCTATTAATGATGTCTCCAAAGTTCAACAAATTTTTTGCAGAAAAATAACTTATCAGAAATCGCGGCCGCCATTTGGTGCGCTGCTCCGCAATGAAAACAAGCTTAAGCAATGGCGACATCAAACGGTGCACACTCAGTAAGTAATCCTACAATTTTTTGTTTATAGCATACTTTATACGGATTATTCCCAAAAAATTATACATGTTTTGGAAATGTTGAGTCGAATTAGTCAAGAATCGATTAATTTTATGGAAGAAAACCTTTCAAACAGCCGTAGTCCCTAAACTGCACACGTGCCAGGCTGTGATTGGTTCATGCATTTAAGGATTCCTATAACGCGAAATTCGTATAACGTGGAACATATCTACCGTGTTATAGGGGGGATCTACTGTACTTCCATGGTTCCATTCATTCTGATTGGCTGTGCCTAAGAGTTCTGCCACAAGTTAATCATAACCAAACTTGTTTTTTTATCCCATCTTTTAGGCTTTCCATTTCTTTCAGATTATTTTTCTCTTGGACTGTTCAGAATATGGGCTATGTGGAACAATCTCTATATACATACATACATACATACATACATACATACATGTAAAAGAAAAGGCTGTATGCAAAGGTGTAGCCTTAAAAGATAAGAAAGATGGGTGAAGGAAGAAAGGAGAGTGATTTGAAGAAAAGTTAGGAGGGTGGGATGGTTGGAGGTTTGAAAGTGGAAAAAGGAGGACATGAGCCGCAAAGGGGAGCTGTTGGATAGCACATGGAAATACGATGGTATACACGTGCAAAACAATTTGTATATACAGGGAAGGAGAAGGCTCATAGTGTAATGCCTTGAGGTCAGATTTGTGAATAGTTACTTTATAATATATAATCTTTTTGTTTTCATTTATGTCTATTTATCATTTTGAAGTAAATTAATAAATATAAACATGGCCGACGGTATTACATTTAATTAAATATATAAATGTAAAATTGCAACGTTTAACAATATTTTGTTTCTGTTTGTTCATCCGTCGTTCGCTCCAGTTGACAGTCCACAATTTTACAAACACGGAGGCGGCCTTTCTTTACAGGCTACTACCTCCGCAATAAAATGCAAATATGGTAAAAAAAACGTCCTCTGGTGCTATCGCCATTTTCACATAAAATACATTTTGAAGTAAATTAATAAATGTAAACATGACTGATGGTATTACATTTAATTAAATATATAAATATAAAAATCTGTTGGGATATGCTATTTCTGATAATGTTAATATGACTGATATCAACATCCATGATTATAATAAGCAGTGTGTGTGGCACGCAAATACATAAAGTATACCATATATTAATAAAACATGCTGCATTCAAAATTTTAAAACAGATCTTTAAAGTCAATAAATTGACACTCTGAAAAGCAAGTATGGGATAATGAAGTATTACATAAGCATAATATATTTCTTTATAAGAATGAAGTCTATTCATGTAATGTAAAAGGCCACTTTGCAGTGTGTAAACAAGGTGACATATGGTCAGCATAATAGTTATTATCCAAAGTTAACTACAGAAACAAGATGAATAATAAATGAAAATGTCTGTCATGTTTATGCATTTGATGTGATGTACAAATATGAAGATGAAATTTATAAATATAGGAATATCAATCATTAATTTCCCTCACAATAAATCCACTTTAATGAAGGTATGGCTAGTAAAAACTTAAGATTTTAAGCCTTAAAGTAACAAGAATCTATTCCATACATTGAGATAAAAATTTGTTTCTTGACGTCAGCTTTGACTCCATAAATATTAAAATTACCATAAACAATGTTAATAAATTTCAGGAGTAAAAATTTTAACCAAATATAACCAAGATTAAACATTTTTTTGGGGGGACTTGTTCACCCCATCTTCAGATTAATTTCCAATTTTCCAACTTTTGAACTTGTGTTCAATTACTCATCCAAAATCTGAATTTTTTACAGATATTTGATGTGATCAAATCTTTCAAAGACCTCTCTATAGAATCTTTGATTTCTAATAATAATAATATAGAATCTTTCAAATCTTCTCTAAAAGCTTATACATCACTCAAGAATGAGATAGGTCAATAACTCTCTGGTCTAACACTAGGTTTTCCAGGTTTCAAGATAACTATGATTTTAGCTTGTTTCATAGCTAAAGGAACATTGTCTTTCTGTAGGATGTCAGTAAAGAAGTGAGCCATCCATTACTTAGTGTACTTGCCACTGTGTAACAAGAATTCAGGATGGACACCATCATTTCCAGAGGCTTCCAGCTTTTATTTGTTTAAGAGTAGCAGAGATTTCTTCAATATCAAAGGGTGGTGAATATTCTGATTCATATACAGTAAAACCTGTCTATGGCGACCACCCACGGTTCCTTCAAAAAGTGGTCTTTTAGACAAGTGGTCGTCCAATACAGGTGGTGCAGTAATACCGTATTTCCGCACGTATTTTGCGCACTTTTTAGACATTTCTACTAAGCAAGACTCGAGGCGAGCAAAAATAAGCGAATTTTTTCAATGATAGGGCTATATTGGTATTGTATTTTATTCTTATCAGATAACCCGATTTACAGGAGTCGTCATGATATTATAAGGCAAATTTAACACCAATATTTTAAAGATTAATACAATACTCGCATTTCCTCGATTATAACGCACACTTTCTTTTTTCCAACTTAATTAATTTGACTCGGTTCTTTTCGTTCGGTCCTCAGTTACGTGTATTATGTCATCAATATACAAGCGCTTCCTATCTCTCCATCACTTTGCTTTTTGCTTTTGGTTTTCGTTAGTTTAATCTTATTTCAACTTTAAAAATACTGTATTTTTTAAATATTTTCTTAATTAATTAAGTACAATAAGAAAAATTATTAATTAAAAATAAAACGATTTTATTATTTTTTCTCATTATATGATTTCATTACAATCGCGGAATCGAAAAAAGAAGTAAAACTGATTTTTGCATTAATGCGTTTATTGTTTTTTGAATATTTTGCCTGCGAAAATTACTTGGATATTATTTTTCTAAAAATATCGTGGAAATAAGGTAGGTTGATACAGAAACTATTTATCGTGTACTGTATGAGCTTCAAAATAAATAAATAAAAATAGATTTTATCAAACAATGAGATCAGCCGATTAATTGTATCGTGTACAATATTTTACACCCCCCAAGGAAAGTACTGTAGGTTTAGGGTAAAATAAATTTTGTTTTCCCACAGTTAAACTTCGCCGCTAATTGCTGTTGTGATAACTTTAATACAATCTTCTAACGACAGCGCTTCGCATTTCGGACATTTTCCAACGAACTGAAATGAATTTCCTTTGTTGCTAGACTAATTTATTAACACCTACACCTAATTTCAAGGGTGGGAGAAGTGCCCGAGATGGGTTCAAATGAGAGTTTAGACTAATTCATTATATTAGGAGGTGGAAACGTCGTTGAGATGGGTTCTTACAATAGTTTAGACCAGTACATTCGCGAAAGTGGTCGCTTATTACAGGTGTTGTATGTTGTTTCGGACCAAAAATCTATGCCCGCGGTCGCGTTACACAGATGGTCGTTTAATACAGGTAACTAATACGAAGACTCTATGGATAAACTATTCCGTGCCAGAAATTTTTGCCCGTTTTGACAGGTGCCCTTCGAATGCAGGTGGTCGCCTAAGCAGTTTTCACTGTATACATTTAGCTTTGATGGACATAAGCTCTTTTTTAATCTTAATTGTGAACTCACAAACTCTAGGAGCTCTAGATGTATTTAGTATATGTTCTGCAATACTATTTGGAATAACAAAAATTTCGGTATCTGGTTTGGCAGTTGCTCCCCCCAATCTTCTAAGCAGGGACCACACCTTCCTACTCAACTTTGTAAAATCCAAATTTATTCATATGATATTTGAAGATTACTCATATATATAACTTTTAAAAATATTACCATTATTGGTAGAGGACAAGAGAAAAATGTTTTTGGGCATTTGTCAAATTTGTGAAACAATATCAATTAGTTCTGACAACAAAAGCAGTTTTCAATAAAGGTAATTAAACATTTATTGATAAAATGAAGTTTTAGCAAAAACCAAAAATGGTTTCAAAATCAATTTTGAACAGGCAACAAAATCAGTATTATTGTGTTTACTTGCCTTTTTTTTCTGACTTACAATTAGTTGGCAATAAAGTATGCTTGGATTTAAGGTAATTCTATATAAGTGATATACTACAAGAAAATTTCAGTGTAACATTATAATTTGTACACAGCACCAATTTACCATCCTTGACTTTTTTAAGTAATAATGCCTTGTGTCATCTTAAAATTTAAATTTAAGATGAAAATTAGTGTGAATTAAATTTAAACCAATAAAGTTTCAAATGCTATTTGTTAAAATTTTAGACTCCAGCATTTATCAACATCAAAAAAACACTGACTTCTTTTTGGCAAGAATAATAAGTGAGACAGGCATATTCATCATCTTGGCTAATATTTATTGCAGTGCTTTAATAATATTGATAAAATGTCATAATAAAACATTAATTCTACAAAATACAGAATCAGTTTTCTTGAAAACCAGTTAACCCAGGGGTGGCCAACCTTTTCAGAAGGCGAGCCAAATTTCAGAAATAATATTTCCTGCCGGGCCACGCACCTATTTTTTTTTTTTTTTTATTAAAGTAAACAAGCAAGCGTGCTACAGCTTCAACCACATTGTCGCTTCCCAGTAGGCGAGATCGTGGTTAAACACTTGCCTGGTTTAATGTAAAAAAACACAAAAAATAAATATATTTATTTTTTAAGAAAATAAAACATAACCGAGAATCAAACATATTTATTAGACAATTTTAAAATATTTAAAAGTGAGACATCTGACTGTTTTACAGAACTAAGTGCATCAAAATTGATCTCCACTGATGTTGTCGCTACACGCAGTTTTCCAAATGAACATCAGTAATTTGATCTCACTTGTGATTTGATGTACTTCATGCGACTAGAAAGCTGTTCACACGCATAAGTGTTTCCACATAGCGAAACCATCAACAGAGCATGTTTGTAAAATGCAAGATGTTTATCTTTGTCCAAATACGTTTCATAGAACTCTTCCAGACCAACTTGACGGAATTTCTCCAACGTTTCAGGGTTTACTTACTTATCGAATTGATATGGTAGACTGGCTACTTGTTTAAAGTAGTTTGAACTATAATTATAAATATGTTAAATATGTATTTTAACGTCAATCGCATTGGCGATAATAAAACGAAGCTACAGAATAACACGGAACTTTGTCAAGCTGTACTGAAAATAGTTATGAGTATGAGCCTGACAACATTGCGAGCTTCCCGAAAACGCTGAAGACCACAGAACATATATAGCTGAAGTTGAAGTCTCATATTAAATTTTATCAACACTTAGCGTCGGACGAAAAACTAAGTAACCTTGAATGTCAAATAGCGGGATATTTGAAATAGCTAAAAATCTATGAATTTTTCCAAAAATGAGAGATATTTCAAATTTCTCTTAGCTATAATTTAAAAATACATGATATGAATAACTCATGAGGTAATGTTTTTTTGGTGATATGTACAATAAAGTTAACATTTACGTTCATTTGACCTAGCTCCGCGGGCCGCAACATGACTCCCGGCAGGCCGCATGCGGCCCGCGGGCCTCATGTTGGCCATCCCTGGGTTAACCAATTTCAAAAATTTTCAGTGTTTGTAAGCATTAATATTAACTCTTTAAAACTAGTTACTATTACTGATGATGGATTGGTGAAATGATAGATTCAGAATCAGGATTCATTTCATTCTGTAAGAACAGTGACAAATATCCAGATGTTTTTAACATTGTCATATCCATTAGCAAAACTTTTCCAGCAAAAGATTAAGTGCCAAATATACTTTCAGATATTACATTTGAAAATATTTAAATATCTCATTTCTTAAATGTCCCTTTTACATTAAATGCACATTGTAATTATTTGATTCAAATATGATATAATCAGGGATGCACAACCTTTACTGAAGAAGGGCCAGCTTAGGATTAAGTTTACTGGCCAGGGGACTGGACCATTTTACAACCCTCTTTGTTAACACAAGGAATCTAATTACTTTAGCCTTGCAGGCAGTGTTGATAATCACTGGAAATTTATGACTTGACTCAGTTTGAAATAATTATTAAATTCAAAACTTTTTAGTGCAATCAGCTTCCTTTTAGTTGTATGACTAAAAGGAAGCTGATTGCACGTTAGCTGGAATCAATTTCCTTTTAGTCGTATGACTAAAAGGAAATTGATTCCAGCTAACGTATTAATTTTCTTTGTCCAACGTAATAATTAAAATTTTTTTTTCTATTGTTAGTCTATAGCGGTGTTTCTCAACTATCTAATAAATTGTCACCCCCTTCAGTAAAACCCTTAAGTAATATCGCCCCCTTTACTACAAAATTCTGATGCCAAGGGCCAAGACTAACACCAAATTCATACTGCATTGAATAGACTAGTGACTAGTATAATGTTATTTATTTAATTATTGTACGATATAACGAATAAAATATCTAATTATTCTTAATATAATGTTTTACTATATCACCCAGAAAATTGTTTTTTGCTCCCAAAATATAAATTGTTACTAATCGCCCCTCAACATGGAAAAACACCCACATATCACCCCCGTTGAGAAATACTGGTCTATAGAGAGACTTTGTTCTAAATAATTGGTTGTTATAGCTTTTGTACATTCCTTTTTGAACTCTGGTATTTTCTAGTTTGAATGACATTAGGTTGATGAGTAAGTGTTTTTTCAGAAAAGATTGATTCAAATTCAACTATACCAATCAGAATCTAGAATGTAAACAAATGCTAAAAAAATCATTATTTTCATGGTTTTTCAGTGCCATTTTCACTTATTTTTATGTTATTTGATGCTATTTAGACGAATAAGCAAGTTTCCAAAGCATAAAATTGAAAATTTTCCGCCAAAATAGAAACTTCCTGATAACATTGAAAATGACATTCTAACATCATTTTATTCTATTTGATTCTTCTAAACATTGTTATAACACTATGTATTAGACTTAAAATATTCCATATCTAAACCAGAAAGGATATTAGCTAGAAATAGAAGTACTTCAACCCCCCATTTCTCACTTTAGGGAAAGTCATAAAACAGTTGGGTGCTAATGACTTTTTGAAAGGGAAAACATTCTATACTTAGAAACTTCAAAAGAAGGGATTTGACTTGTAAGGTCTGAGGGATGCATGAACATTGTATGTGGTCCCTCAGGTTGTGCATCCCTGATATAATCAAGCATTTGTTACTTTATTTACAATTCAAAATCAATTACTGGACAAAACTTTCTTCAAATATCATCATCAATGTGACAGTGTCATATCATTGCACTTGTGAGACAATCATAAGCATGTTTCTATTTGGATTTGTAGTGTCACTGAATTTTGTCTTTTGACTTTTCTTTAGGAAATTTTCTTTATTTATATTTTCTCCTACAATCCACCATTATTTTATAGAAAAATTTGCAAAATCAGTTCACACAAATTTCTTTCAATGATCAAGAAAGTACTTTTGCACACAAATCTATGATGTCACTGCCTATAACCTAATATGCTACTGAAAAACAATATATTAAACTTCATATTCAATTATTTTAAATTGGAAAATATAAATTAATCAAACAGTTTAATTATTAAAAACATATGATCTAAGTAATGATGTGCAAATGGATAAACTGACTAAACAATGTCTTTACTATTTAATCAGTGCCCTTCCCTTAAATATAAGTAATTTACTTCATTAGATTTTACATCAGAAGCAATGATGTGAGAATATTTGAAAAGAAGGGTTTAAGCAATCACTAGTTTTTTGCTAAAATGCTACAAGAATTTAGATTTAACAACTTTCTTGATACATTTTGTTAAAAAAAACTAGCATTTTCCAAGTGGTTAACACTTGGAAAATATCATCCCATCACTGGTTAAAACATCTTAAAAACTGATGTTTTTAAGATGTTTTAACCAGTGATGGGATGATACCAAATTTTTTTCCAATTTTGATTCTTTTGAATACTTTCTAAAGTTTATTTTAGTTTGAAAAAATTAACAATTCACATTTTGAGCACAGTACATTAATTAATTAATAAGCATCAAGCTTAAGAATGAAAAATGATTGGGAAATCCAGAATCGATCATTCAAAAGAAACCTGAAAATTATCCATTTATAATGTGCATACGCATGCTTTTATTGTGTAGTAGAAAATAAATTTGTAATTTTATTGCAGATAAAGTTAATATTACAACACTACCCCAAACAAATTAAATTCCCCTTTACTCAAAAAAAAAAAAAAAAAAAAAAACTATCCCATTGTGTAATCTAAGGTNCATAGGTAAAATACCACCAGAGTAGAAAACATTTAACAAGGGTCCTGGTTAGTTTCTTTAACAAAAAAAAAAAAGAAAAAACTATCCCATTGTGTCACCTAAGTTGCCATCTTTGAAAATTTTCATTGGCTGATGTAATGACTAGGGGAAGGGAAAGGTAATGAGAAGATGAACTTCTTTTTTAATACTTCTCACAATTGACATGCCTTATAAATGCTGTAATTCCATCATATATAGCATTAAATGAGGCTTGGCAAATGATGCAACGAGCCGAACAAATATAATATCCATTAAAGTCAGGTTTTCCTAAATGCACAATTGTGTGTACTTATTCGAGAAAAAGGAGAATCAAATGAATGCCTAGACTGATTCATCTTAAAAAAATCAATTTTTACAACTTGAAATGGCAGTAAATTTAGCATAAACAATTATTTTCACTTAAAATCACGCAAAATGCATTCAAAAAATTAAATATTACAGCATCATTTATGAATTATAAAAAAAAATTTGTTAGTTATAATGTTAGTTTAAGTCATCTTATCTTTACAAAACACTTCTGTATAGGCTAAAACTAATTTAGCTTGAACATCTTATATCTATTTACATCAACACTTAATTTCTATAAAAGAACATTTTTTTTACCTCTTTTCACAGGTATACATGAGGTTTAAAAAAAGATTTGAACTGTTTTCCTAAACAGTGTGAATCTTCTTGTTAAACCTGATGTAAACCTGTGAAAGGGGTCAAAAATGTTTGTTTAAACAAATTAAGTGTTGTTCAGGCATTTTATCGTTATAAATAAACATACCAAAATATTAAAAATAATTTTATTTAATATTTTTTCAATTAAAATATAATTTTGTTTATATTTTAAACTGTGTTGTCAAAACTCAAATATTTTTGTTGACTGCCAGCCTTGACTTAAAATTGCTGCCAAACAGATCCAATACCAAATGGGTGGTAACCTTAACATCACCCTATCTCTCCTAAAATGTGACAGTTAGTACCAACAGAGTGCAATCAAACTCCACCATGCAATCTCTACAGAAAACATGTCAGTCCCAAGCCCAGAAAAAAAAAAGGAGGGTTGGTTAGATGACAGTTGATGCACTAACCATAAAACAACACAAATGAAATCTGATGTTAATACAAACAAAAGATAAAAGATGCTGACTCAGATGTTACCCAGATAAACAAGGTCCACGATACCAACTGAGCAATCAGGGTTGGATTGAAAAATTGGCTACAGAAAGAAAGCTTCACCCAGCAACAAGAGTCCTTTCAGTAGGAACTTGGAATGTCAGAATGTTATCGTCACCTGGAAAACTAGAGCTTCTTCGAAAGGAAATGGAGAGATATCCATGCAACACATTAGGCTTAGCAGAGAGGCATTGGACAGCATCTGGAGAACTGAATGATGGTAAAGTGAAGTCATCTGGTTGGGAAATGACAAGGCATGAAGCTGGTGTTGGATTTCTGCTTAGTAAAAGAGCATGGGCAGCATTATTAGAATACAATCCAGTTAGTGCAAGATTGATGATGGCATGGTTTGAAGCAAAGCCATTTAATATATCAGTAATCCAGGCATATGCACCTACCTCAGATAGCAGTGAAGATGAGATTGAACTTTTCTATAAAAATCAAAGTGTGATAATAGAGAAAACACTGCAGTGAGATGTGATCATCATTGGAAATGACTGAAATGCTAAGATTAGAAATAATAATAAATGTTGGGAAAGAGTAATGGGTAAGTTGGATATGGAGCAAAGAATGAACAAGGGGAAAGACTACTTGAATTTGTCATTGATCATGATTTAATGATATGTAACACCACATTCCAGCAAAAGAACTATAGAAAATGGACATGGAGATCAAGTAAAAGAACAACAAGAAACGTGATTGATATGATTTTGATCCAAAGGAAATGGTCAACATCAGTTTGACAATGTTGAACATTTCAGGGAACCAACATTGATTCTGATCACAGCTTAGTCATAGCAAAGATAAAACTGAAAAGTTAATGCACATTTCCAAAAGAAAAGAGACATTTCAAAGCTAAAAGATGAGAAAATAGGGAGCATATACAGTATAGAAATACACTTGAGAAGAAGATAAACTCTAGACAAGATTAAAGAAATAACAAAGGCAATAGGAGAAGTAATTCAGCAGGCCCTACCAGAAGAGGGAAAAATTAACAAGAAATGGATCACACAGAAGACACTAAAGCTTGTCCAAGAGAAAATGGCTCTTACAAGGGGACATTACGGTCTCGAAAATTCAGTTTGGGATGAGAATTCAGATTAGTAGTATACCTCAAGGGTGTCCACCCAGAAGAATTGTAAAGCGCACTAGCCAGAATATTCTGAGAAAAAAGGCTCTAAAGTTTTAAGCGCAGCTCATATACTGCTCAATTTTATACTGTGGCAGCACAGCAAAATGGCTGAGTCTGTAGCAAACTCGCTTGCCACGCAGGCGATCTAGGTTTGATCCTAACTTCGGCTAACTTTTTTTTTTTTTTTTTAATTGTTTTAAAAATTATAACAACTTTTAAATAAAGTTAATGACCTAAAAATATTATCAATTAAATCATAAATAATTTTATTCTATTTATGAAATGACTGTTACAGCTAATTAAAATTGAAATAATTTATTTTTAAAAAGTTGAATAATTTCAAATGCATTTTTAATGGAGGTAAATTAAAACTTAATTACCACTATAACAAATTTTTGGGTAGGGTTTTATTTATATAAAAACTTTTACAATATTGTCTTCATTTGTCAATTTTTTATTTTACATACAAGCACCAGAATGATAATTATCATAAAAAACATTAAAAACAAAACTATTTTGTCATCTTGCACAATTTATGAAGGATGATTGTTTACACGAACAACTTTTTTTTTAAAAGTTCTATTGGAAAACATACTTCATTTACATTCATGAAATTTTCTCTTTCATGAGGAAGCCTGGAAGCATACCAGGCATACCGGATCATTTCATTAAAAATTGCTGATGACAGTTGATGATATACTATTGATTGTATTTTTATACAGTCTTCACGGGAATTTATTTCTCTATTATTTTCAGTTAGATAAACACAATTTTGTATATGCTATATTAGATTTTTTACCTATCTATAAAAATAGATGTCACAAGGTTGAACAAGAGGAGTACATTTTGGAGGAATCGCTTTAATTGTACAAGTCGGTGATTTCTCGTCATCCTGAAAGATTTCATCATATAATTCAGGCTTTGTTTGTCCAACCCAAGAGTCGATAATTAATAGAAACTGTTCTTTTCCCACATAAGACTTTAAACAACGGTTGAGAAAATCAATATACAATCCTGTCATTAGCTTCCCAGATTTCGAAGATGTTATTACAACATTATAAGATGTTATTACGACATTCGTAAGTATTATTTTTCCATAATTTAAGAAAACTTTTAAATTTAGCAAATATTTCTATAAATTACAATGGAACACGTCTATACAAAGATACATAAATAAAACAAAGCTGACTTCATTAAGAGAAAATCAAAAGAAATCCAATGATAAAATTTGTTGACAATGTGAGCAAAGCAATTACTCAATGTACAGTATAGTCACCATCTATCAAAAGTATGTGTAGTTTTCAAATCTGTTCAACATTTCTATTAGTGGATTCATTAGTGTGCACTGAACGTAATTTTGTAAATTTGTAAAGACTGAAGAATTATTCAAAAGTTGTTTTTGAAGTAAGAATCATTTTGTCATAAGGTGATAATTTATTGTAACTCAACATCCTTACTTTTACAATGAAAATATGTCAAACTATTTTTCAATATAATCCACGTTAACATCCAAGCATTTTTGACATTGGGAGACATTGATCTAGATCAGGGGTGGCCAGTTTTTGCCCCCGGGCCAAATTGGAAAGAAAACTTTTTTCACAGGCTGAACCAGAAGCTGCCCTAGGAAGATTTTGAGATGGTGCGAGATCTCATTGTGGTGTCACCCTGTAGAGACTAAATTGTACATACAGATTACATATACATTTTTCACATTATCATGCTTTATCAACATTCTTCGCTGTACTTAGATTTGTAATGGAGGGTTAACTCTAACTAGACAGCAGGTTGTTGACTTTTTTTTAGGTGTTAGAAATTTTCACTGATCTATTCTGACTTGAGTAGCTAATATTGAAAGATTAATTGCGGGCCACATAAATCCATTACATGGGCCATGTCCGGCCTGCGGGCTATATGTTGGCCATGCCTGATCTAGATGATCCTCTTGTTGAAGAACTCTGCCACCTGTTCCCCGAACCAGTTGGTGACAGTCTTGTGAATGTTGTCATTGGTCTGAATGCATTTTCCATTCAAAAATTAATTTAAAAAAAAAAATGAAAATCAGAAGGTGCCAGGCCCATACTATATTATAGATGGTCCAATATTTCCCACCAAGCTTTTGCAACTGTGTTTTGTCACATTTTGAGCAGTGAGGAAACACATCATTATGCAGCTTGCTCTCCCTTTGTTGAATAATCAACACCATTTCTACACATTTGCCTCATTCGTTAAACCTTCTCCAAATACTTCAATTATCTGTTGACGAATTTTATCTAGGCAAATGCTTTTGCATTTAAATAATGAATCACTGACTATCTCACAATTGGCAGGGTTGATGATCAACATCATTGAGAAAATGCTACCAAGAAATTGTGTGACGCACTGAAGAGCTCAGAGCTGACTGATAGGGTCACAAACATGTTAAAACATATTCTTCACCAGATGGCAATCCAAAGCATTGGCTTGGGTTGTTAGTACAGTTGGTGATTGGTTAACAAACAAATCGGACAACAAACACTTTCACAAAAAGTTATGTTAGTACAACAAACACCTCAAAGAACAAACACAAGAAGCAGCAATGTAGAATAATGAATACAGATTGGTCTTCTCTTGTCTTCAGACAACAATTTGAAACTTTTCAGAGCACAGGAGACATCATATCAATGTTCAACCTGGAATATACTGATTGGATAGTATTCCTCCAAACTTTGAAACTCCCTTTTAATTCCAACATTTTATTTTTCTGGCAGAAAATTTTTTTAAAAGTATTCATAAGACTGTCGGGCAGGCACTAGTTAAGTTTTGAGTTGGTTTTTATTTTTGAAAGGTGAAAGTGTAATAGCAAAGGTAGAGAGTGGGCAGAAGATGTCTGGTATTGCTGGGCAGTATGGCTTGAACAGGTCTACAGTAGGCCGCAGTTCAATCTTATTTAATAAAGATACAGTATAATCAAGCAGCTAAAAGAGTAACAAAAATCACATCTGAAAAATAAAGAACATTAAAGAGCTCATAATAGAACCTGAAACTGATCTGACGACAGAAGAACGCAAAGAACTCTTGAATGAAGATCACCAAGAAACTCGGCAAGATATGTTTTCTTCGGAAAAAGAGGATTAATTCCAATAGCTAATATTAAACATCTTTTGAAGAAGTGGGAGGATGTCGCAACAACAGTCTTAGAATGACACACAAACCAGGTTGAGGTTAATAGGCTTGGGGATCTCTACAATTACAATACTATTAATTACTTCTGAAAAATCCTGAAGAGAGAAAAGCAATCTATATTAGACAGATTCTTTAACCCCCACAAATGGAAAAAACATGACTAATAAAAATACAAGACTGTGTATACAGTAGATTCCCCTATAACACAGGTTCATATAAGATGGTTTCATATAACATGGAGGAAAAATTGTAATAATGTTCGTATAACACACTAAAAGAGGCTCATATAACACAGTAAAAGAATGAGACAGATTGTCATGGCCAACTCATGTCTCAACAGGATTGGTCGAATCCGAACCAATGGTGGACATTGCACAAACCATTGAGTATAAATGAGCAGTGGACCTACTAAAAAACAATTATTATTCAACGGCCATAAAAATTATATTTCTATTAATGATGTCTCCAAAAGTTCAGCAAATTTTTTGCAGAAAGAATAACTTATCAGGAAGCACATGTCCACCGTCCAATGAGCCACTCCATGACGAAAACAAGCTTAAGCAATGGCGTCTTCGAACGGTGAGCAGTCCTACAATTTTTTGTTTATAGCATATTTTATATGGATTATTCCCAAAAATTTGTGTATGTTTTGGAAACGTTTGAGTCAAATTAGTCTAGAATCGATTAATTTTATGGAAGAAAACCTTTCAAACAGTCGTATCGCCTAAACTGCACAAGTGCTGAGCTGTGAACGGATCATGTATTTGTAAAATCTAAGTGACTCGTACAACATGGAATTCATATAACATGGTAAGGTCTACTGTATATGTATTTTTAATCTATATATATAAAAATGAATGTATGTCTGTGTGTCTGTCCTTCATGCATTACCACACCGTTTATCCGATTGCCACGAAGCTTTGGGAAATTGTTTAATATACTCCCGCGAAGGTTTCTGACATAGTACATTTATCCTACGATAGATAGCGCAAATGTATACGAGCATTTTACTGTGCGTTCGATCAATTTCAAATTGTGAAGACCGTTTCCCCCTCCAAAAAATATATATGCATTTGTGAACTGTTATTTACGATATTTGTAATAATTCTTGTTTAATCACTTTATTTCAACTTTTTTTTTGCTAATTATGTATTCGCTCAAACTTTGTTAAAACCTTAACTGTATCTCGAACAACAACCGAAGTTGTAGGAGGAAATTCACCTATTTTACCGATCTAGGGATCCCCCTTTTCCAAATTTTAATATCAACTCAAAATAATTTAAAAAGACAAATTACAATAAAACGGTTTATTATCCAACCATCAGAAATTTCACAAGATGCCAAGGAAGAGAGGAGGAGCAATTAAATAATCAAAATTATAAAGGATTAAAAAAATATATAAAAATGGGGAATATCACACTTCTGACAATCACTGCAAGTCTGTGGGCTAAATTTGGAGAATCTGCACTTCTCACATGGACAACTGTACGTGGCCAGCTCACGCATCCAAAAACCTGATTTATTCGTGTACGTACCAGACGGAAAAACAAAAAATATCGTGTATCCACAAGCACTCCAATAAATAAATAGAATTGAAACGACACTTTGAAATGTTTTCCCGATGAAAATGAATAATAATAATAATAATAAGTTTGAATAAAATTGATAAAATTTAAATTTAATTTTATCATAACGAGTTTGCTTGAATTTCGTTTCTTCTGAGATTGCAGCAATGCGTGACGGATAAGCTAGTATAACATAAACAAACATAGTAAGAAAGTATATATTATTTATTTTTTGGGGTCTCCAGAATGAATTAATCAACTTGCCATAAAACCTATGGTAAATCGATAATTGGTTAACAAACAATTTGGATAGTGAACAAAGACTTGGAACGGATTATGTTCGTTAACTGATCATCCACTGTATATGTAAATAATTCTTACTTTAAAAACGATCCTTGTCAATAGTCACCAAGTAACAAAATCATGTGTACAATTCACATCTGTTTGATGTTTCTATTAATGGATTCATTAATTTGTAATTACCTTCCCGGCTCTATTATATATCACAGGGGAAAGTATAACAATCAGTCAAAAAATGACCCACCACGATTTTTACATTTTGAACGCAGGGACCTTGAAATGTCGAGAAATGCAATACAATTTGGGGGGTTTTTCTGTATGTATGAATTGTGTGTGTGTGTGTGTGTGTGTGTGTGTGTGTGTCAACATTTTTGTTCACTCTCTTTGAAGCTTAATAACTTCTGTGCTTTTTGTTGAAAATTTCTGCAATTTTGTAGGGAATTTGTGTATTAGGGGATTGATGCTATTAAATTTTAATGATTAAAAGTCGATAGAGTGGGGGAGATAAAGGGGGTTCATGTGTTGTATCTCATGTAGGGTTGAACTTAATGATAATTTCACTTGTTATTAGCATTTACGATTTCTTATAAAACCTGTCCCCACCCATAAAATTAAGCTTTTTGCCATTTTATAATAATTAAAAATATCAAATGTTTTTTTTTTAAATAAAATATAACAGATGACATCACCAAATTTTAAATGTTGCCAGGAAAGTTAAGAAAAAAAATCCAGCAACAAGTTGCTTAAAATATACGAATGCTCTTTAATATTTTCTTCTTCATTTTTTTCAACAACAACAACAAATGTCAGTTTTCTGAATTTCCTTTTCCAGCCCATTTTTAAGACAATATCAGCATAGACACCTACATGCCAGGCAAAGAGTAATGAATACAAAGATTAAAATTAAAACTGCAATAGAAGTTTAATTGTTTTAGCCCATGTACCACCAGGTGTATCTGCTAGTACTAAATAAAGCAGTCGAATATATACAAACTTTGAGATAAAAGCTAAACTTATTACTTCAGAATTAATACTTTTGCCCAATTAGCATATTCAATATTGTCCATATAATAAATTAAATATGGCATTAATGATTACTTTTGTTGTAATACAAAAAGTTAAATTTTAAATACTTTTTATGAAAGAAAATGAAAGTACATAACACTGATGTGTATCATTGGAATAGTGGTCAACAAAAAGTTGTTTAAAATTATTTATAATTATTACATATTTAGATTACATTTTTTAAACCAATTTTTTTTCTTTATTATCCAAAGATGAATAATTTTGTTACTAATTTAACATGCTTCGAATATCTGATGAAAAATATTCTGTAATTATCACAGAACACATTTCATGTATAATACAGTGGTACCTCAGGATATGAATGCCCCAGCATACAAAATTTTCAGGATACAACATGAAATTCAAACATATTTTTGCTCCATGATATGAACAAAAACTCACCATACAATGTTACATTAGTTTGCAGCGCCATTTTTTATTCACTTCTGTTCATTGGTCTCAGTTCACACGCTTGCTTTGTCATGGAAGGATCTCGCTCGATAAAGAAAATCTTGAGGTATTATCAGAAAGTGACTGATTTTATTGAAAAGAAACATGCCGAAAAGGTTCACACTAGCTGTATTGCTGCTTGGAGTAATGACATTTGCCTAAGTCATTTTAGAAACATTTTAAAAAGTAGGTAAAGCCAAACCTCTTTGGATAGATATTTTACCAAGCGACCTCTATCCAGTGAAAGTGCTGGTGGAAGTGAAGGAAAGAAAGGAAAACACAGTGAATAAAAATTTAAAAATATATATATAAAACAACACTAATTTTTTTTATCTTTTCTAAGTTATTTTTACGTTATTGTTACATTATGTTATGTAAGTTAAGTTTTAGTATCATTTCCCTTCTCCCTCTCCTCTGCCACCAGTTTACACCTCCACCATTGTCTAATCTCAAAGGTAAAGTGCAAATAAAACTCCTTTTTTTTTATCTATTATTCTATTATGGTTATTTATATATTTACAACTACAAAATGCATTTTTCAGTGTTTTCCTTACTATAGTTATTTGTTTTTAATATACTACTTAGCTTTAATTTGAGTGCTTTTTTTTCGTGTTGGAATGAATTATTTGCTTTTACATATAATCGTATGGGGAAAAATGATTCACCTTATGACATTTTCATGATACAATCTCGTTCCGGAACAGATTAGTTTCATATCCTGAGGTACCACTGTACTGGGTGATTCTGATAAAAGATATAACTAGTCATTATGGATGACAAGTGTGCAACTTGATTTTCAACACATTAGAGATTATACCAAAAGCAAAAGGCTCTAATAGGATATTTTATGAACAAATAAAACCAAACTGCTTCAAAATATTTAGCAATTTCTGAATACAAAAATACAGTTTAACCTGCTTATAATGTCATCCATGGGACCGGCAATTTTTTGACGTTATAACCGAGTGTCGTTTTCTGCGGGGTCATAATTTCAGTTCCATAAAAGTATCAAGTCTGTTTAAGAATCTATTATAAAATTCATTAATTTAATATTGTATGTATAAAAGTGCAAACTAAATATTTAAATCAACTTTATTTACATTATTATGTCTAAATTTACAACGATGTAATTAAAAATTTCAAAAATTATTTTTTATAAGAAATTTTTATTTGTCAAGTTTCGATAATGGCAGCACTTTTGGTTTTAACGCCTGGATGATAATTTTATCGTTTCTTGCTTATCTATCAATGGACATGAAGTCCAATATATTTCACTTTTAGGTTAAATTAATGTATATCAATTAAAAAAAAACAATAAAAATATTCACTTAAAAAAAGTCAGTTATTTTAGATTGTAAACTACAACACGAGTATGAGAGCTATGCAGACTAACCCACTGTCACGTCGTTTAAAGGGGTGGCGCATCTCACCCCACCGAATCAGGTGGTGACAGTACCACCCACAATCGTTCTAGGAAGGGACTCTGACTGAACACGTAGTATTTTCTTTGATAAATAAAATTTATAATTTAATTTTGTAAATTTAAGAGTGCTTCAAATATGACGTTAAAACAGGGTTTTATGTCGTTACAAGTGGGTTTTTTAACATTATCTAGTATAGTAAAATCGTGGGACCGATAAAAATTTGACGTTATATTAGGGTTGTCATTACATCCGATGTCGTTATAATCGGGTTAAACTGTATCTGCAAATCAAGAAATCTGCATATTAATTATATTTGCTTTATAGTCACTGACATCTCAGGAAACAAAATTCATAAATCATCCTGTATCAAACTGCAGCAAATGCATTCATTCATCACTGAAGAACTTGTTTTAAGTAAATTAAAAAATTTATGTAAAGCCAAACAATTGCCAAATTATATCAGGCAATACTACTACTACTACTAATTAAATGCTAAGTAATTTGGCATTAGAGGCAGGTATTAGGCACCATCTCTTGCTAAATTTAATAATTATAATTAATATTTTAATAATAATAGTTGGCTTTAATATATAACTATCATGTTTGGATGTTTATATTTTAATAAAGATGTACATAAAAAAATAAAAAATTGTAGAAAGTTGGATTGCAAACTTTCACTGTATATACACACACACACACAAACACTTTTTCCAACTAAATCTAACTTGACATTTCAACCTAATAACTATTTTAATCTTCTATTTAATGTCTCAGTTTAATCTATTTTAGCATATAAAAAAAAGTAGATTAAAATAATAATGACTGTTTAACTAAAAGCACACCCTAACTGGTGAAGAGATTAATTATATAGGAGCTACTGCTAGAAAATTAAGTTCATGAATCCATGAACATCAAGAAGACATCAAAAATAATAGGCCAGTCACAGAATTAGCAAAGAAAATACTCGACCACAACTACTAGCCTCTATGGAACGAAACAAAATTACTAAAACGCTGTAACGAGCAAAAAGAGCTATTTATTTGGGAGACACTCTATATTTCTACTACTATACCATGCAACTCCCCAACTCTCAAGCTCCCACAAATTTGGATAACAGCATTCAAACAACTCAAGATAAAAATACTCCTTTGTTGCTTATATGATTATTTTGCGTTGGTGCGCATACTTGAGCAAACTATGTTCATTAACAGACATTTCTCACGTTAATATTTATTTATCATCATTTCTACGCGCTATGACGAAGAACCTTTAAATAATATTCGAAAACCAAAATCAGCCGAACCATTGGAAATATCGATCAAAATATTCAATATTGAAAAAATTTTTTAAAAAACTGTCGGAACATTGTTCGGAAAGCTTAAATTATCGAATTCTATGTACCACCTGATGATGGTAGTTTTACACTACTGAAAGTGCTAGCGGAAAAACCTTTCTACAAAAGTCGGATAAATTTCCGGATCAGGAATTCCACTCCTGTAACGCCACTGCACGTAAGTGTTCTAATAATAGTATACGTCGGCATAAAGTGCAAACTTATTAACTAAAAGAAAAGTCGTCATAATATATAATATGTTGCAATATTTATAAATTAAAATGAAGTTATGAAGTCAGTACATTATGAAAAATTATTTAATTTTCACAAATTTGTATATATATATTTTTAAACTACTAACTTTTTATTAAATTATTTCAAATGATTTATTAAGAGACTGCATAAACATTTCACTGAGAAAATATACTTTTTTTCACCAAAATAGTTGGAAAAGAATCTCAGTATTTTAACTATTGAATTCAGTAAATTCTTTCACACTAATTAGAGAGACTTTGAATTTATTACATTTTGAATATAAGATGGATCAATAAATACCCAGCTGAAAGCAACAGCAAGGAATATAAACATTTTGTTTTAACAGTAATTATTATGGTTGTTCAGACATTTATCTCACTATGACAAAAGTCTACTTATGCCTTGTTCAAAGAATGCATTGGGACACTGACAGAGCCAATTACAGACAACAACTTGCACTTTGGCATCAGAGGAAAATTGCCTGTCTTAATTTTAAGCTGTTTTTCACTTCTCACTTTTACTTCTCTGTTTTTCACTGTTATTCAGTTCTCCAAAAGCATTAAAGTCACAGGACAACAGGGGAGGTACTCAAAGACCTCCCAACTAAACTGATGTAGCAGGTTCTTTGTTTTGCTAACTGTGTGAAAGCACACTGTTACAAGGCAAGAAGATCCCACTTGTGAGTTTTCTGAGACACCTGCACTGAATTTGCATATGTAATGCGTGTATTACAAATGCAACAATGATGATTAAAAAAAGAATAAGTATCATCTACTCCACTGATGTTTGCAGGTTTTTGCTTTTACTGTTTAGAGATGACAATGGGTATTTCCACAGAATACTATTATCTTGCATAGCCAAAAATGTAAGATTCTTCAACAACAAGCCTGTCTGGAATTCAATGTTCTTTGTTAAGAGAATGTGATACCCACTGTGCCTCTTTCCCAAAATGAAAATATTCATGCACAGTACCAAAACTCATCACTACTGCAGTTGCATTATCCATCTGTTTGTGAGCCATTTGCACATTCTGTGGTTTGGCTGCAAGTTGCAGATGTTTCAATTATTTTATTTGTCCTTCATACTTGTCAATGCTTTCAGAAATTTTTTGCCCAATTTTAACCTGGATAAGAATTAAGATGTATGGAGCATAAACCTGTTTCATTTGCAATGCATCCACAAACTTCAGCAACTAGCAACCTGATTATATCAAACTGCTCAATTTTGAATGCTTCCATTTTCCATTGAAAACATGTAAATAACTGAGACCTTAAATAGGGATGTAAAGTGCCTTTTGTACACTGTGCATTTGCATGCAAATTTTCTTCTTCACATGAAGCTTATTGGCTGGTTATTTATTGATCCACCCTTATAAATTCATTCTGAAATTGGTTCCTTCAATTTCAACAAAATTTTATTTTAAGATGTATACTTACCAAACTTTCTTGCAAGTTGATAAAACTGGTACCCTAGCAACAATCACTGAAGTATTTTTTGGAACAAGTGTTTCATCATCATCATAAACTGAAAAAATAATGCAATTTACTTTTAAAATTTTTATCATCAATTATAGAAACAAGATTTAAGAAATAAAAATTAACATTTCTGACTATTCTTTAATTAAATCAGCAGACAATCTTTTTTACATTATAAACAAAATATTTTTAGCTTTCTACAGTTTAAAGAATTACTAAAGTGGCATATAATTAAAAAAACTCAGTTATTTATTGTAATGTTTATTCATATTATAAAATGTGAATAATTTTATAAGTAAAAGAAAACAAATTTAAGCTATTCCTTTACAGTTACCAATACAGATACATTTTTAATAAAAAACTGTAGGCTAAAAATCTATCCATTAATTAATCAACCTTCATTTTAAATCAAATCAACATTTTTCTCATCTTATTCATATAATTAGTATATTTTCATATAGATAATCTATGGTAGCTTAAAATTCAAATGTAAAAGTTTTGCTGGAACTAAAATAAAATCTGCATTAATATAAGCCTTGCATTTTCAAAGTGGTGATGAAAAGACAGCAATGATCAATATACACTTAAGATATCTCAAATACTTCATTTTTCCCTCTTTTTTGAAATACATGTAGTTCCATTTCATCTCCATTAGTAGTTTATTCTAGATGTAATTTTAAAATAAAATGGAAAAAGTGAAATATCCAAAACAGAATCTCCTGAATGTGTATTTATGTTAATTACTAACCCAAAAAATAAATCTTTAGTATAATATACAACCCCTGGCAAAAATACTTGAACACAATATAAAAAAATAAAAATGTAATGTTCAAAACAAAAATACTCATTTTGTTAATTGAGTTGTTAAGCATTAATCACTTTAATTTCAAATGAATAAATCAAACCAACCCATTTTCCAAAAAAACATTTTACATTAAGCAGTATTGGAAAAAGTTTTTGAATGTGCAGGAAATTGGAAAAAGTATTTGAATACTGCTCTAAATTTACAGATTTGAGTATTCTAATTTGAATGAAGAAGCCATTAGCTTTAAGAGGTGTGTTTGCATCATTTTCTAAGTAAACAGTAATATTTTACCTGTCTTTGCATAAACAATGACTCCAATCAAAGAATTTATTAATGATGTGAGAAAACAAATGATTTTTTATTCATTTGCTATACAGGTATACCTCGCCTTATGTCGATAATTGGTTCCAGGAGAGGCGACTTAAGTTGAATTTACTTGTTACTAGGCTAAACCACAAATAACCATTCCCAGTTCTGTATTTTATTTATAAATGCATATTTGATAATATATGGTTAAGAAGAATCTATTTTAAGCTTACAAACAAATAAATTTTAGTTTTTAATATAGTACAGAAAAAAATCTAAATTTATGAATACATGTACAGTACCTACTGTACATACAGGTTTACAATTTGGTGATGTTTACAGTACATCGCAGACTCTTTATTTGTAAATGTGGTTTGCTCTAAGATATTATAAAATAAGATGATTTTGTAAGGTTAAATAACAAATATAGTTATTAAAATTATTTTGCAATAGTAAAAAATAAACTAATTTATGTTAAATTTACCAATATTGAGTGGTGCTGACAATGACACCAAACAGTAGATATTGGAAATACCATGGAAAATGCCAATATTGAGCTCTTAAAACTTTCAGGACTGACACAGTTCAGATGTAATCTCTATAGACTAAGCTTTGTAGACATTTTCAAAATCACATACATTTGAAAATGAATAACTTGAGTTTTTATTATAGCCAATGATTTTTGATTATCAACACAGGCTATAATTTTTAATACGTACACTTAGTAGACATTGCATTTTATATTATTATGCATTAATATGCATTGTAAATGTGTATACATTTTACCTGTTGTATTCACAGAATTTAATTTTTTCCTTTATCCTTACAAATCAACAATACAATTTAAACAAAACAACTCCAGTGGCAAAATATCACAACAAGAAAGCAATATCCAAAAATAAAATTGAATTGCTAAATCATTTGCAGGAGAAATTCAGCAGCTATTGTTGCTTGCCCTTGTGTTATAAACAAATCAATCAAAACATTAAGAAAAAATGAGACAGCAATTAAAAATGCGACTTTTATTATGAATTTTTTAATTACAGTAATACCTTGACTTACACGATTTTCAAATCTTGTCGATTCGTCTCTTGTTTGAGCGCCACGCAACTCTTGATTACTCACTCCCCCCACACTATTGTTTAGCTTACATATTTGGACGTGTCATGCAGAATCGACACATAGCTCCAATTTATTTTGTGTTATTTATTTCTGTGTTTGTTATATCTATGGAGACTTGAGAGACTATGTGGTAATTTCTTGTAACCATGAACGAATCAAAAGACGAGATAAGATTAACAAAAGCATTTATTAGCTTACATACATCCGACTTGGATTTTACACAAATTGCAAAATTATACCCTGACTTACGCGGTTATCACTCGGTCCCACCTATCGCATATGTTTGATGTATTACTGTACTCTATTTTTTAAACATTCATTCTTTCAATATTCATAGCAGCTTNTCACAGAATTAAGTCTAATGCAAAGTTTTCAGATTTTTGCATAGTTTCTTCTACAAACTTATATTTTCTAATTTATTTTCAAATGGACAGTTGTTCAAGGTGAGTTTGCAGATGTGAATGATGCTGTTAAAACCTTAATAGAGCTGTAGAGCTTACTTGGATTTTACACAAATTGCAAAATTATACCCTGACTTACGCGGTTATCACTCGGTCCCACCTATCGCATATGTTTGATGTATTACTGTACTCTATTTTTTAAACATTCATTCTTTCAATATTCATAGCAGCTTTGAAAAAGAAAATTCTCACAAATATGGAGTTTATACTATAATAGCAACTTTGCACATTGGTATTTTCTGTTATAAAATGTTTTATTGTAACCTTATGGTCATAATGTTAACACTATAAGCAGTCTCCTGTACAAGCTTATATCATAAAATAAGATTGTAACAGTAGCCAATCAGCAATACAAGAATTATAATCTAACTATATAAAGCTGAAAAACTGGATTCTTTCTTTCTGTCACTGTATTCAAAAAACTACTACTAGGAGCACCCCCTAGCTATTATTTAAATTAAAAATAAATTCAGTATATTATTATTTGATGTGGTTTTTTTGCATTTTTGGCTGCATTTTAGGGTACGCCATGAGAAATTCAGTATATTATTATTTTTATTTGTAATAGGAATTTATTATTTATACCACGGAATGACACCACTGCTGCTAGAACGCCCACTAGAAGGCGTTTCGGGCTACTAGAATAGAAGGATTAGAAGTACGAAATAATCTAATAATTTTGATATTTGTTGTTGTTTTCTGCCTGGCATTGCCAGGCAGCCTTGCATTGCTGGTCAAAATATATATCTAAAATTAGCTTTGGAACATTTTTGATATTAAAGCTAATTCAGCTTTAATATCAAAAATTAAAATTAAAGTTTAATATAAGCATTTCTGTTTGTTAGCATATCTTTGCATGGATTTATATACAAAGTAATTTTTCAAATTTTTCATATCAAAGATTTCCAAGACTTGCATGACATATTTGAGCATTACAATATTTCATAATCAACAATTTTGCTTTATTTCATTACTTTTTGAAGTTACTGTATGACAATCATCTTGTTTTCAAAACTTAACATTTAATAAATGTAACAAGTTCTTGCACAAATGCCATCTATGATGTTTAACATTACACAATTTGTAAACTTGTAAGCATAATGGGAAATACCAATATGCAAGCTTGCTAATCTTTCATCAAAAGATAGCATTCCTATATTTACTCTTCTGAAGAATCAAAGATTAATCTATACAACAAACTGAAGTGAGCAGAAACTGATCTACTTATAAAACTTGCAGAATCTTTCAGTTAAACAAAAGAAATGATCAGTAGAATAAGGCATAATTATAAGTTCTATGAGATTCCAAAAAATCCCAGCACCAGAACTTAAAAAATTGATTAAAAGCAAAAATGCATGCCATTTTACCAAGTTATAGTTAAGAGAACTTAAAATTTTATAATTTAGTCTATATGGGGTGTAAAGTTTTATACAAAAACCCTGAGAAACTACAACTATAAAATATTCTTTTAATCCCAGAATGAACCAATATCAGATTACACAGTACATGGTTAAAATATAATTTTATACAAAAACTCACTACTCACCACACCTATATATCAAACACAAACACTGAACCAATTTACGGTGTGGAATATTTGAACAACATTCATCAATCGAATTTTACGAGCTAAAACCTGATGAAGAGCCCAGAAGGGGTTCGAAAACGTTTGTTTTTTATGATTAGTCGATCGTTCCACACCGTAAATTGGTTCAGTGTTTGTGTTTGATATAATTTTATAATCTTAAAAGTGTACATGTACCAAACAGCAAGATAAAATAAAGGTGGTGTAGAAATCTAACAAAAATCTCAAGAAGAAATAGCAGTTAGCATTTAAATTTTATACTATTTATAATGTTTAGTCCTTGCCTGTTATCATCATCCTATTTTGTTAGAGATGAAAAGAAATTAAAATTCAGAAAATCCATACAACAGAAAAATCAACTATTTCTAACATTGTCAAATCTTAAAATTATTGGTAATTCAAATTATTAAATTTATTCAAAACTTCTCATATAATTCTCCTAGAAATTCTTATTGAAATTACAGTAAACAGTTAATAAAGCATCAAACTGATAAAAGCAACTTTCAATAACAGGCATGTAAACTTTTTGATAAAAAGATGATACTATTTTTAAACATTTAAATTCCAAAATTTCTTTTTATTTGGGAAACTATTAATTTTACAATTAAACTCAGTAAATGATCTTACTCTAGCACTCCTAGCTAACTGGACTCAACTATATATAAGTTGATATGGATGTAAAATCTTATATCAATACTTTTGTATTGAGTTCAAAATATTGACACAAACTTTTCATCATTACTTTATACAATTTAATATATTTCTCTACTGGAATTATTATTGAAAAGCTTTATCCAAAACTTTTTAAATTTGAATTATTTTTTTGTCATGCTATAGTTCTACTATCCACAAGTTTCCAGAGAAAGTTTGTATTTTCCCATATTGTAGAACCATTGGTAAGATACTGCAAGAACAAAGGAACTGCAGAACTGTACAATTGAGAATATAATTGATTTTGAAATGACTACTAAATATTCATTCATAATGACCACTTTGTTAGTAATTACTAAGAGTTTTTTTTAATTTAAATTATAGAGTATTTTCAATCGGTTTTACACAAGTTTAAATTTTTTCTAACAAAGAAAAAAAGCATGTTACTTGTATAGATATTTTAAAACTGATAAAAATTTAAAGTAAAATTAAGAAATCCTACATCATATTTTTTAATTTTTTCTCTAGAAAACGATTGGTAAAATCGGCTTCTATAATTTTAATAATATTCCACTGTTATCATCTATCAGGAAATATTTATATTGTCATTTAATTTATAAAGTAGTCCAAAATATTCACAGAATTAAGTCTAATGCAAAGTTTTCAGATTTTTGCATAGTTTCTTCTACAAACTTATATTTTCTAATTTATTTTCAAATGGACAGTTGTTCAAGGTGAGTTTGCAGATGTGAATGATGCTGTTAAAACCTTAATAGAGCTGTAGAGCTTATCCATATGAGAAAAAGGAAAAAGGAACCATACATTTAATGTGACCCTTCACAAGATATAGCCCCCTGAAATCAGCCTAAAGCTTATTCCCAAGTGCTATGGGGAGTCACGCTGCATGCTCTACTAAGCCTGTTGTGTGTTTAACAGTCAGTATAGCACAGTAATCAGACATTCTAATGATACTTATCAACAAATAATAACAAAGAGTCTGACACCTGACCATTTGTGAGATATTCGCATCTAAACTTGAAGCCCAACAGTGGCAGTTCCAGTTGCCATCTTGTTTGAGGACGTCATTGTGAGATTCTGGGGGAGATTTGTAATTAATTAAACTAATTGTAACACATAATTGTAACGTGGAAAAAAACCCAGGTCACCACCTGGTATTTAGTCTCCCTCAAGTCAGATAAAAAAATAGACGATCAAATATCCTAGCAAGATCAACAGTCACTTCCTTTGTTTTGAGAAAGATTCTAACAAGGAGATCCTACGACTTTGGGGAAGTGGATTTTGATGATCTTTGGTGTACAGGTAGTACACCATGCGAGTGTACTACCTGTAAAATAATAAAGTGCAACACTCAAATATAATCAAGAAAAACGAACTTAAGGTTTTCTTTAGCACTTTATATATAAGGTTACATGTACTTCCACTTGAGCTTGCTGTGGTGTGAGTGGTAATGCTCCTGACTTGTACGCTTGCATGCTCAGGTTCAATTCTCTTATTGTGTATACTTTTTTTTAATTCATAAATACTTATAATGTATTTATTTATTTATTCATTTATTTCTTATTATTTATTGATTTTTTTGATATTTTTTTTATTGTTTATTTATTTTAATTTAATTTCAACTGTTCCAAGTCTGTTCCAAGAAAATGGGTTAGGGGGCATCGGGTATAACTTTATGGAACAAAGGGGACAGTGGANTTTATTTATTTTAATTTAATTTCAACTGTTCCAAGTCTGTTCCAAGAAAATGGGTTAGGGGGCATCGGGTATAACTTTATGGAACAAAGGGGACAGTGGATCAAAAAAGTTTGGGAATCACTGCTCTACACCAAAGATCATCAAAATCCATTTCCCCAAAGCCATAGGGTCTCCTTCTAAGATAAATCCCAATACTTAATTGTTGAAGCAGGGAAACATCGACATTGTTTAACCTATCCAACATTGACATTTTTCTCCGTTGCATGTTGCATCATATTAAATTTTTGTCGATGTTAAGCCTAACGAAAATTACACATTTTTGAAAAAATATAACCGTGGCTATTGTACCATCCAAAATTTTTTTTTTATTTGATACAAATAAATTTTTATACAAATAAAATAAATATATTAATAAATGTAAAAACAAAAAAAATTGTATTTTGGTAGTTAGTTTTAATATAAAAATTATAACTACTAGCGACATCTAGTTTCAAAAATGTTTTGATGCTGAAATGAGTTATCTTGGGTCAACCGGTCAAGGTCAGCAGGTCGCGATCTGAGATATGTTGGAAATAACACAGAACAGGTTAAATTATATGGTAATAAGAGTTGCTTCACCTGGCAGAGAGTATCAACAAATTCACCCGATTTGTCAATTTCTTACAGCTTTCAACAGCCAACCAATGACACATCTAGATAGTATTGTCACAACAATAGAAGTCACCTAACCCAATTCCCACACTCAGTGAGGATAAAAAAGGGTGTGCACAAAATCTTCGGGGCAGACACAACTTGAAGAGCAGACCAAAGCTCTTGCCTCACCAGCTCTCATCTCCCATCTCCTCTGACTGCAACAAGAAGACATCAGACCAAGTTAGAGGTATTAAACTCGAATGATTCATGTAAACTCTCTCTCTTATAACTTAAGTGGATAGCTAGTAGATATAGCATACCTCTGTAGATGTATTAGCAAACTATAGTGTTATTTGTGTCTATTTGTAGTAGTAGTAGTAGTAGTGCTATAACTCTTGTGTAATCATTTTATTTAGCTTATTAAACTTGTTATTTGTTAAACTGGTAACCACCTGTTGTTATTCAAAGAATGGTCCCTATCAACTTACCCATTTACTCCTCCCTACTCCATGTTTAGATACAGCCCTCTTACACAATCTTTATTTACTCTACTCTTCTTAATTTAATTAAAGGTCAACAGGGACATAGAAGGAATCATGTGTCATATCTCCAGTGTAGTCAGACTTAATGAATATTTTATTTGTTATTAATGTTAACAATTTCTTTTAAACTCCTC
Source organism: Centruroides sculpturatus (assembly GCF_000671375.1). Lineage (NCBI taxonomy): Eukaryota > Metazoa > Arthropoda > Arachnida > Scorpiones > Buthidae > Centruroides > Centruroides sculpturatus. Next base: position 1,216,930 of record NW_019384399.1, read on the forward strand.
TCTTACCCTCAAAATTAAGCTTGAGTTCTAATATGAGAACAGACAAAAAAGGAAATCTTACAAAATGTAAAGATGATTTTTACAATGCACTGGAAAAAGTAAATCACATTGACCATTCTTCAAATTTGGATGTTAAAATGCAATACTGCACTATCCAGTCATTATCCAAGATACAGCATTGTCCATCACAGCATTGCCACCAAGCCAAGTCTCAGTAGAGCATTTGTTTTCTGCTCTTAAAATTATTAAATCCAATGTAAGAGCTTCCATGAATGCTGACTTAATAGGAGCAATTCTTTTTTAAGAAGTAATTTAGTTTATATCAGATAAAAAATAATCAACATGGCAAAATAAACAACCTTTTTCTTTACCAGTCTAAATGTTGTATTTCTTATTCTTGGCTTAGTTTAATGTATCTGTATACTTATATACTACATAATATACTCATATATTATGTACAACATTTCTATTAAACTAATTTATTTGTGTACAAATAAATTAGTTTTTATTTGTGTATTTATTGTTTTTATTTATACATGCTTACCAAATACCATTGCCATAATCAAACAAGTCAATAAATATGAATTTATATATTAATTAAATAGATGTGGCAAATTTTAATGTTTAATTTAATTTTTTTAAAATAGTTTTATTTTGTCTTTTTAAAACAGTAACCAGAATCGTCATCATTATTAGTTTCCCAGATGTTATACAGTACAGTGGTACCTCAGGTTACGAACACCCCAGCATACGAAATTTTCAGGATACGACATAAAATTCGAACATATTTTTGCTCCACGATACGAACAAAAACTCACCATACGACGTTACATTAGTTCGCATTTTTCATTTGTTTTTCTTACTACAGTTATTTTTTTAATGTATTACTTGGCTTTAATTTGAGTATGTTTTTCGCGTTGGAACGAATTATTTGGTTTTACATGTAATCGTATCGGAAAAGATGATCCACCTTACGACATTTTCATGATACGATCTCAGTTTCGGAACGGATTAATTTCGTATCCTGAGGTACCACTGTATAAGCCTATAACAAAGGAAAAGAATGATCAGTCAAAAATGACTTCTCCAGATTTTCACTCTTTTTGACTCTGGAAGCATCAAAATGTAGAGAAGTGCAAAAACATTTGGAGTTTTTTCTGTATGCATGAATGTTAGAATGTGTGTGGGGGGGGCACAATTTAGTTCAACCACTTTGAAGTTTAAAAACTCTTGTATTAAACCATCTGACTCAAATTCAAAAACTGCAGAAGTTATTAAGCTTCAAACAGGGTGAAAAAAAATCATGTCCCACACAGTCTAATGTCCATATGTACAGAAAAAACCCAAATATTTTGTATATCTCGACATTTCAACATGTGCTGAGTCCAAAATTGTAAAAATTTGCAGGGGGACTTTTACTCTGTTATATATAACAGCTGGGAAAGTAAAAATTATCAAATACATATTTATATATTGACTGTAATATTATTTAGAGGAGTCTTTTAGCTTTGGAATAAAGAAGTTTCTACATTCTATCTTTATTATAACTATTTATTGAAGCTGTTATTCTGAGATCATGTGATGACATCAGAATCCCCAGCCCTATTTTGTTAACAAGTCCATCCCTGGTTGGAGTCAGTAGATTTTTACACAACTCCACGGCCCTGCAGCCAATCATTGCCTAACTACCTGAAATGGTTAAGGCATGTTGTTAATGAAAAACTAAAAATTGCAGACCTACACTAATGACTAGCAGTATCTTAATGGCTGACAAGACATATGCCCTCATGTGGCAGAATTCATAAACAGGTTCTGGAAACTTATGAATACAAAGGCTATCCAGAAAGTAAAGTTACAAATGCAGTTACTGTAAACAAATTTAAAGTGAAGTGAAGTGATAAACTTGTTTCCAAATCTTATTAGCTATTTTCAACATCAATGCTATTTCAACATCAATGCTATTGTTGTCAAAGTATTTTTTGAGCCAGGACACAAACTTTGAATACTGGGGTCGTAGAATTCTATTGCCTGCATCCATAACAAGATAGTGACTCCTTTTACCTGCCTGTCATTGTCAAACTTCTTGTTAAATAGATTTCTTTAAAAAAAAAAACAGATGATAATCACTAAGAACCATATCAGGCTGTGAGCAGGGTGATGTAAAACTTTTCACTTAGAACTCTGAGTCAATTGCTGCATTGCTTTTTTTTCTGTTTGCATGCCCTAGGCATTGTCATGCAAATGCAGTGTCAGTGATGTCTTTTGCTTTGGATTGCACATTAAGCCTCTTCAGTGTCCTACAATATATTATAACATTTAATCAACAAGAGTTATAAAATCAACCAGGAGAATGTCCTTTCATCCCATAAAACTATTGCCACAACTTTCTTCCTTGATCTTAATGTCTTGACATTTTCTAGGTGGAAGAATGAATGAGTGTGCATCCATTCTACTGACTACAGTTTACTCACTGGTGTTTAGTAAAAAAGCCTACGTTTTGTCTATTGTCACTGTGGTATTCAGAAACTCGTCATCACCTGCATAACATACAAGAAATGATAGGAGAAGCAAAGTCATTTTTGCATATGGTCTTAATTTCTCTCTTACAAAACCAGAATTTACACTAATTTTTAATCTTATTTATAAATGTACACATTTATTTCATTAATTAAATATACTTGAATTATGATAGATTTAAATTATCTATTTATGTTTTTTAGAATGATATCAAAAAATATAGTTAAGTTTTTAATAGATATTAAAAAAAAACATTTGATTTGAAATTTCACTGCTGTTTTATACATCAAGAAATATGATTTATAAATTAATAATTAGAAAATGATTACATTGTTTTATATACAGTAGATCCCCCTATAAGACTGGTTCCTATAATTACGATTCCTATAAGACAGCGAAAAAATTGTGGTGGTATCCATACACAACGGTAAAAAAACTCCTATAATTATGTAAAACGTCATCGGGCAGCCGAACTACTTTCCCGCCGTCCAGCGCCACGCTACAGGCAGTTTAGGCGGGTAAATTGAGTTTAGTTTCGTCTGTACATATAATTATATATAAATTAGGTACTGTACATATAATTATATATAAATTAGGTACAGTATATATAATTATATATTAACTTAATTTATTGTAACTTTATTATAATTATATATATGCTTTCCGCCGTCTAGTGCCATACTACAGAGAGTTTAGGCCAACTATCATCTGTACGGTATGTAAATTAGGTACCGTAAGTCTAATACAGCACTGTAATTTTATACATTTCTTGTGAAAGAAACATTTCTTATTCAACGGCGATTAAAATTATTTATATTAATGATGTCTCCAAAGTTCAGCGAAGTTTTCGCAGAAAAATAACATCAGAAATCACGGCTGCAGTTTTCTGAGCTGTTCCGCGACGAAAACAAGCTTGAGCAATGGCGATGTCGAATGGTGCACACTCGGTAAATAATCCTACAATTTTTTGTTTATAGCGTAGTTTATACGGATTATTTTCAAAAAAAATATGCGTATTTTGGAAATGTTGAGTCGAATTAGTCTAGAATCGATTAATTTTATGGAAGAAAACCTTTCAAACAGCCGTAGTCCGTAAACTTCACACGTGTCGGGTTGTGATTGGCTGCGATTCCTACAAAATTGATTCATAAAGAACGGAACGTATCTACCGTCTTATAGGGGGATCGACTGTACTATTATAGAAATAAATTGCCATTTTAGTACTTAACTTTAAATGTTTAATTCTAAATAAGCAATTTTCCTAGTACAAACATAATATAAATAAATTATTAAATCTCTAACTGCAGTATTAATTAATAAACTCCACCTTACCTTTAAAATGCAGTCTATTTTGGATAGTTATCTAACTATCCGAAATAGACTGCATTTTAAAGGTATGGTGGAGTTTATTAATATAAATAAATTAATAGAGGAACTATTGTCATAAAATTTACATACTATATAATAATAATTAGATTCTTCTTTTCTAAGTGTATTTTCATTATAAAGCAATAGACAATACTTGCAATTACAGTAATGTCTGCTTATAACAAACCTGTACAGATTGTCATAACTTGTTCATTATATAAGATAAGAAATAAAGCAGTCTAATTTGGAAAAACTAAAGTTTAATGTCTCAAAGATAAAATGTAACAAATTATTACATAAAAAGTTGTCTGTTAAAACATCAATATATTTGCTCATGGTTACTTTAAAAATTCTGTAAGTTTTGTTCGTTGATTTTTGCTAGTTGCATAGCATTCTGTAATATACAGTTCCATCTCAGCAAAACTATTTAAAATATTTTGTGGCGTATTATGCATTTGTAAAAACTCGAACAACAATAGTGTTTTGCAAAATTTTAGAAATTGACATCATCAGAATGTTGATATCTGTATATGTTATATCGTCATCATCATCCTCATCAATTTCATTTTTTTGGAAGACACAAGCTATATCATCATCACCAGTCAAAAATTCTCTACTAACAACACTGTCATCAACCCTGACATATTCTTCAAAATCATAGTCAGAAAATCCATCTGGTAACTACAGATAGAGCATATCTTGAACACCTTCTGTTTCATCATTTGTAAGTTTACTTTTAAAAAGTTTGTTGATCGGAATGTGCTTATATTCTCGAAATTATTCTCTTAAGCATTTTCAAATTCAATCTGAATCAAAATCTTCCCCATTAGTTTGTAGAAAGCCAGCATATCAAAAACAATTTGTTTGCATTGATACAATTTGTCATGCCAAATGGATGAAGTTATTGCATCAAAAACATTTATAGAAAACAATTCTTTGCTATTATCTACAGAAGTTACCATTTTCAAAAGGAGAATTTGCTGATAGATGCTCTTTAAACTATGCTATAACCCCTTGATATAAAGGCTGCAGTTTTGATCTTGTATTGGACAGCATGAACACTAGTGTAATACAATATCCATTCTTGATGTCAAGATGCACTGGCAGTTGTCAATCAATAATAAAATTTTTTGTTTCTTTTTTTTCAGTTCTTCATCCTATTCCCACAGTTTGCCACAGAAAATGTCGGAGGTCATCCAAGTTCTTTAGTTAGATTCGTAGTTTACCAGTAGCCATGGATTTTTTGATTATTAACAATTTTCTCTTCTTTGTTCCCATCAGATTTGCTGCTAGTAGAATATTAATTCTTACTTTAGATAACTTTCCTCTTGCACAGCTTACTCATTTTAATTTTAGCATCCTATTTGGTGTAAGCTTATAAAAAAGACTTGTTTCATCTGCATTAAAGATATTACAATCTTGGAAACTTTCTCTAATGTTTGGCCACTTATTTTGCAACTAGTCTTCTATCACATCCATATTTACTGCAGCTGCTTCCCTAACATTTTTCAGCTTCCAATACTATGTCTTCTTTTAAATCTCTCAATCCAATTTCTACTGCATTTAAACTCTATACTCTTTTCCAATTTGCTTCCTAACTCTTCTACTTTTGATTGCAATATAGCACCACTAATAGTAATGTTTTTAAGTCTCTACTGAGGAAACCATTTTAACAATGATTGATCTAATTTGTCATGTGCAGATTTTCTAAGCATTTTAGTATTTCAATTATCATGTTCAAAACTAGCAAGTATTTTTTCTTTTTCCTTTCAAATGATAGCAATTGTCAATTTCGTTATATTCATTTCTTTACATAATTTGTTTTGCTTTACACTGCTTTCCAACTTTTTAATAATTTCACATCTAGTCTGTAAAGTAAATGACTTAAGATTCTGTTTTCACTGATTAGCACTTAGAGTAATCATATTTCACAGAAATGTATGCACAGTACTTCATAATTCCTACTTAGTGAATGGCAAGAGTCAATATGCCTCAAGATTATGCAGTTAGTTATTCTTTATAACTAACAGCCTTAAACAGAATTTTTCTAACCAATAACAGCATAAATTTTAAATTTTGTGATGATTTGGTTTTCAAATTCAAATTTGAAATACTCTATCTATGGTTGAAATTTTCTAGCCAATGAAAAGCATACTTTCAATTTCCAAACTTTAAATTGAAGGGAAATTGAACAAAATCATTTAACTGTTAATAACAGATGAGAAATAAAAGAAAGAGGCATTGTTTTAGGAGTCAAGAACAGATTAATCCATTTTATATTGTTTCTTATAGAAAAATTTGTTTCAGTAATAGAACAAATTGGATTTCAAACTTTTAGGAAAAAATTAATTTTGAAAACAGAGTTTTGACTGTATTGACAAAGTATTGTGTATGATGATCACATAGTGTAACTTGCTCCTTGTGAGTCCTAAATTTTTCCACTACCAAAATATTTACTTCATTGTGAATCCTTTCTAACAGCTAAGCCTTATGCAATATTACTACAGTAGAGCGTCGTTTATCTGAATCAATTGGGAACTGGGGTTGTTCAGATAACTTATTTTTCGGATAACCGATTACGTACAAAAAAATATATTAACCTATCCTATGTTGAAATTTTTTTCCATTGTATGTCGCTTCGCATTGAATTTTCATCAATATTAAGCCTAACGTAAACTTTTTAAAATAATAATCGTGGCTATTGTATCGTTAAAAATTATTTTTTTATTTTTTACAAACAAAATAAATATATTGAAAAATATAAAAACAAAAAAAATTATACTTTAGAAGTTAATATAGTATCAAAAACGTTTGATTCAGCATGACAGTCCTCAGAAAAACATCACACAAAAGTGCCAGTGCTGCCAGCTAAAACACACACACACAAAAAAAAAATATTGGATTAGCCAAAGATTGCAGTGCCACAGCACTAGTGAAAATTTAAATTTGCTGACTGGAATGCTTTCGGATAAACGACGCTCTACTGTATATTCTTATTGAAGGTGGTGATTGGGAGATAATACAATGTACCACAATACTGAATGTGCTTATATTCTCGAAATTATTCTCTTAAGCATTTCAAAGTAGCTCCCACAGATTCTGATAATTTCCATTCTTATCATCCAAGTTTGGATATGATGAAATTGATAGAATTCATAGTGGAGAAAATATGTCATTAATAGAAAAATCAAGAGTTTTCACAAGGAATTGTCTCAATGGAATCAATGCGCATTAGGCCATGTCATTACAGAGAATGTAGAAATGACTTGCATATATAAAATTAGTAATTTCTAGTTTCCACATTTGAGGCTTAGATTTAGTTTTTTTTAGCATTTTGCCACGGTGCTTTTATTTTTATTATTTCATAATGTTAATTCTTTGAAGTTATTGGTCTATCATGTAAGCTTTATCTCTATAACTATGGTATTTGGTTGAAATTCAAATTCTAGATACATAAAGCTGGCTAATTAGCCAAAAATGTTGGCATCTTTGGTTTTATCCTTAACTTCACAAACAGTTTTGTTTCCTTCAGATATATTTGTTGTGCAGTGTACATATTATTTAAAAAATTTTAATTATATTTTTATAAATTTATAAGCTAGATTAAAAAATTTAAATATTGCAATGTAATTTAACAGAATATAAGAAAAAACACTTTATTTTTTATGTTATAATGCAATTTACTACAACAGTAAACTCTTCAAAACATTATACAAATACCAATAATTGCTTTAATTAAAGAATAGAAAATAAAAACAAACATTTTTGGCTAATTTGCCATTTTTAGACTCAACAAAAAATAATTTGACCAAAAACAAATGTTTGCTTTTTTGTAATAGCTGAACTCACAAAAGTTGGAACTGTAGATCAAAAATAAAAACACGCCAATTGTACTTACTCCAGCAGACAAATTTTAATGTAAGCACAAACATTTTCAGTCACATTTAGTTGATTTATAGAATAGCTCTCTTATCTGACGAAGGGTCCTAAATGTGGCCAAAAATGTTTGTGCTTACAATAAAATTTGTCTGCTGGAGCAAGTACAACTGGTATGTTTTTGCTTTGCTTTATTTTCTGTACTTCAATTAAAGCAGTTATTTGTATATAATGTACATTTTGAAATTAAATATAATTATTTTCATCTAAAAAGTGAGATCAGTATTCAACTATGTGTGTTATTAAACATTTTAAGACTTTTAATGTCAAAATATGAAAAATATATAATCATCATGTCATCATATATAATGATCATATGATTAATTAATTTAAACATATATCAGTACAAATTCTTAAAATTATGAAATATAATGTTAAAATCAAATGTCAAGTTTCCATAATACTGTCATTTGTAAATAATTTAGATATATCTTACCTTCCTTTGTCTGAGCATTTGTTATTTGAAGATCAAAATCTGCACTTTTTCCAATTTTCTTTTGTTGCATAATAGATTTTTTCAGATCAGCAACAGATATATGTAGCCCGTCAAAAGTTACAGTATCAAAGTCCAAGCTACTCTTGAATTTATAATGAACAGACATTTCTATAACTTTTTTAAATGATCAGATTTGTATCATTAACTATTCATATTTCATTAAAACAATCTGAAATTTTTCTAGATTTCTGAATTGTTACAAAATATTTTGGGAAAACTGAAATTTCTATTTAAACAATATCTTTTAAAAACTGAGATACTTTTGGAAGTTACAATTTGTATTAAAGTATATCAAAAGTATAAAATATATCTTTAATAATAAGCTAAAGATAATAATGAATCACTTTCATTATGAAAATATTGAAAATTTTTATTAAAAAAAATTACAACTGATTATACAATTCTGATGTATTTAAATACGGCATATTTTCTATATTTTATTTGAAGTTAGTTATAATAAGAATGCAAACCTGAAAACAAAAAAGAAAAATAACAAAAATTAGAAATGTTTTCTAAATTATATTTTAATTTTATTTAAATTTTTACAAATTAAAAAATTTCAAATTATATGAATTTCATAAAGAAATGTTTTAACAAAACATAATACAATAGATTCTCTAAAATCTAAGATACAAGAATGATTTATGTAGTGTAAGTATATGCCTAGTAATCAGTAATTAAGTGTAACGTATACCTAGTAATTAGTATAAGCTATTCAGTATTTATGAATTTAATGTCGTCTCACACTAATATGTTACTCAGTATAATTTTAAATTTATTTTTCACAATGAATTTTTTGGATTTTCTTAAAATTATTTCTTCAAATGTGATTGAAATGATGATAAAATAAATTTAAAACATTATTAATTGCATTGGCTAATATTTTATGTCTTTTAAAAATTACAACTTCAATACTAATGTTTTATATTCAAAGGATCCAGCAAAAATTTATCTTATTAAAATATTTGAAAGAACCATACTAACTACAGTTAAGAAACATTAAATGATAACTTTAAAAATCTGGCAAAGTAAATATAGTGTAAAGTTCATACATTATTTCTCCTATTTGGTATTTTAAATCAAAACATCTGTTTAAAGAAAAATAATTATAATTACAAAATAATAAAAGAATTAAAATAATTTTTTGAAACCAAGTTTTTGTTCCTAAAGAAGCAATAACAATGTAATTTAAAATTAAGATAAAATAAAACTGATAAATACAGTTTATCAAAAAATTAGTTTATCAGAAAATTTTATCATTTAAATTGAATTTAAAAAACAAAACACAGTATTAAACACTAATGTGGCAATGACAGCTGAGAATGAAATAAAATAGACAGGAATAACACTATAGGCTGACACAACAAATTAGGGACATATGTCAAAAGCCACTTACATTCCTTAGGTGAAATTATTTGATTAGATGATAATTCAAATAATCAGCAATCTACTGTACTGGTAGTTATCTATACTAATATTATAAAGAGGTAATATTTGTAAATTTGGATATAGGGGTAATCTCCGAAACTATTCATCCGATTTCAAAAATTCTTTCACCAATATTTAGAATGGAACTTCAGGGTGGACATAGGCTGTATATTATTCCGTTAAATATTCATATAAATTAAAAGATATCATCTAGGGTTAAGGCTTTTATGTCCAACAGACGGCGCTACGAGTACAACGACCTAAGTTTGCTTTTCTGTGAAAATGAACTAAACCAGATCATCTTCTATCTATCTATATATATAAATAAAAATGTAATGTCCATTTGTTCCTACCGATTCCTTTGAAATTTTGACACAATGCTGCATTCAAATACGCATGTGTTTTTATATAATATACATGTTAAAATTCCTCCAACTGGGGGAGATGGACAGGATTAAGGCTTAACGTGAAGCACTTGGCTTCTATTATACTATTTTAGATGCGGTTTTTTGCATTTTTGATTGTGTTTTAATAGGGTATGTCAAGAGAATGTACACCAAGAAGGGATTTTTTGAAAAATTCCCCCCATGGGGAAGTATTATACATTTATAATACACTGCTGGTCATTAAAATTGCAACACCAGGAAGGAATGATCGTATGAATGTCAATCATATGAAAGGAAAAAGAGGTTGGGATATGCAAATGATTAGTATTTCAGTGCATTTAGACAATGCAGGAGGGACAAACGACATCTGAAGCACTGCATAAAAGAAAAGTTGTGCAGTGGATTTCTCATTCAGAAATCGCTTTGTAAGGTTGGGGTTTCATCAGAATATCGTGTTATGCCTCGAATAAGAAGAAGAAATGCTTACCAGCAAGTGTTGGAATTCGATAGAGGCAGGATCATTGCCTATCGAGAGTGTGGATTATTGTTCCGTGATATTGCCACTCGCACTGGTCGAAATCCAACCACTGTCATGCGAATATGGAATTGATGGGTTGCTGAGGGTTTTACTGAACAGCATGCAGGATCTCAATGCCCTCCTATGACTAACGCCCAAGAGGACAGACATATTGTGAGATCGGCTGTGCAAAACCGTATAACCACATCACGGACCATTAGTCAGGAAATGAGCTTGTTTGCAGCACGTCCAGTATCTGCTCGTATGGTGCGACGACGTTTGCAACAGCGTGGACTGTCAGAACGGCGACCATTACTTCGGCTTTCCTTGACAATGCAGCATAGAGAGAAACAGCGACTCTGGTGTGCCCAACGACAAAGCTAGATACAGGAGTGGCACAATGTCGTCTTTTTAGATGCGTCCCGGTTCTGCATGTAGCATTCTGATGGCCGTATACGTATCTGGAGGCTCCGAGCAGATCGCTCGTCGCCTGCTTGCATTTGATATTGGCTTAGGGGCCCTGCACCTGGTGTGATAATATGGGCAGCCATTGGGTACTTGACACACACATCTCTAGTTCGGATCGTCATCTGTTGAGACAAGTTTGTCAACAGAATTAGTTCTATTGATAAATTTATTCAGTATTTATTGTACAATACAGTAAATTACTGTGCAATAAATACCACTGTCTTTTCATTGTATTAAAGTAGGGTCTTCACTTTGTTTTAGGCTCTTCTGAATCAACACTGTATTTAATGCTTTTATTTTTCTATATGCAATCATTCTCAGTGGCATTTGAAGCATCAGAAATGAAACATTTCTTGAAAGAGTACAACACAATTTTTCTGTGATTTTTATCAAACTAGTTATGACATTATTGTAACAGATTAACAAGACTGAGCTGCCTCTTAAATATTTACTACTATTATGAATATAGGTTCAATAAAATCATTAAAATGATGCAATGAATTAGTGACAAAAAAAATAAGATGCATTGCACTAGATCACTAATTATGATGTATTGTTTATTATACAGGTAAAACTAGTTTATTATACAGGCTAAATGCATCTCAACCTAAGATTACTTTAAAAATCTAATCTCTTAAAAAAGTACACCTGTGAAGGAAAACAAAAATTCATTAAGGCCCAAAAAAAGAAGACAAATCTGCCTGAGCAAACATCTGCACACTCACAAATGAAATATAAATGTCTCCTCAGCAGATCTGCAAAAGCAGCAAAAAGCCAAGAAGCAAAGATTCAGTTAGCATGTAAAGTACTATATTATTTTTCCGACTTTTTCAACGATTATCAATACGACTGTGTGCCGGAAATAGCCATTACCTAACGGGTACTTTACACGGATTCGCATTAATGTGCCAGGCCTGGACTTTAAGCGTGCACCAAATTAAATAATGACAAAGTTAGTCAAAAACAATCCAATATTTAATAAAAATTCTAGTAATAACTATATACAAAATTTAGTAAATCAATAAGAATCAACCCAACAAACTCAAATCAATCTATTTTCTAACTTTATTCCCCTTTGGAATTTGACAAAAAATTCAAAGACTTAACTTATGTACAATAATTCTTATGAATTAAAGGTCCTAATCATCACCCCAATATACTAGGAACCTTTTTCCTCAACTTTCAAGACTTTCTCTCATCTTTGATCCACAAATCGAATAACTTCAAAATCGCCTTGGAACTACTTTATCCTATTGGACACCTCTCTATCTCGTTTGCTGATACAAAGCTCACCACACTCATCTTCACTTAAGGTTCGGTCTTTATACTGTGAGGTGATGTCACAATTCTGAGTGACATCACTCCCCTCATTTACTTACTTATTACTAACAATAAACTTTTCCTGTTTGCCTGGCAGCCTATTTTATGACAATACACTCTAATCTTTTACATTATTCTTTTTGGCAATTCTTGGGATGTTTTATTCTTTAAGATTTAGCAAGTTCCTAAGTTGTGGGGTCTCCCCTCCTTTCCTCGGTGCGGACTTACTTTTTTCCGCTTGGGAGCGCAAGTGTGCGTGAGTTTTATCTACGGCGCTTTTCTCTCGTCGGTGAGTTGGTTTCTCTTCTATTTTTATGTTTCTAAAGTGAGTGGTGAGGAAACCTTCATCCTAACAAAACATAAGCCCCAAACAAAAATAGATTAAAAGCAAAAATAAAAATAACTAAAAATAATGCTCGGACTTGGTTCCTTACAAGCAAAGATGTTTACAAAAGTAACCAAAACCAGTCACAACAACAACCAAGAAGTGAATATGATTCTTGTCAAAAGTCAAGAAATCTTTAGTTCACCTAGAGAGCAGGTTAGGCAGAAATGTCACCTTCTATTTTAAACCAGGTATTAGTCTCCAGTGCTTAGAATGAATAGTAGTAGCCAATTCTTTGACAACATTAACAAAGTATTAGTAAAAAAGTTAAAAGTATCAAGAGCTGTTAACCAGGGGTGCACAACCTGCGGCCCACGGGCCACATACGGCCCCTTATCAATGTTTATGCGGCCCGCGGACGGTACAGGCCAAATCCCTTCTTTCGAAGTTTCTAAGTGTAGAACTTTTCCCTTTCACAAAGTCATTAGCACCCAACTGTTTTATAACTTCCCCTGAAATGAGAAATGGGGGGTTGTTCTATAAATAAGTCTATTTCTAGCTAACACTTTGTGGTTTAGATATTGAATATTTTAAGTCTAATACATAGTATTATAACGATTTTTTGAAGATTCAAATAGAATAAAATGATGTTAGAACGTCATTTCCAATGTTATCAGGAAGTTTCTATTTTGGCAGAAAATCTTCAATTTTATGCTTCAGAAAACTTGCTTATTCGTCTAAATAGCATCAAATAACAAAAATAAGTGAAAATAGTGCTGAAAAACCATGAAATTTTTTAGCATTTGTTTACATTCTAGATTCTGATTGGTATAGTCAAATTTGAATCAATCTTTTCTGAAAAGACGCTTATTTGTCAACCTAATGTCATTCAAACTAGAAAAAACTAACCAGAGTTCAAAAAGAAATGTACAAAAAGCTATAACAACCAATAATTTACAACAATATCTCTCCATAGACTAAGAATAGAAAAAAAATTTTTCGCATCAAATTTATTATTATTAAGTTGAACTAAGAAAATTAATACTGTAGTTGGAATAGAGTCATTATGACTAAAAGGAAGCTGTTTGCACTAAAATATTTTGGATTTAATAATTATTACAAACTACGTCAAGCGATAAACTTGTCAACAAAGAGGGTTGTAAAATGATTCCGTGTAGCTAGAAAGCTGCGGTTTCTTTTGTTTGAAAGAAAACAGATATATTTAGGTTATTTTAGTAGTAAATTAATTGGAACTTTTTATTTACTTTTATTTTTACATTCTTTTTTTCGTAAATTTAAAATTAAATTATTATTTTTAATTTTTATTTTATTTGAAATTTAACAGTCGTAAACTGATATATTTATGACAGAAAACAAAAAACAGATTGATTCTAGCGCCAGTTTGAAACGAGATATCGCAATTTTAATAATTATATTTAAAATATTCAGATTTTCCGCTGCACTGCATTAATCACTTTTGATTCATTTCTGAACATGGGGTAAAACTGACGGGCCATAAATATAATTTAGGTAAGAATGGTAACCACATTTATGATGGATTAGTGTCCTGCACCTGGCATGTTGACGATCTGACTCACAAATTCTGAGAAATGGTGGAGACGCCCGGACAGGAGTCGAACAAATTAAGACCTGCCTGGCCATTTGTCACGTGTGCGTAATAGTCTTCTGTCCCCACCTCTTTAGTCTTTGGTCAGAGTGGATACAGAACAAAGCACGTGGTAGTCTAGCTTGCCTTATCTCAAACACGATTCATTGCGGGCCTCAGAATTTTTGGCACAACGAGACATTGTTTTGCAGAGTGAACAGTATGGCGCCGGGCATTAAACGCAAGGTCAATTGCAAGAATCGTCAATTTCAAGAAGTGTGGACTAACAAGTACTGTTTTGTGCAACAGAACAACAGCATTGCCAAAAGAATTCAACCTGAAGCGACATCATGAAAGCCAACACAAGGATTTCCTTCTGCAAGATACGGAACGTGAACGGAAAATCGAATCGTTACGACGATCACTAATCAGTCAACAAAATATGTGTTCAAGAAACAATCTGGAGAATTGGATGCAGCTGTTGAAGCCAGCCTAGAAATATCTGCTTTAATAGCCAAGAATGGGAAACCTTTCACAGATGGCGATATGATAAAAAAGTGTCTTATCATCGCAAGTGAGAAGATGTGTCCTGAGAAGACAAAGTGTTTTCAAACAATCAGTCTTAACCGCATGACGATACAATGGAGAATCTCGGAAATTGCAGCAGACATTTCTGGCCAACTTAAAATTAATATTTTAGTTGCAAACTGTGCTTATTTTTATTTTTCCATATCATCAACGGCACAAGTGATTGTGTTTATTAGAAGTGTTTCACTAGATTTTATTGTGAATGAAGAATTTCTTGGCATGGCATCACTTTCCAGACATACAACTGGTGCTGACTTACTTACTGGTTTATTAAGCATTTGCAACAAATCAGCACTGGACTTTGACAAACTATCCAGCATTGCCACTGATGGAGCACCATCTATGGTTGGATGTGAGAATGGCATGGTCACCTTGCTGAAAAACCACCTTGGGGACAGGCAAAAAGAGTTAGTCCAGTATCATTGTATAATTCACCAACAGCAACTTTGTGCAAAGAAGCTGGGAGTTGAACATCTGCTGAAAGATGTCTATGATACTGTGAACTTAATCCGCCATCATGGACTCAACCATCGACTCTTCACATCATTTCTTGAAGAAAGAGATGCTGATTATGCTGACCTGCCCATGTATACTGAAGTTCATTGGCTGAGCAAGGCAACAGTCCTCAAGAGATTTGTGGAGCGATTGAGGCCTATTATCACTTTCCTCAAAGAACAGGGGAACACTACAAGGAATTTGGAGGGACAACGATGGCAAGTGTGATTTAGCTTTCCTTGCTGATATTACTGCTTATCTAAACAACCTTAATTTGAGATTGCAGAGAAAGATGCAATTTGTTTCTCAGTTGACAAGTAACATCAATGTATTTATGACCAAACTATCACTTTTCAAGTCCCACATGCAATCAGAGAACTTTACATACTTTCCACATTGCAAGGCCATGAAAGAGAAATACCCACATATGAAGATAGATTACTCTGACCAAGTTAACATCCTCCTTACATCATTCAATGAGAGGTTTGGTGAATTCCAGAAATACAAGATCTACCTGCAACTTTTTTCAACTCCATTTGATGTGAANGCTGTTGAAGCCAGCCTAGAAATATCTGCTTTAATAGCCAAGAATGGGAAACCTTTCACAGATGGCGATATGATAAAAAAGTGTCTTATCATCGCAAGTGAGAAGATGTGTCCTGAGAAGACAAAGTGTTTTCAAACAATCAGTCTTAACCGCATGACGATACAATGGAGAATCTCGGAAATTGCAGCAGACATTTCTGGCCAACTTAAAATTAATATTTTAGTTGCAAACTGTGCTTATTTTTATTTTTCCATATCATCAACGGCACAAGTGATTGTGTTTATTAGAAGTGTTTCACTAGATTTTATTGTGAATGAAGAATTTCTTGGCATGGCATCACTTTCCAGACATACAACTGGTGCTGACTTACTTACTGGTTTATTAAGCATTTGCAACAAATCAGCACTGGACTTTGACAAGCTATCCAGCATTGCCACTGATGGAGCACCATCTATGGTTGGATGTGAGAATGGCATGGCCACCTTGCTGAAAAACCACCTTGGGGACAGGCAAAAAGAGTTAGTCCAGTATCATTGTATAATTCACCAACAGCAACTTTGTGCAAAGAAGCTGGGAGTTGAACATCTGCTGAAAGATGTCTATGATACTGTGAACTTAATCCGCCATCATGGACTCAACCATCGACTCTTCACATCATTTCTTGAAGAAAGAGATGCTGATTATGCTGACCTGCCCATGTATACTGAAGTTCATTGGCTGAGCAAGGCAACAGTCCTCAAGAGATTTGTGGAGCGATTGAGGCCTATTATCACTTTCCTCAAAGAACAGGGGAACACTACAAGGAATTTGGAGGGACAACGATGGCAAGTGTGATTTAGCTTTCCTTGCTGATATTACTGCTTATCTAAACAACCTTAATTTGAGATTGCAGAGAAAGATGCAATTTGTTTCTCAGTTGACAAGTAACATCAATGTATTTATGACCAAACTATCACTTTTCAAGTCCCACATGCAATCAGAGAACTTTACATACTTTCCACATTGCAAGGCCATGAAAGAGAAATACCCACATATGAAGATAGATTACTCTGACCAAGTTAACATCCTCCTTACATCATTCAATGAGAGGTTTGGTGAATTCCAGAAATACAAGATCTACCTGCAACTTTTTTCAACTCCATTTGATGTGAAAGTGGAAGAT
>NW_019384399.1:1234949-1312479 GCF_000671375.1 Centruroides sculpturatus
TTCCTCCATATCTTCCTTCTTTGAAACCTTCATTACTTTTGTCTTCTTTTCATTTATTTTCATATGGAATTTCTCCAATCCAGTTTTGAACAGTCGATTCAGAATTTTCTGTAATCCCTCTTTACTTTCACTCAGCAGGACTATGTCGTCAGCGTATCTTATGTTGTTTATTAAGCATCCATTGATTTTCACTCCTTCGTTAAAATCCTCAAGTGCTTCTCGCATCATCCACTCACTGTAAATATTAAATAACAGTGGTGAAAGTCCGCATCCCTGTCTCACTCCTTTTTCCACCCTTATCCAGTTGGATTCTTTCTCATCAATTTTTATTATTGCTTTCTGATTTTTGTATAAAAAGAGAATAATTTTAATTATCCCTTTATCTATTCCAATTTTTTGAAGTATTTCAAATAAAATTGTGTGGTTAACATTGTCAAACGCCTTTTCATAGTCCACAAAGCACAGATAAAGATCTCTGTTTTTTTCAATCATTTTTTCTCCAATAAGCCTACAAAGGAATATTAAGGTCTCTGGCCAAGAAATCAGCATTGCATTGTCAGTGATATCTGGTACCCACAAGAGAGAGAATTACGGGTAGCCAGCTCATTGAGATGCAAACAGCACTTCCAAACAAGTGCTGAAGTAACCTGACAGAAATCAAATATCTTTAAGGCAGCCTATCAGAAACAACACAAATATTATTATTTTAAAAGATCTACATAAAATAGTGCACACATACCAAATAATAGTTGGCACATTACATTTAAGACTGATCCTGTTTTTGGAAGTGCTAAAACCTGGAAAAAAGTTTCTCTTACAAAGATGGATTGAAAAGTTTCTGAAATGACAATGAAAACAAAATAAATGATTTCCAAGTTATGCTTTATTTTTCAACATAATCTTGAACCTTAACACACTTGATCCAACATTTCTCCAACTTTTCAATTCTATCCCAGAAGTGATTTTCTCCAAGCACCCACAATAGCTGTTTATAGCCTCAATCACATCTTCATTGAACTAAAATCTCTTTCCACCTAGGAATGTTTTGAGTTTCAGAAACAGGTAGAAATCTGAAAGAGCTAATCTGGCAAAATTTCAAACTTAATTTCTACTAGTTTTTTGCTGAACAACTGCACTTGAATGAGTGGGTGCATTGTCATGATGAAACACTATCATACCCAGGCATTTTTCCTGGATCACGGCTTTGAGCTTGTCCACAAGTGTTGCATTGTATTGGCCAGCAAGTTTTTCATTTTTCAAAATAGTCAATTAACAACATTCCTTTGGCATCCTGAAAAGCTGATGTCATAACCTTTTCAGTCAAATGAATAGTCTTTGCCTACTTTGGAATCTACTCCAATCTCCAATTCACTATTTTGATTGAATTTTTGTTTTTGATGTGTAATTGTGAATCCAAGTCTTATTCATTGTCACAAATTGTCATTTGAAATCAGTTGGATTTCTCTCTAACAACTCTAAACTCTCGACAGAAATTCAGGCTTGAATGCGTGTTTGCTCCAGACTGAGCAAATGTGGGAAGTCTTGCAGACTTCTTTAAACCCAATTTGTTATGCAAAATATGAACTACTCATTCATATGAAATGATCACAGCTTTCTCAATTTCACACACTTTGATTTGGCAATATTCTAACACTATGTCATGGATTTTATCCACAATTCCTGGAAGTAGCAGACTGTGGTTCATCACTTGTATGTGTGCACTCAGACTTGAATTCAAAAACCCAACAACTTACCGTAGAAAATGAAGATGATGAATTGCCAAGAACATTGTCAACATGGATTTGATTTCCACTGCAGTTTTTTCCTCCAAATGGAAAAATTTGATAATAGCTCAAATTTTGTTTTTCTCCATGTATGTACTAACAGGAATACAGGGTATCTAATTTTAATGCTTGTAAAAACCTAACTATTCATCAGATCAGTGTGAAATTTGAAGTTGATAAATATAAAAGATTGCTAATACAACACAGGGAAAAACATTTCAAAAGAAAACATCCCCTAGTGGTAATTCCAGAAACTTTTCAATCTGTCCTCACATATTTGAGTAAACATATACACTTCTCTTTTAGTAAGGCCATTATGATTGTTTTCTATTGATTACAAATACAAAACATTTAGCTAATCTTTTTTCAAATATTTCTACTCAGAATTAAGTAGACTAAGTATTAAATACCATTCTTAGCATTTTGAAATTTAAGTACAGTAATACCCCGACTTACGCAAACCCGGAGTTACGCGATTTTCAAATCTCATCGATTCGTCTTTTGTTTGAGCGCCACGCAACCCTTAATTACTGACTCTCCCCACACTATTGTTCAGCTTACATGATCGGATGTGTCACGCGGAATCCACACATAGCTACAATTTATTTTGTGTTATTTATTTCTGTGTTTGTTATATCTACGGAGACTTGATATACTCTACTATATCATCCAAACAAAGTAGAACTAATTCTTCTGCATCAAACAAGAAAAGAAAAACTTTATCTTTGGAATGTAAAGTTAACATTGGGTATGTTCGTAAAGTCAAACAAGTTAAATGACAATGACGTCATCGTTATTCCTATTTCGTTAGTAACAAATCGTTCGAAAAGTCTAACGCGTTTAACTCGTTTGACTTTACGAATGTACCCATTATTAAAGACTTCGATACAAAAATGAAAATTTGTGAACTGGCAAAGAAGTTTGATCTACCGGAATTGTCGGTCAGAACAATTATAAAAGACAAATAAAAAATTCTCGAAGCTGTGAAAAATGCTCAATCTTTAAATTCAAGCATCATTCGTAAACGTCACAGCATTATCGCTGAGATGGAAACAATGTTAAAATTATGGCATAATAATCAAGTAAATATGAAAAATTGTAAAATAATATAGGCCTAATTTGTTATACATATGTATTATCTAAGATTTTATTAAACATTTTTTTCTAAATTATTGTTTTCTTTAGTCTCCGGCCCCAATTAAAAATTATTTGTATGTATCTATATGCGAAATTATACCCCGACTTACGCGAATTCGACTTATGCAGTTACTGCTCGGTCCCACCCATCGCATAAGTTCGGGGTATTACTGTATTGGTAGACATCCTGTATTAGTAAACTAATTTTGTATAAATATATGTTTAGTTAACTTCAAGTTTTGTAAGAGATTTTTTTCCAGACGTAAAATGTCAACTTGTAAGATGGCATACACAGTAAGCAGATTTTGTTGTATATGTTAGGTATCATGCAAACTTAATGTTTTATTTTTAAATCAACAATGCAATTAGAATACATTAGTTTTAGATTTTTTTACTATAATTGTTTCATAGATTTTTAAGAAATAATTTTCTAAGTGGAAAACTATTGAATAGCCAAATTAAGATTTAGAAAAAGTTTAACAAACAGCTTGGACTGCGAACAAATTGGACAATGAACACTTTCATGAAAGATATTTGTTTGGACAACAAACACAAGAAGTGACGCTGCATTTAAGATTTGTAAAAATATATTTTACCAGAATCTAAGAATGGTTAATGGTTACAGAACAAGACTTTCACAGTTGTATACATAACCTTTTTTTGCACTAATTGATTTCTGTTCAGTAAATTTTTGTAAGTGCTTTTCTGAACTTTTTACTTTAAAACAGTGATAATATTATGGAGCATAAAAAGAGTGGAGTCAAGAACTGTGCTCACTACATAAACTAAGCAAGAGATAATAGCCAAGGTAGACAGTGAGCAGATGATGTCTGATGTTCCTAGGCAATATGGCTTCAACAGGTCTACAGTAGATACAATCTTAGCTAAGAAAGATATAATCAAAAAAACTCAAGAAGATAAAGGAGTAATGAAAATCACATCTGAGAAACAAAGATGTGCTATCCGTGAAAAAATGAAGAGATTGCTTTTAGTTTGTTATTACATGTAGCTAAATAAATGTAATAAGAAAGTATATAAATTTTTTATTTATTTTTTGGGGTCTCCAGAATGAATTAATCAAATTCCCACAAAAATTTATGGCAAATCTACAATCAGTTAATAAACCTTGTCTTTGAACAGATTATGTTCGTTAACCGATCACCCACTGTATTATTGATGTCATTTGGTATGAATTGTAAACTACAATTCATACCAAATGTACATCAGAACTTATGTTTTTTATTACACAGTCATAAACTACTAGTGTGTAAAACAAGCTTGGTCAAGCCGATCTGATAGCATGCTCCACTAAAGCGAATCTAATATTAATTTTGTTTAAAATAAATTTTATAAATTCTTGAAATCAAGTAGTTGTTCAAAAGAATTTTTCACTGAATATACAGTAAGGAATGTGGTGTATAGATTCCAGAGGAACCACGTAGTTTTTACTATAGCTTACAGTGACTGTAAACGAAAACGTTCAGTTAACTTTTGCACATGCATGTAGACATGCAGAATAAATTGACTGAATGGAACATAACACTTAGGTAATGAAAGTGAAGTCATTGCACATGTATGTGGACAAGCATAATAAATGGATTGAACAGAGCATATATGTGCACATCTGACAGACAAAAGTCCTAACATAAGCACTTCACCACTAAAGTAGAGCATGCTAAAAAAATTTTAAAAAAATTTAAATTTAATTAAAAAAAATTAAAAAGTTATGTATTTCAGCTAAGTTATCAAGATTAACATGTCCTGACAAAAATTCAACTTGACAAACTCTACCCACATGCAAAAATTATTTGATTTGGTAGAAAATGGTGATCTTTCTGACATTGAAGTTATTGTATAGGGTTGGCAACTAAGTGATTGCGGATTTTGTCAATAGGTGGCCTTAGCACATTTTTTTGCTTTGTCATCATGTTCAAAGCATTTAACCTATATTGTTTTCTTGTTGTTTGGACTTCCACCTTTAATTTAGTAAAATATTGTATCGAGTAGTTATTTAGTTTCGTTTTTATCCCAATTTAAAAACGTCTTGTTCTTCCATTTTTAGAACAAGACGTGCATTTCAGACATATTTTATTGTATTATTTCCGAAAAGGCAAGAACGCATCACAAGCACACAAGAAGAAGTGCTGTATATGGGAATGAAGCCTTGATAGAAAGGCAGTGTCAAAATTGGTTTGCCAAATTTCATTCTGGTGATTTTTCTGAAAAATGCTCAACGATCTGGCCGTCCAGTTGAAGTTGATGAAACCCATATCAAGGCCATTATCGATTCAGATCGTCATAGCATGACGTGTAAGATTGCACAGAAGCTCAATGTATCACATACATGCATTCAAAAAAATTAAAATAGCTTGGCTATATCAAGAAACTGGATTTATGGGTCCCTCATCAGCTTAAGGAAATTCATTTGACACAACATATTAGCATCTGCGATTCACTTCTGAAACGCAACGAGATTGATCCATTTCTGAAACGACTGATTACTGGCGACAAAAAGTGGATAGTTTATAGCAACGTTAAATTGGAAAAGATCGTGGGAGATGAGAGATGAACCAGCCCAGATGACACCAAAAGCTGCGATTCACCAAAAAAAGATTATGCCGTCAGTTTGGTTGGAATATAAAGGAATTCTGTACTTTGAACTTTTACCAAGAAACCAAACAATTAATTCATATGTGTACGTTCAACAACTCGCAAAACTAAGCAATGCAATTCAAGAAAAGTGGCCGGAATTGGCAAATCATAAGGGTGTTGTTTTCCAGCATGATAATGCAAAGCCCCACACATCTTTGGTCACTTGCCAAAAATTATTGGAGCTTGGTTGGAATGTGTTGTCACATCCACCATATAGCCCTGACCTTGCGCCTTCAGATTACCATTTATTTCGTTCCATGCAGAACTCTTTAAATGGTAAAATTTTTAATGACACTGATGATGTAAAAACATATTTAATTCAGTTTTTTGCTGGCAAAAATCAGAAGTTTTATGAACATGGAATTATGACATTGCCTGAAAGATGGCAAGAGGTCATTGACAAAAATGGACATTATCTAAATGAATAAAGTTATATTTTTAAGCAAAAATTTTGAATTTTCCTTCTTATTTAAAATCCGCAATCACTTAGTTGCCAACCCTATAGTTGTGAATAAGATGATGATGATGATATTCTTTTTAATGCAGATTCTGCTGACAAGGTTGATTCTAGACCTGGTACAGCTATACTTACTAGAGGTAAAATAAGCAAGGAAATTCCACAAAAGATAGAACTGAAAATGAAGATGAAGAATGATAATAAAAGCTCCCAGATGCAAGTTGCTGAGATGTAAGAGAAAGCATATGCTTTTCATAACAACTGCAGAATTAATTTGTTTATAAAAGGTAAAAAGTGTTTCACAAAATTCCATCAAGATTAAAATTAGAATAATTGGAACAATAATTTTTACTGTTACCCAAAGAAATACAAAAAGAGTTATATTCCTTTGTATTAAAAAATGTCATTTGTTTTAGTTTGTTGAATTTCATTATCAATGCTAATAAAATAATGTATTTTATTTTCACTTTAACATAGACCTTCTTTAATACATTACTTGTTTCATTAGCATCTTTTGGTACCATATGTAGTGTACTGTACATCCTAAAAAAGGCTAAAAAAATCTGAAATAAAATATGATTCTTCATATGTTGAATATTCATGTTCCCAATCATCTAGTAATATCAAAAAAAGTGTTTTTCTTTTGAAAAAAAAATCATGTCTGAAGGAGTTAATCATTATACTTAACTTTTTTCCCTCATCTATTCTAAATTTAGTTTTCAAATGAAAAATAATGCATTTAAAAATTTTTTTAATCAAAGAGTATGAAAGAAGACATCTAATTAAATTAAAAACTAATCATTTTCAAAAAGAATGAAGGGGGAAACAGTAATCTTTTGTTCCTGAACAGATGATATGTACACCCTTTGTCAGAAAAGTTCCAGGACAAAGCTCGTAAAAAATAGAAAATTGCAATTACCAAGTACAGTGGAATCTCAGGATATGAAATTAATCCGTTCCGACACTGAGATCGTATCATAAAAATGTCGTAAGGTAAATCATTTTTTCCCATACGATTACATGTAAAACCAAATAATTTGTTCCAACACAAAAAACACACTCAAATTAAAGCTAAGTAGTACATTGAAAAAAAAATAACTATAGTAAGGAAAACACTGAAAAATGCATTTTGTAGTTGTAAATGTATAAATAACCATAACAGAATAATAATTGATTAAAAAAACTCAACCTTTTGTGCTACTTGAAAGTGCCTCACTCGCATATACCTGCTTAATCATGTTCCATGTTTCAGTAGGGGATTTCCCAAGCTTAATGCAGAACTTAATGTTCATTCTTTGCTCACAATCAGCATCCATTGTGTCACTCCAATTATTGCAACAGCAATACAGTGTGTTGCTAAGCACAGCTCTGCCACCCAGTGAGTTTGTGCAGAAACATTTCCAAAAACATGTCAAGTAAGAACACATACCAAGTAACATTAAAACACCAATTTGTTTTTTATCATCACATGTACAGAAATAAAAAGAATTGTCCTGGAACTTTTCTGACAAAGGGTATAAATAATCTTCAAGATAAACTGTATAGCTGGTAAATTTTTAAAAGTTCCTTTTTTTTCTTGATTTGCAGTTTTAACTGATATTTCTTCTGGATTAAAATTAGAACTTAAAAAATTATGAAATAATTCCTTTTTTCCTCATGCCTCATTTTTTTTCTATTAGAACAAATTTGAAAAATATTTCTGAATAAAAAAATTACAACAGTTTACTGTCTGTTATATAAGTTTTCTCATGCTCTGAATAACCAGTGTTATAACATTTCAGCAAGTAAAAAAAAACTGCATGTTTTTAAAAATAAATGCAAAAAAAAATTTTTTAATTATAATATAGAAATCAAAATTGGAACATTGCATTTTATAATAAGTAGAAAGCATTTCAAATATATAAGAAAAATATTATAAAACTATACTGTAAATTGTTAAATATATAAACTGCCAATATAAAGTATAATTTTTTTCTAGACATATGACTTAATATCACAGCACTATATTTTAGAAGTTGAAATTTTTATTTGTATTTAAATTTTTCAGATATCCTATCCTTCAGATCCTTACAAATACAGTTTGAATAAAGAACAAAGAACATAAAAGAAATTTTTGTCTGTTCTATTGTTCTTTATTGATACTGTATTTGCAAGGATCTGAAGATGAAAAAAATATTTCAAGAATCATTTAAACTATGTAAAAATGTCTATTCCTAAAATATAGTATTGTATTAATACTTACAAATTATATTACATAGTATAATATTCTTTTAGAATTTAAACTAAAAACACAACTGGGTAAACTTGATAAAATCTTTTTTCTGCTGGTATTTAGTTTTGTGGTTTTTATTTAACTGAGAAATTAGAAAAAAAAACCATTCTTTAAAAATCCTCATCAGATTTTTTTCTAGATTAAATTTTTAAAATTTATTTTTCTTCTATTTCTAAATAAATGTTTGTAACACAATTGAAGTCAAAATTCTTCTTCACTCAAAAGTCAAAACAAACTTAACAAATTTGAATAGTAACTGATACAAATGATAGGCTTCAATAGCAAGTAATTAAATAAATTGTAAATAAAATCATAGCTGCTCATATATTAACACAGCAAACAAAACTAGAAATACATAGTCACATCAAAATATTTTTTAAAAGATTAAAAAACTAAAGTAGGCTAACTAATTTATTTATATTTTCAAACATTAAAATATACTTGTTACAACAAATATACTAGTTAAATTCAAAGTGGTAAAAAACTCGCAGAAAATACTGTACACAATTTACCATAATCAAGTATTTATACTTTAAGACAAAAACATATTCCAGCAATTATTTTTTAATTCATCTAATGCTTTCGGATATCTGTGTAGCCATCTTCAGAATCAAAACTTCTTCTTCCAAGAACGTCAGTCTATAAGGCGTTAAATATACTTGAAATTATTTTAATTTACGAGCGCTTTCGACGTAAAGCGCTCGTAAATTAAAATAATTTCAAGTATATTTAACGCCTCATAGACTGACGTTCTTGGAAGAAGAAGTTTTGATTGACATAAGTTGGCGTGACATCCAACCCGTGAACTTAATACATCTTCAGAATTAAACACATTTTGAATAGAATTCTTTAACGTTTAAATATTGTGTTCTAAACTAGAATTATTTAAGCACATAAAATTGAATAAATTGAGAATACAAATAAACATGTACAACATTAACAAAGGTGTACAGAATGAAATAAATAAAAATAAGAGTAAAAATAAAAATAAAGTAAATAAATTTTTTATTTGTATTCTCAATTTATTCAATTTTATGTATAATTCTTGTTTAAAACACAATATTTAGACATTAAAGAATTCTATTAGAAATGTGTTTGATCCTGAAGATGGCTACTCAGATAGCCAAAAGTGTTAGATGAATTTAAAAAATTGCTGGAATAGGTTTTTGTCTTCAAGTATTTACAATAATCCAGTTCAAGATCAATATACAAGTATTTATAATCACAAACACTCATTACAAATCATACAATTTTGAAACCATTTTGTTTGTCAGCTGGTTTAGAACAGTTTAAAACAGCAGCCAAATAAAAAAAAACTTTTTATATGTATTTTTTTATTTATTTTATATAGCAGTGATGTGGACTGTTATAAACAACTCATAACAATCCACAAACAGCACCATTGTCAAATAAAAATTATTGTATGGTATTTGTACAATATTTTATGCATCAAATTCAACTTAGAAATAAACTATTTCATAAAATAAAAACTTATTTATTTGTGCTTATTCTGAAACCATATCTTCTTTAATTTATTTTTTTTTCTGTCACAACTAAATGCATAAATAGACACCGGGCATCTTTGACATTGCTCTTTATTCGGGAATATCTTGCGGGCCAATACGCATTTCAGGCACATGCCTCTCTTCTGTCGGCTTTACTTTTGACAGAAGAGGGAAGAGTGCTCAAAATGCATATCAGCCCCAAGATATTCCCATATAAAGAGTGATGTCAAAGATGCCTGGTGTCTATGCACCTTGTTGTGACAGAATAAAAAACAACTTATTTATACTCGAATACTTTTTTCTCGATTATTATTTTGTAATCTATAGAACAAAAATTTTGCTTTTCATAAGAAATATATAAGAATTTATTTCATCTTTTATGAATATAAAGCAATTTAATTAATTCGATAAATACTTATATTAAGCAATGAGATCGAATTATTCGAAAATAATGAAAAATCAACACTAACCAAATTTCATTTGTTTTTATATACGATCTTTTCATAGGCTGTTACATGAAATAGGAACAAATTGTACATTACACAAAGTAGTTAAATATGATTAGTGTTCCTAATGATTTTGTTTACGATTTTTATTGTGTATGTAAGAACGAATTTCAATTTTTCGAAGAACTTATTTATAAAACCCGAAATATATCATTCGAATATTAAATGTTTCTGCTTAATGTATTGAGTTAAAAGTTAAAAAACTAAATAATACAATTAACAAGAAAAAATTGTGTATTACACAATGGTAACTTACCGATGACTCCATTCAAATTTGAAATATACTAAGAACATTCATATTCTATAAATTAATATAAGATGTGGCACAATTACACATTAATTAGAATTTCTAACAAGTAATATATATATCAATTTGATCCTAACGCGAAACTTTTACGATATTTATTACAACGGAAATTCATAATAATACAAAATGGCGATCCACCTCGGTAAACTTAGTGTCTGCACGAATAGAAAGACGGGGTTAACCGAGTGATAGCACGGTTGCGTCTGACGTAAGAAAAACCTGAATTTTAAAGGACGAACAAATAATAATTTTTTTTAAAACATAATATATATTAAATTAAAAAATACATTATTTAAAAAAGTAATGCTTTTAATAATCTCGTATTAATTCATGATTTAAATTTTGCACATATAATTGTATGGGGTCAATAATAACCGTGATGATAACCCAATTTTTTTTCTTTTTTGAAAAATTTCTAATGTTTATTTAATAAGTAGTATTTATTTATTTATCTTAATATAAAATATATACAAGTTATTTAAGAAAATATTCATATTTATTTGAACGTTTTTATGAATACTAATATAGATTTGATACTTGAAGACTAAATATTTCATTTATTTTTCGTTTTTTCCGGATCGTCACAATTGTAGGGTTAACCCTCATTGCCGCCATTGTTAGAATAAAAACCGTGTCTACTTTGACGTCACAAAAAAGACTTCTCTTTATTGGAGGAATTTTGGCGTAAAAAGTAGAGACATGCTCTACTTTTTTTTCAGTTATGTTTCAGCTAAAATTTCAGAAAGATTTTTACGCTTTCTGTTTTATGCTATATTTTACGCCGAATATTACGCATGTGTGCTCCTGGCCTAACGGGTTTTCTTTCTTTACTTTATACTATGTAGCACTGAGAGGGTCTTTTTTCCATGCCCGTTATGAATTCGGCCAGACTCACAAAAGGGGCCTACGTTGTGGTGAGAAAGGAGCCTGACATATCTCGGAGAGTTTGTTTATGGCAACGCAACACTTGGGTAATCTGCCTAGGGAGAATGCCTTCCGGGAGATCTTTTTAAGGGAAACTGGCCCCTATTTAGGCGTTATAGACGTGGAGAAAACCGGAGAAATTCCACGTGGCCAGCCTGTCCGAGGGAGGCGAAAACCCACGTCCCAATGTTCAGAGTACGAAGATCGCTTGGCCACTGTTGGGCCCATATCCTGGAGAGACCACCTATGAAACTTCTGGGATTATCGTTCGGACTCAATCCCTCAACTGTCTCGGCTATCCGGCCGTCAAAAACTTACGATTCATTACCCGAATTCCCCAAGTTTTATGCCTTCGATTCCCATTTCCTCAAATATTATTCGACTTCATCTTTGTCCATGTTACAATTGCAAAAAATAGCAAATAAAAACAAATAATAATTTTTTAATATGTATCCTTATTAAACAAGTCATATACTGTATATATAAGCTATATATTTTCTGGATTTCTCCATACTGAGAACAGTAAAGGCATCTTTTTCCCTTTTAAACTCATACTTAACGTGGGTTTGCTATATCCATACTAAAAGATAGGATCCCCGACATTTTCGAAAAACAGACTACCTAGGTTTACCGTAAACATATCATAAAAATAAAAATATTTTTGAAAAATTTGTAAAAACAATAGTAAAGCTAATTGTAATCTCTTTGGTTATATACGAAATCTCCAGAGAATGGTGTTAAAAATGTAATCCTTTTTCTGTGAAAAATCCTTTTCAAAAAACCAGGGCTGTGAAGCTGAAGTCGGAGTCGGAGTCGGAGTCGTAGAGTTTTGGAGTTTTATTCAGTCGTCAAAAATCCACCGACTCCGACTCCTTTTTACTTTTCCAACTTGTCGTGTATATAAAACGGAAAAGTGTTGGAATCTTGTCAAATTTGATCCTGCCTACCAGTGGCCAAGCGGTCTTCGTACCCTGAACACTGGGAGTTCGGTTCGTGGATTCGCGCCTCTCTCGGACTGGCTGGCTACGTGGAATTTTCCGGGTTTTCTCCACGACTATAACGCCTAAATAGGGGCCGGTTTCCCTTAAAAAGGCCTCTCGGAAGACATCCCCCTAGTCCGATCGCCCAAGTGTTGCGTTGCCATAACTAAACAAACAAACAACAATTTTGACCCTTCGAGGTTTTTATAAATCTACACGTACAAAATATCTCAAATAAAGGGGAAAAATTCGTATGTGTGTATCAGTGGTGTAGCGTAGTGGGGGCGGCAAAATTACTTTTTACGAGCGGCAAAATTTCACAATAAATAATAATAATAACTTGTAAAAATTTGAACCATTTCATTCCATAATTCCGTCGCATCTACGATTCGGACAGATTGAAATGAGCACGGAACAGTGTTACCATCCGGACAGTCCGGGAATCGACTCATCGTCCTCAACCTGTCGACCTTTTTTTTTCTTTTTCGTACGATTCATTCGTCTTCATGTACACCTCCAATATCCAATAGAGCTAACAAGTAAGTCTTCTAGGTTACTTTCGTTACCCTTGCCCAAGTCTCCCTAGTCGCTAACTGTAGTGCTGTGCGATGCATCGATGTTTTTGTTCGTCGATGCGTCGACCTTCCGATGTTTTTGAAACATCGATCCTGAATCGATGTTAGCAATATGTGAATTTCGATTCATCGATGCATGCAGTTCATTCTTTGTTCCTAATGTTACCACCAGTTCGGTTTTCACCCGGACAGTCCGGGAATTTCGTAAAAATTGTGAAATTGAGATGAAACAAAGTTCTCGCAAATATGTTTACAAATTTACACTATTTTAACAGTGAATGAACTCACACTCATTGAAACTCATCCGCAACTCTGCCATGTTAGTCTGTTTACGCCGACTTGTGGCGCGCAACCTGTCGACTTTGAGGCCGGATGGCCAACGATCAAGGTGGCAGCCTACCGCTCTGGGGGACCCGGGATCGAATCCGGACGGGTCAAGGAATCCCCAGGAATTTTTCGGAGGGTGGTCTGTTCGGATATGTCAGGCCCCGTCCCTCACTACCCGGTCGCCCCATTGTGGGCCTGGACGAATCCATAATGGGCCTGCTATAAAAGACCCTCTCAGTGCCCACAGGGCGAAAATAGTAAAAAAAGAAACCCTGTCGACTTTTTTTTTGCATGTACGATCGTTCCGTATCAAATAGAGCTAAGTTATCTGTACCTGTTCTTTCTTAATTTAGGTTACTTACGTTACTCCTACGCAAGTCCCTAGTCCCTAACTGTAACTGATTTAGAACCGGCATGCACGTTATTCTTCGCATTGTAAAATGACATACGCATGCGTCAGGAACTTCTGTTCGAACAAACTCACCTGCCGTCCGGGTCAGCGATTTTAAAAAGGTGGCAACACTAGCATGGAATTTTTCATTACTTATTCTGTGACGAAACTGAATTTTAGTCTTTTAAATTGACAAGTGAAATACCTAAATAAGGGGACGGCGAAATTTTTCCTTTGTCCCGAGCGGCTGACACCCACGCTACGCCACTGGTGTGTATTGGCGTCTAATTTGTTTAATTTCTTTATTCTCTGTTCTGAGATATTGAACAATATCTGTGGGAAAGGAGCAATACTTTTTCTGTGAGATTTTCCCATAGATAAAGGATTAAATTTTCAACGCCATTCTCTGGAGATTTTGTATACCAATATAACCAAAGAGATTATAGTCAGCTTTACTATTATTTTTACAAATTTTTCTTAACTCTTTCTGCCCTGTGAGCACTATGAGGGCCACTTTTTAGCAATCCCATTATGGGTTCTGCCAGATCCACCACAGTGGGGCAACCGGGTGGTGAGGGATGGAGCCCGAAATATCCGGACGGACCACTACCTGGAAAATTCCTGGGGATTTTATCGACCCGTCCGGATGAGATCCAGGGTCCCCACAGTGGTAGGCTGCCACCTTGACCGCTCGGCCACCTGACCGTCAACACCGCTGTAGTGGTAACTAACGTCATCGGTCATAGCCGGTTATTCCGTGCGATTAGCGTATTTTTAAATTAATTAAACACGCTGGTTATTTTGTGGTGTTCGACGTGGCGGCAAGTCGAGAGGAGATGATATTAATTCTGTCATTGCTCTCGAATATCGATTCAGAATCATATGACGATGACGATTCTACAAGTTCATCAAAAGATGAATATGAACTTTTAGGATTTCTTAAACAAGTATGGAAGAAAAATTTATTTTCGTTTAGTTTATACTGTAAAATCAATAATTTCGTAGCGTTTTCCATACTGTCTTGAAACTCATCTGAAATTTGGAACAACGCGGCTTTTTGATTTTGGTCACTTTGTGTCGTGGAAACAAAATGTTTTATTTTCTCTAAAGTTTTAAAATCACGGCCACATTCGTCACACGATATAATGTGTCCGCCATCTTGTAATTCAATAGAACCGCTATAACCGCTTTGTAACCGTGGTTACTTCGGTAAGTACTGCAGGACAATCGGTGACGTCATAACAGTGATTTTTAAACGCGGTTGGTTATTTAAGTCACATTTTCTAAACGACCGGTAGTTACCGGTAACACCGGTCAAAATTTCCAATACCGCCCTAAGTTTACCGAGGTGGATCGCCATTTTGTATTGGAAGTAATGGATGGCCGCCATTGATTAGACGAAACCTGGCCGTCTTTTTCCATCCATTTCCATCTCCACAAAGACTGTCTTTATCAGAAGGCGGTAAACGTGAATTAGTTAAGTCCACGACTACATTTTTAACTAAAACAACATTTATTTACAACAATCTTACGAGTACACTTGAGAGAGAGCTATACGTGCTCACGGCAGTGATCACTCGACAAAAAGAAGCGACACTACCCAGAATCTCATCCGGGAAAAAACCTTGTCCCCGTTTTTCAATCCGGGATTCACCGGAAACTTCTAGAGGAGTGGCACCATCTCACCAGTCGTGATTTGTCGCCGCAGTATTATTGTGAATTTCCGTTGTAATTACAGTAGAACCCCTCTAATCCGTCACCTTTGGGACTGGGGGTATGATCGGAACGCAAAAAAGGTCGGATTATCAGAAAAAAGTAAAATAAACAATCTTCCCTTTGTCCAATCTTTGTAGCACTGCTAATTTTTCATTTAATGAAAGAGTAACGTGTTTACGTTTCACTCCTGACATGTTGAAAACACACACAATGTAAAACATATACTGTAATGAACACAGAAGAACGCCACGGACGGTGAGTCACTGACGAGACCACGGTCGGATTAACCGGAGTGACGGACTAGCCGAGGGCGGACTAGAGGGGTTCTACTGTAATTGAATTCTGTCAAAGCAATAATCGAGAAATTTTTCATGCGTGGTTCGTCTCTCCAATATATACCTATAAACATCTTGGCAGGATTCACAACTATGAAGAAATTGGTAATAAAGAATTTATACAGAAACGTCTGTAAAGAATTTTTTGTACGTTTCATTACTGTATCAAACCTTAATTTAAAACTATTCTACAGATAGATAAAGGTGTGTTTTCGTGTAGCTGGCCTAAATTCGGTTTATGTTGTTTCTGGAGAAATGCTTTATATTTATATTTTCTGCATTATCTACAACCTATTGGTCTGTTTGACAACAATGCTAAATAACGATGAGTTGTTTCTGTTAATGTTAAGACGAAAGGACACGAAAACAGATAAGAGCTAAAACATCAAGACAAAAGCTCTACAAACAGAAATCATTTCTGATAAACGAAAACTGATTGACATACGAAAGCACGTACAGTGGCTTAGCATGGGTGTCAGTCGCCCGGGGCGGAGGAAAATTTCGCCGCCCCCTTATTTAGGTATCTCTATTTAAAAGATTAATTTAAAATTCAATTTCGTCACAGAATAAATAATGAAAAATTCAGTGCTTATTTCAATCGGTCCGAATCGTAGGTGCGACAAAAATATGAAATGAAATGGTTCAAATTTTTACAAGATATTATTATTATTTATTGTGAAATTTTTCCGCCCCCACTACACTACGCCACTGCTTATATCAGCTTGAGGTGAACCCAAATGCGAGCTACTGACCATGCTCCGGATTGGACCGGCTCAACTCCTTCTCATTCCATCCGAAATTTTCAACTTTTATGTAACTATTTCGAATATATGTTTTTTAGTCGTGTCATGCGACTCGCCGACGTTATGTTTCACACGCAGTTCCCTTAGTCCAGACTGGACAAAATCTCAAACACGGCTGCTTTTAACAAACGACTCCAATTTATCCAACACTTTTCCCGCTTAAGCAATGAAACAAACAAATACCGTCTATTTATGCAAATTATGCAGTCCTCATATTTGAATCCAGAAATGGTTTTAGACAAATTAAGTGGTTCTCTTTAATTTTGTCATTGGAACTTTAACGTTATCTCTGCTTAGTAAAATGTTACAACATAAGTGACCTTGAAAGTGATTTTGAAGGACAACAAAAAGGTTCTATCCGATTTTCATGATTTTTTCATCCGATACACGACTTTTAAAGTCACTACTGTATATTAACTCTGCACTTGCGATACCGTAATGTTTTGATGTTCTTATTTTGTTTCGCTGAGCTATATTTTCTAAGGCAGACAGTGGCGTACCGTGGGTGTCAGCGCCCGGGGCGGAGGAAAATTTCGGCCCCCCTTATTTAGGTATTTCAATTTAAAAGACCAAAATTCAGTTTTGTCACAGAACAAGCAATGAAAAATTCGGTGATAGGCGAAAATTTCGGCTGTTTAAAATAGTTCTATTGGATATTAGTGGTGTATATGAACGCGAATAAATCGTACAAAAAAAAAGATCACCAGGTTTCGCAGGAATTCCTCGGATGAAACAGCTACTAGTTCACCCGGCGAGCCGATTCTCGGACTGTCCAGACGATAGCACTATCGTAGGCGCGATGCAAGTATAGATTAGGATGTTTCAAATTTTTACAAAATATTATTATTATTTACAGTATTGTGAAATTTTGCCGCCCCCTAAAAAGTGCCGCCCGGGGCGGGCCGCCCCTGCCGCCCCCACTACGGTACGCCACTGCTACAGTATAATTACTATAAACGATTTTTTCGTCTTTGCAATGAGCGTGTTGTTTGATAAAGCAGTTTTGATACAATTGGATAGGCCGGATGGCGAACAGTTAAGGTGATAGCCAACCGCTGTGGAGGACCCGGACCTAGTCCGGACCAGTCTAAAAATTCTAAGAATTTTTTAGGGTGATCCGCCCGGATATTTCAGGCTCCATTCCTCACTGCCCGGTTGCTCCATTGTGGGCTTGGTCGAATCCATAATAGACTTGCTAAAAAGACCCTCTTGGTGCCTACAGGACGAAAAGAGTTTAAAAAATACAATTGGATAAGCAGATCCAATGACAGTTCGTTTTTAATGAAGTTGGCCATATCATTGGTTTGTTTATGCAGCAATAGTTTATATTTATTCCTCAGAGCAATAGGCTGACGCCTTAACGCCTTAACGACTCCATCAATGACCGAATGGATAAAACTACTGAGCACTGATAGTTGGTCACTGTTGCCAATGGATTGGACATATGAAGTTTTTGGGTTTTCTGCACGTTTGTAAAACCTAAATAGGAGTCAGTTCCCACAGAAAGTCCTTCTAGGAGGAATTCCCCTCGGCAGATCGTCTCCGTGTTACCTTGGCGTATACCGCAATAATATTGATTAGCAACAACACGAAGTTATAAATAGGAAGTGTTAGTAAGCTGCACCATCTGTTGAGTTTTTCGCTGAATAAATACAGTCCATGTTCTTAATGCCCACCGGCGGACGGCCGGATAACCGAGCGTCAAGGTGGCAGCCTACCGCCGTACAAGACCTGGAATCAAATCCGGACTAGGTCGAGAAAGTCTCGGGAATTTTTCAGATGGTGGTCTATCCGAATACGAGTATGTTGAGTCCCGTCCATCACCACCCAGCTACCCCATTGTGGGTTTGGCCGAACGTATAATGTGTTTTGTCATGTCGAATCTTATCACGACTTGTAAAGGGCGCGTCAAGCGCAGCGCCCGAAGGCGAGACTGCCCGATATATAAGATGTGAAACACGACGTGCGACTAACCGTACGTTTCTATATTCAACAGTTGACTCAACGGTGAGAGAACAACGTTTCTAAATGGACCGTTGAATTCTCCGTTGAGACTAGTGACGTCAGCGCTGTTTCACCGTTGAGCTCAACGGTCTCAACGACCTGAAAGACCGTTGAGTATTCAACAAACTAACATGGCGGCTTCCACGAAAAAGTAAATTTCATTTATAGAAACTATCCATTCGCTGCTGTGGGTGCTGTAATAGCGAACAGATTAATGAACAATCTGTATATGATAAAACACGTGATTGCACGATTATGTTGGATAATTTGGTCAATATTGAAATATTAAGATTTTTTNAAGGAGGGAAAAGTTGAAAGAGAGATTTACTATTTTGTTCTGTTGTAGTATTCAAGGAGAAAAGTTAAAACCTGTTGTGATTGGAAGTGCTGCATGCCCAAGAGTCTTCAAAGTAAACTATGTAAAATCAGAAAGTCTCCCTGTAACATGCCGTACGTTTCTATATTCAACAGTTGACTCAACGGTGAGAGAACAACGTTTCTAAATGGACCGTTGAGTTCTCCGTTGAGACTAGTGACGTCAGCGCTGTTTCACCGTTGAGCTCAACGGTCTCAACGACCTGAAAGACCGTTGAGTATTCAACAAACTAACATGGCGGCTTCCACGAAAAAGTAAATTTCGTTTATAGAAACTATCCATTCGCTGCTGTGGGTGCTGTAATAGCGAACAGATTAATGAACAATCTGTATATGATAAAACACGTGATTGCACGATTATGTTGGATAATTTGGTCAATATTGAAATATTAATATTTTTTCATTTGTCCAAAATTGATTACGACCGATATTTGGCCCGCTAAGTCTTCGTAATGATATAAATATTCAAGAAATTAAAATTATTAATTAAAGACCCAGTATACAAGAAAATGATACAGATATGGGTTCATTTGAATAAAAGGATTTATTCGAATAATGGTTAAGCGAGTTACTTTAATTATTTAGCAAAACAGTCACAATCGCCACCTTCTCGTTACTTAAGTCAGCCATCTTGAAAAGCGACCTCTCAACGAAAGCGTTTCTTTTTTCTGCAAAACATGACATCAGATCATTCAACGGAGGGACTCAACGGAAAATTCACTGTTGAGTCAACCGTTGAATATAGAAACGTATGGATGGTAACATAACAAAGCAGCCTGGATGGCAGGAAACACTTTCACTGAATGGTTACACGAACTTCATTGTGGGATGAAGTGAACTAATTGAAAAATTTTGTTATTCGTTGGCAATGCAACAAGTCACATCACAAGTCCAATGCAAAAAGTCATCAGTTGGNGACTACTACTATTCGAACGATTCGTTACTAACGCGTTTAACTCGTTTGACTTTACGAACGTATCCATAGATTATATTTTGTGGTCGTCAGAACGTATCATGACGAAATAAATTATTATTTTTTAGTTGTCGTAATATGGAATGAGTATAAAGTGAAAATACAACTGATTACAGTAGATCCCCCTATAAAATGGGTTCATATAATTACGATTTTTATAAGACGGCGAAAAAATTGTGGCGATATCCGTAAACAACAATAAAAAAAACTCCTATAATTACGTAAAACGTCATCGGGCAGCCGAATTACTTTCCGCCGTCCAGCGCCACGCTACGGACAGTTTAGGCGGGTAAATTGAGTTTAGTATCGTCTGTACATATAATTATATATAAATGNTTAAACTACTAATCAATATATTGACATATACAGTACACTAATGTATTTTGCAAAAACAATAAAGTACAATACTAAGAGCTCTTTTATTTTTTTTAATCCTTAGTTCACTAAAGAGTCTTTTAATAAATATTACGTGAAGGACGAATAAATTTAACACTAAATTAAAAAGAAATTTATTTTCCATGTTATTTAAAATTTTTATCTGTGAACCCTGTGAACACTAATAGTGCGCCTTTCGCATACCCATCCTTGGTACAGATTGGAATGGATTAAGAATTATGTCTCGCACTTCTGCTTCAATGACTTAAAAGAAATACTCGTCTGAACTTTTCAAACACTCATCTTGTTCGGCGACATATTTTCTCCGTCGGAAAACTGTGAAAATAAAAGTTTATTCGAATTATTTTTTCAATAAGAAATCTACCAACTTAGGTGACAATCTGGTCATTCCATATGGTTTCATAAATCATTCAATCGGCACGTTTAATTCTGGATACTCTGTACATATTCGTAATTGTTATTGGTATAGTATACACCGGTTATTTTACTGTAATATGATGAAGGGAAGACATGATGAAATTGACAGGTAATCTTGAGGTACAGAGTTATCAGCATGCAAATTTTGCATTTGTTGAGTGTGGCCTTCAAGCTGTAGCAATTTCATCTTTGTTCGTTTTTCTGTTTTTGTTTATAATATTTTAAACATTTACACTAGAAGAGCCAAAAAATTTTCAAGAAATGTTTAAAAAAATTTAAACTCAACCAAAGAAAAAAACAATCGAATTTGGGCTTTTT
This sequence comes from Centruroides sculpturatus, assembly GCF_000671375.1. Taxonomy (NCBI): domain Eukaryota; kingdom Metazoa; phylum Arthropoda; class Arachnida; order Scorpiones; family Buthidae; genus Centruroides; species Centruroides sculpturatus. Next base: position 1,256,104 of record NW_019384399.1, read on the forward strand.
CACCCGAAAAATATACCATCAGAGTCAGTGCCGTAACTAGGCAGGTGCCACAGGTGCACTCGCACAGGGTCCACTTGAGGGCCCAAAATGCATGTATTTGTTTTATTATTTTCCCAAACCTAATTAATTAAGGGGTCTAATTGCAAATTCTTGCACAGGCACAGGAATGACTAATTACTGCACTGATCAGAGTTATCGCATATTTTATTGTTCTATTCTTGTATTGTTTATATTTACGTATACAGTACTTTAAAACCAAGTATATTTTTATGTTGTTTGCAAACATGAACTGATGTTGCATATTTCACCTAATTTATAAAATTTTCGGAAATGTTTATCCCGAATTATTGAATTTTTCATATAAATGCAGAGGTGTATAGTAGTTGTTATGGAGAACACAAATTTGTGTTATGCATAAATTAAATCAGACAAAAAAACACAAAAAATAATAATAAAATAATAACACGAAACACCAAATATCCGTATTATACAAACGTATGCCGACTTTTGAACCATTCTGTACATTTAAAATATTTAAAGACTATAATTTCGGACACGAGTCTGAATTGATCTAAAATAAACTTAATTATCCGATTTTGTCAGATTCTAAACCTCGTGTTAAGAATTTCCATCCAAACGTCAAACTTTTTATAGGACATATCGATATATATTACTGATTTTCTTCTATTAGTACAGTATATTTTATATTTTAGCTTGTGTCTATTTTTACCTATATAAAGCAATAGAGTCAACACATTTAATGTTGTGTGATTTTTAAGAAACTAACAAAACACTGCTTGACAAAACCTGCATGTAAATAGTTGTGAAATTTCTGTCGGGTGTACTTAGTCTGTGGAAAACATTATCTTGAGAACTTCGATAACATTTTCACACGTTAAGCCACAAAGCCACGTCAAGGCGACACCCATTTTGTGGTAGTTTTTTGTTTTCCAGAAACTGACCCCAATTGCTCGACAGAATAACAATCGGGAAATAAAACTGGATATTCGTTGCTATTCCATTAATTCGGTAACCTAAAATCGATGACAAAACACCCAATTTTTAAGTCAAATTATTAAGTAAAGGGCATTTTCAATCCGGATTTGTCAATTCGAAATAAAAATAGCAACGAATAAAATAATTAAAAATATATTATATATTAAAATACATAATTGAAAGTTATCATTATTTTGTAGCACACAGAACCAAATATTAATAAATAGAATACATAAACACTATATATTATATATTAATTAAATGTGAAATAATTTAATTGTATATATGAGGATCATTCAAATGAAACCCGACCAATGAGTTTATTAGTAAGTAGATTACATTAAAAGTAATCCCTCTGATGAGTAAAGCACTGTGACACCAGTCGTTGGATTTCTTGCTGACAGAACTCAGTGGGTTGATGTCTGCACCATTCTCTAATTGCTTCTTCCCCTTCAGCGTCCGATTGAAACTTACGCCCTCTCAGGTGCCTCTTAAGATGGTCGAAAACATGGAATTCGCACATAGTCAAGTCAGGACTGCAAGCAGAATACTGGAATGTTTCCCACTTGAATTTCACAAAGGATTCCTGCACAATGTGCGCGGTGTGAAGACGGACGTTGTGATGAAGTACGACGACCCTTGCGTAAGCAGACCAGGCGGCTTGGACTTGACGAAAGTTCGCAGAGAATTTAAAGTTTCCACGTACCGAGCAGCATTTATGGCGGTTCCACAGGCGGTAAACTCCATCAGCTCAATTGGTGACGCATCCATGCTTGAAAGTTGTGCGGAGTAGCTGTCTGACCTGCTAAACGAATGCAGTTTGTTTGTGGGTTCACGTGGCAGAGCGTCACATGATACTTCAGCGTGAGCATACAGTGTTTCCACCTACATTTCAAATAGACACATTCCGCGCTTTGATATATCCATTGGTCGGGTATCATTTGAATGACCCTCATATAATATAATAATAATAATAATAATAATGTTTATTGATAAGAAATTTAAATTTCTTACAATGGGGACTATTTGATTAAATAATGTTAATAAATGTACATACAATCCATAGTAATAAATTAACGGAGAAATTCCAAAGATTTAGAGAAAAAGGAAAAAAAACTTAAATAAGGTGATTTTTGACATGACCTCGTCCTTCAAAAAATCACATCTGAACTCGTCTCCTAATACAGCACTTTTTAGTTGATATGTCACCTGACAGGATTCAAACAAATGAGTCAGAAGATTTCCTTCCTCTTTAGCACCACAATAACTACAGCACCCTTCACTGAATATATTTATTCTATAGCCTTTAAACAAAATCCGAAATTTATTTAATCTGAGTTGCTTAATGAGGCTTTTTGTGAGAAAATTAGCCTCACAATTCAAGTAATTTGCTGTACACCAGACCGATCGTGATTCAAACAAATTACCTCTTTTAGCTGATACAGAAGACATGTCCCAATTCCACAACTGATCTGATCTAGTTTGAATTAATGCATTTAAATGAGTTCTCAACAAAGAAGGTAAACGAGTTAAAAACAGAAAAGAATAACCCAAGCCATAGAATATATTTTTAACTGAAGCTGTTTTTCTTTTTTTAACTTTTCTTACCAGGTTTAACTGCTGTTAGCAATAGATTATATGTTATTCGACGCAAATCACATGAGGGTAACTCCATGACTTTTGACCAGAACAAAACAATATCCTTAACAAATTTCAGTTCCAAAGGAGGTCTTCCCAATTCAAGACGAACTGCAGAACTTGAAACTGAACGTTCTATTTTAAAAAGTCTCTTAAAATATTTCATCTGTACTTTTTCTATTTTAGACAGAAATTCCAAACCCCATACAGGGAATAAATAAGACAACCTGGAACGAATAAAAGCATCAAAAAGCCTAAACATACTACTCATAGAGCTTAGCCTCATACATTTTTGTAGAGTAAGAATGTAGCCTGTCTTTTTCTGTATATCTTCGACCATCAAGTTAAAATGATGACTAAATGCACCTGAAGAAGAAAAATGTATTCCTAAGTATTTAATATATGTAACAAATTCAATTTCAGTATTATTCACAAATATCTTATTTGTGAATAAGATATTTGTGTCAACACATTTCAAGTAATCTACCTCCATTGCGAAAAACCATTCCCTTCGTTTTTTGTAAGTTAACTGTGAGATCATTTCTTTCTGCATAATTAACCAACAAAGAAAGTTTTCGCTGTAAACCCGTCTTTGAATCTGCCAACAAAATTACATCATCTGCATACATTAGACAATGCAGGTCGACAGAATCTCCAAGTGCTAAACCCGAAATTTCTGAAGTAGCAAACAATTGCGGTAAATCGTTAATAAATAATATAAACAACAGAGGACTTAAAGGCTCACCCTGTGGCAAGCCTCCACCAGAAATAACACCCTTAGTAGCTGTCGAGTTGCCGCTCACATGATACCTTGTATTACAAAATAAGTTTTTAAGTAGCTTAATAAACGAAGTTGAAAGTCCTAATGAATATAACTTTCCCCACAAAATATTAAGATTGATTTTATCAAACGCCTTTTCCAGGTCCACAAATATCGAATAAATTTTACGTCTTTTCCTTGACAGAACATACTGTATTAACCCGTTAAGTATAAAGACATTATACATAGTTCCTCTTCCTTGAACAAATGCTCCCTGAAACTGAGAAATAATANGGCGAAGTTTGAACGATCGCGCCCAAAAGCAGCGATACCAAAGAAGATTGGAGAATGAGAAAGAGATCCGCTTTGAGCGTCAAAGTGATTCCGCTTAGTAGTGTCTCCGAGACATAGTCGTGTCCCAAATACGGTTTTGCCGTTTTACTTGTTTAATTTAACCTTTTTGGTTAATATTTAAATAATATAATATTTTACCAGTTTTACCAGTATTATACAGTTGTCCAACAGAAGAATAATCTATCTTATTTACAAATCTTTTGAAAATAGACAGTTTGACCTGGCCCTTCTAAAAACCGGGCCCTAGACATTTGTTTCATTTGTCTATGCGATGATCCGGCCCTGATCCTTTTAACTTTCTCGCAAATAATTTCTTCCGATACGCTGTCGCCGGCACACTGTTTTTCAGTTATCCAAAGCAAAAGCAATTTCTCGACATGATCTAATGTCTTCGATCTCTGTTTAGAAATTGATTTAACCCCTTTCACAACGTTAGCAAATTTAATACAGTAATGTCTTTATTTTTCATGATTGTCGATATAGTCGTTCTCGGAATACGGAATGCAACAGTTAAATCTCGTTAAATCTCGAACACGCGTTCCACCTTCATATTTCTCTTTTTTCAGTTCCGCTGTGATTCTAGTCATTTTTTTATTTTTCTGTTGCCCTTTTGCAATTCATGATTAATAAAAATAATAAAATGTTACTTACAAATTAAAATCAGAAGAAATTTAACAAAGTTATAAACCGTAGCACCGCGAACGTCTAGTCTAGTGTAGTAAACCGANTGCAGCGTGATCCTGCAGTGTTTTCACTACAATTCAAATAGACACATTCCGCGCTTTGATATATCCATTGGTCGTGTTTCATTTGAATGACCCTCGTATATAATATAATATATGATCATATTATAATCATACATAAAATATTGATATTAAATTCTAATTAATTCCAATTTTTATTTCTAATTCTAATTTAATTTGCAATTATATTTATATTTGATAGTAATACTTTATATTTAAATATTTACATTTACTTAATATATATATTCCTATATACATATCACATACATACGAATAAATAATTAAAAGTCCATTGTTCCTTGTTTGAATGTTCTGTTTCTTACACTAAAACACCGTCTTTTTCTCTTCTGCAATTTCGCGGTTCTTTTTTACGTTATTTTTTCTAAAGTGGCGTCTTTATTCGAACAAAGAACAATGGAATTTGAATTGTTTATTCGTTAAAAATTATTGAAAAAGCTCGTTGTTGCATAATTGCTGTCATGAATGACGTTCGAACAATGGTGTCACGTTACTTATAAAATTTGATATAATTTTCTGTTTATAAAATTTAGTTCAATATAAAAGAATTCTTAAGATTCACTTTCATAATGTTTTATTAACTAAATCACTTGCTGTACAAACTTAAAAGTTAAAAAATTTTANACTTTATATTTAAATATTTACATTTACTTAATATATATATTCCTATATACATATCACCTACATACGAATAAACAATTAAAAGTCCATTGTTCTTTGTTTGAATGTTCTGTTTCTTACACTAAAACACCGTCTTTTCCTCTTCCCTCTATCGTTCTGCAATTTCGCGGCTCTTTCTTACGTTATTTCTTCGAAAATGCGAGAAATACGAAAATGGCGTCTTCATTCAAACAAAGAACAATGGAATTTGAATTGTTGATTCATTAACAATTATCGAAAAAGCTCGTTGCATAATTGTTGTGGTGAATGACGTTCGGCCAATGACGTCACGTTACTTATAAAATTTGATATAGTTTTCTGTTTATAAACTTTAGTTCAATATAAAAAAAAATTCTTAAGATTCGCTTTCATAATGTTTTATTAATTTAAAAGAAAATATTAACGACCGCTGTTCTGGAAGATATTTCATTGTATACGTATATAAATGAATACATTTTACTGAATAGCCACTAAAGTTAGTTTTGTTTCTTTTTGATACATCATTTGTTCACCTAGAAATTCCAACTAATTCATAAACTAAGTTAATTAGAATTTGCAATTTTGAAAGAAACTCAACAAGAAAATTGCTTTTACAAAGGAAATTTACTTTATTATAATCTAAGCAATTTCGAGTACTATTGGCGCTCACCGGTGGTCCAGCGGATAAAACCACCAAACGCTGGTCGTGGGTTCGTGCGTCGCCAACGGGCTGGCCACGTGGTTTTCCGTGTTTTCTGCACGTTAGTAACATCTAAATATGCACCAATTTTCCATAAAAGACCTCCCGGGAGACATTTCCTCTTGGCAGATCGCCTATGTTGCGTTGCTGTATGAATATCGGCTCATCTTCAGAACAATCTTCTACAACAATGAATAAAAACATTTCATTTTTGCATTCTAAATGATTAAAACAGACAGTCCTTACATATAAAATAGAGCAGAGCATTCAAACTAGAAGCCATCGTATTTGATTCTTTTTACTGTTATTTCAGAATGTCTATCCCATATTTACATTACATTATTATACGAAATTGTGTAAAATACCAGGAATATTTTTATGACGAAAACTAATACACGAGTAAAGTGTCAACTGGACTGAATATTATGAATTGTCAATTGGAATGCATTATTCGATGTTTCCGGGACTCTAGACCCTATTGATCATAAGTCTAAGTCTTCCGAAAGAATTCTCAATACTATACAGCTTTATTCAAGAGTTCTTTACATGCTCCTTAGAGCTTCAAATTAATTTATTTAGACAGTACTATTGGATTAAATTAGTAGCTATTGTAGTAACAATGCCACACTATTGTTCTACTATAACATCAAATGTTATTAGAATTGTTAATGGTTAGCCAGATGGCCAAACTAAGTTTACCACTTACGTGATCTAGACAAGATTTAAACCCAGATTCCTAATTTATCGTTAGTAGTACGGGTTGGCGCACTGTTTGTCGTGCGGGTCAAATCGTTGCGAGTTAAACCACCCATAATAGGCTTATTTATTTTAATTTAAACGTAAACAATTTTGATCCATTTGATATTATAGAAATATAAGTGTGTTTGTCTTAGAAAAAACAACAAAATAAATACAATTACTAAAAATTTTATTGCAGCTGCTTGATTCTCATTTCACTTTACATCAGCAATTTAACAGATTTAAAATCAAAATATAAATAATAATGATATATTTTAAACATAAATTGCTTTCTACCATTGCAAGTTATGCCACTCGGGTGGAGATATATTGTAATAAATTTTTCTATGTTATTTTCTTAAGTACTTTCCGAATATATCGATACATTAGTATTTATTTTGTCGATATCACATAAAATTACAATGCAGCCATGACCATAAATAATACAGCAACACAAATATAATCTCTATACTGATATACAGTTTTTTTTTATTCTGTCGATACAGATTTCTTTTGACTTATGTTTGGCACAGTTAAATGGATAGTGATGCTGAAGATGAAACATTTCTATGACGAAATGTTTCGTGTACCACAAAAGCTGCAATTTTTTACATGTCGATTTTTGTTAAACTTTTAAAATTTACGTTTGAACGGAATCCACGTACCAGTTTCGCTCAGCAAAAATCTGTACTTTGTACACAATAGAATTTTTTTGTTCATAGATGGTTTAATATTTTGGACATTAAAATTCTGTAAGTACTAACAAAAAGATGGGGGAATATCGCGACAAGGACGACTTAACGTAACTCTACAGAGATCTGCAAAGTTTTCTTTTTTCTACTTCAAACCATCTACGAATAATGATCAAAACAGATCGTATGTTGCCGACAATGATCACAATCTTTTAATAAAGGGGAATAACAAAAATAAATGCAAACTTCTTTATACAAACAACAATCCATTAACAAATTTGTAAATTTTCTGACATTTGTGAATAATAAAAAACATGCTGATATTCTTCTTTGATTAATTCAGGCAATGCGGCTTTACTTTTTCAAAACTTCACTGGCCATTTGCTATTTTTTTAAAATATGGTTTAACGTGATTACGAGAAAATACTTTCTGTAATGAAAATGCTACCGAAGATTGTAACGAATACGAATTGTAGCTTAAAATAAAAAGAATTGACTAGTAAGTGTTTGTCATATTCATATACATATATATATTTATATGTATATCAGTGCCGAACAAACTTATTTTAAAGACAAATTTTTAATTCCAGCGATTGCGATCCAGTTTATGTTCAAGGTCAGATAACTTTTTAAAGAAGACTTATTTCTGCCTTTCCTCTTTCTTTTTTACTGTCTAATTCTAATTCGTGGAATGTGAAAATATACTAAATCACTAACAAATTTTATAAAAAAGAGTTGATCAGAAATTTGTTCGAATCGAAGGAAGAATGTCAATAGAGAGAATGTTGTAAAACTAATCGGTAGAACGATATAAATCAAGTATAAATTCACAAAACAATAATAAATAATATCTGACCTTGATTTTTTTAAACTTTGTTGGCACTTTTTAGCTTAATACCTGATATGGCTCTTGAACAAATACAAAATAAAAATAATAATAAATAAATAAAAACTAAGAATGCAATTTCCATTCTCTTCTAAACAAAATGTACACAAACAAATATACAATAAAAGAAAATAAAATTTAGTACCCCTTACATGATTTATAATGTGTTTTGTTATTTATGTTGGAGAGTTTTTATTAGAACAACACACATATACTCTCTCTCTTTCTCTCTCTCAAACAAAAAACAAAATAAACAAAGAAATAGTGTGTGTCTGTGTGTATATGTATAATATATGTATATATATATAAGTATGTATATAAAAGTTTTGGGGTATACATAAAAGAAAAGCAGAGAATTGTATGCCATAAAAATTTGAGGAGTTAAATTGGGAAGTACTGTTTTGTTATTGTAACATCACAAAAATAACAAGTTTGGATCATAAAAGAGCATTCATCTATTTAGAAACAAAGCATTTTAACTATCAAATTATTCTTTTCTAAAATACATATTCAAGTATAATAAGACAATGTTTCAAAATGAAAATCTATCAAAATATCAAAACTATACTCCAAGGCAAAGCAGAATACTGATTTTGTTTTTTCCCTTTTTTTTTACTATTAAATTAAAATTATTGAATGCAAATATCAAAGTTCATCTCCTTACGATGATTTAGATTTAAAATTCAAAATGACGAGGTTATTATTTAAAATGTAAATGGTTTTTTAATTGATTAATTTTGACCCTCTTGCTTGTCCGACGAGTTAAGCTTATCTTTAACATACAAAAACATTTTGGTCGATTTTTTTTGTCTCGAGGTATCTTGGTTCTAAGATTTAACATCGTAATGAATTTAAGCAAAATATTTCAAATCTCAGATTTTGTACCAATAGAAAAAGGTAGTGGAGTATATAAATCCTAATTTAGGAACCGTAAAGAATTGGACTGTAATATATTAAAATTTTGTAACTCTCCACAAAATATTTATCTATCTTGATTCAAGAATTATAATTGGAAATTTAAGCATTAACTGGTGAACTGGGAAAAAACTAATAAATACTACTACTGCTTATGCTGCTGTTTCTGCACCAAAAAAAAGCCCACAGACACTTTGCTTTAAATTATTGTTAAATCTGCATCCGAGAAGGCCTAATTATAGTTTGTTTCTTGATATATATCACTTAATCATTTTTTTCCGAGCACAACAAATGGCAAGCGAATATATACATGCATAAATATGCTACACAGAGATAAATATTTCAATTCTGGTGGGACTATTTTTTAATGCAGAAAGAGAACAGTGAGATAGAAGAAATAGGAAAATCAAAACCAATCTCGATTCCTAAATTCTTATCTCGAATAACAATTTATCCCCGCATACGTAAAATAAAAGTAGATGAACTGTCATCCGAAGTCAACTTTTTATATTTGCAAATTTGAAACATGAAGCAAATAGTACAATTATAATTTCTACCACAATGAATAACTCATTTTTTCTAGACAAATTCTGCTTCTAATTAGAGAATGTTTATGAGGCGACATTTAGCGTTCCAATATTCTTTTTCCTATGTGAGTTTGCCATGACAATTGAATTTATTATAGCCGAATTTAACCGAAAGGATCTCAAATGTTACATTGTACACCAATAAAATACGAAGGTCAGCAGGAGCACTGAAGTGTTTCCATAGCACCCTTTGCCATAAACTTCAATGGAAGGCTAATGGATATCTGCAGATTTATGTCTAGACATGCCATCATGTCATTCAATAACAATGAAGCAAGGATGGATCTGGTGCTTCATTATGAATATACTATAACAGTGACTAGACAAAACATTTCTACAACAAAGGGTCAAATTGACACAGTGCTTACTGTAACTATGTTGCAGGTCCATCACACACAAACTTGGCAGGATTAAAGTCTTCATTAACAAATGAAAAACCTGCAAATTCATCTTGATTGATGTTGCGTAGTACTTCCGGATTTACTGGAGTTAATACCGGCTCTTCTTTAGTAAAATCCGAATCGAAATTGTTGACATCTCGTTTTGTTTTCTGTCGGGAAAAAATACAGTTATTAAATTACATTTTATTTTATAAATGTTAGAATATAATAACTGATTTCATAGTTACTATTACTTGTCTGTAATGCAAGATACATCAGTTGTTTATGTAAAAATACTTTCATATCAATAAATAAAAACATACTCTTCAAGCCAATAATTGTTCATTAAATAAATAAAACTGTCTTTTGGTGTTAAAATTCTTTACCGATGTTGAAATTGGCACTTCAATGATAATAAAAACAACCACTTTCAACATTTCATTGATGTCTTCTTCAGGTTAAAATAGAATGTCATTATTAAGCTAAAGAAGACATCAATGCAATGTATGTTACTTCGAGCCAATTTACATTCCAGCAGACTCCCATGACCCGTACTGCTATAAAATAGCAGCATTCACAGTGCTCGTCAAGACAGTACATACCCCCACTGAACCAACAATAAGGTGGATATGCAACATGAAATAGATCGTATAAAGAACATACAGGGTTCCTACTCAAATTTTTGTTTTAATTTCCATGACTTTCTCTCACCAACTTCGTACAAATTCCCTGACTCTCACATCCCTTATAGTATAGAACATTGACAAAACAAAACAGAATTTGACTTCCTATGCACACATGTTTTGCTTCTCCAATATTTTAATTAGTTAGTTTTCCTAATCAACAGTTATATATTTTTTATATTTGCCAAATTATTAAAACTAAAAATAAAATATTTGAGTAAAATTCTGTTATTATTCCAAAACCATAAATCTACAAGGCGTTGAAAAAAGAAAGAAAAAACAATTATTTTTTATTATTCATTAACAAATTCTATATAATCCATGTACAAAAGTATACAGTATATATTTATTAAATTTATCTCTTTTTTGTAAACACTTGTCTTTTTCTGCTTCCAAAAACCACCACCCACATACACGAGGGCCTTAGACCATCCTGATGAAAGGGAGTAAAATTTCCTCCTCAAATCTGCATACTTACAAATATTAATAGACTGGAAAAAAATCAGAAACTGTTTTGTTACACAATGAAAACGATTAAAATGAAAAATGATAAATAATACCATTTAAATTATTTCAACAAGCTTCCATTTTGTGTACTTTTAAATTTTTGGAGAAATTTTGTGTAATCTTGGGAGAAGAAATTTTGGGTCCTGAAAATATTCTGCATCCTTTTTCATAAGTTGTATTGCATCACATTACTTCTTGCTGCATGCAGANGAAAACGATTAAAATGAAAAATGATAAATAATACCATTTAAATTATTTCAACAAGCTTCCATTTTGTGTACTTTTAAATTTTTGGAGAAATTTTGTGTAATCTTGGGAGAAGAAATTTTGGGTCCTGAAAATATTCTGCATCCTTTTTCATAAGTTGTATTGCATCACATTACTTCTTGCTGCATGCAGACAGCTACATCTACACTTAGTCAAGCATATTGTCAGCAAAAAATCACAAGGCAGCCAAAAAAGCAAATTCCCCGACTTTTTGACAACTTTTAACAAATTCCCTGACATTCCATGACTTTTTCTAAACACTAATGAAAATCTCAGACTTTCCAGGTGCATAGGAATCCTAAACATATGAACCAAACATAGATTTCCTAAGCAACTCATTGAGAATATTAACAGTAAGCTTATGGCTATGGGTCAAGAATATGATATAACACAACCAGAAGAGAAAGAAAAAAAACCCATTTATAATACAGTATAATAGCATTTTAACTCCTATATATAACCAGATAGCCTGCATCAAGGAACACAGCATTGCATACAAGCAAAATTCAACCATTGTCAATTTACTTATACAAAGGACTCATTGAATAAGAAAAGAGTTCCTTGGTATATGCCATCCCCTTACGGATGACAGGTCTGGAAGAGTTCTAATCTACATCAACTCCACCATACAATCACTATCCAAACATCTTAAGGAGCACAAATACAACATTCAGAACAGAAAAATCGCCACCACTCTCTCAATTTATGATTTAGAAGGGATCATCCCATTATTCCAACAACCTTCCATGTTAAAAACATCCATATGTGGGAAACATATTAAGAAGATGGAGGCTCTTGAAATTTTCAAAACAAACAGGGCAGAAAACTGCATTAACAACAAGGAAGGAAGAGTGATGTTCAAAGCATGGCAGGCAACTACCTTATGAATTGCATATCCATGCATTACATAATGTGCACACAACAGCAGAATTTTAAAAAATACATTCAATTTGAACGAGCATTCTATTATTATATTTCCTGATGATGGACTTTTGGAATTGATCAGAAATATTATAGTATTTAAAATGCTTACTCTGACTTATTTTATTAACAGACCGACGTCTTTGTTCAGCAAAAGTTAAGAAAGCTTATCAGAGAAAACAAATACAGTCTTTATTTTTCACTGTAGTACATTTTAAAATGTCTACTCAGTGAAATCTACCTGTAGCATGTTTCACTGAGTAGACATTTTAAATAATATACTATAAGATAAGGACACAGAGGCATATGATTTAATAGATCAGAAAAGTAACATAAGTGATAATTTTGACAATTTCTGGACTAATTTGTGAAGTTAGTGACAAAAGCCACTTTTGTTAAATCTAAATTCAGTGATATTAATTTTTTACCAATTAGAAACTGAAAATACTTTATTTTGATTTAACAGATAATGTTTAATTTTTCATATCTCCATTTTATTATCTTTCTCTGTCTCTCTACCCTGTAGACACTAAGAGATCTTTCTTTGAAGCCTGGTTATTGGTTTGGCTATGCTCACAATGGGGGTCAGATGATAAGGGATGAGTTGCAACATATCTTGGACAGACCATTCTCAAAAATTCTTGGGGATTTTTGACCCTGGGTCCCTAAAGGAACAGGCTTATGCCTTAACTCAGTCATCTATTATCTCTTTCATATCTCTATTTTTATTGCAAAAAAATATCTTTCTAAAAAACAAGTTTTTTCACCAACTGATTTTTGCTTATTTCATTTCTCTTTAAATTACGTTGATACATTTATCTTTAATGCTGAATTTTCACATTTATCAAAAGTATTTGCTCTCATTTGCTGTAAACAAAGAGCTAATCTTGCCATTAAATGTGCAACTTTATAGTTATAGTTTTTTATTGCAAGGCTTTACTAACTTTTTCTATTATATGCAGCATTAAATTCCATATTGATAATGTGAGAATCTGGATGGATACCCATCTAATTTTCATAATTTGCACTTTATAACACAATACATTAAGCTAAATTTGTTTAAAATTTGTATTAAAAATATAACCTAAAAAGGTTACAAACTTCAACATCCTGCAAACAGACACTATAACACAACATTTAGCAAGAAATGAGGATGTTTTGCTTCCTTCCTCCACACCTCTTATCTTAGAATATTCCCAACCCTGGTCCGAATGATACAGCGATTTATCCCGTCAGATGATGCATCTCTGGGAATCGTTATTGTGAAATAGTCGGTGATAAAAAGGTGGGGTTGGATAGATTGGGGCAGTTCAGCCCAGATAGAATTGCCATGTAAAGGATCCATCCTAGAGACCTTTGCCATAGATAGTGTTCCTGATTTGACCACTGTGCCTGTCCCCAGCCTCTCCGTCCGAAGACCGATATCCTCCGAGATTTACGACATCCAACATGTCCAACGAGGTAAAAGATTGTTTGTAAACTCTCTCTCTCTCGGTTAAAATAATATAGTCCTAGAATAGCATTAGGAGATAAGTCATGTCTTTCCCATATTCCCCGTATTTAAGGGTATTTTTGTATTGTTGGTATTTCTTGTATAGTTGTTATTTCTTTGATTAAAATGTTAATTTCCTTTGCAATGACTGAATTGACTAGTTTATTCCTTATGTACAACCCCACACAGAATCTTACCACTTGGGTTCTGTTAGAATAAGCCATCCAGTGACAAGGTGAGCAGGTCTAAAGGATCTGACGATTAGAGGGCCTTGACCCTCGTCCGTATTCTCACAATAATATATACAAAAATTTTAAATTGATTTACTTCAAGAAACTATTAATTTTAGCATGTTGCAATGATTTATTGATTATAGGATTAAAGGAATAAGGCAATGGGTAATATGTCAATGGATAATGCCTTCTTCAAGGACCTTCTATGGGAAAATGGTCCCTATTTGAAAAAACCCAGAAAACTCCACATAGCCAGCTTGCTGGTGAGGTATAAACCTGTGACCAACTACCAGTGTTTAGTGGTTTTTATCTACTTGACCAGTGGAGAGCTCCCAATTATCATTTGATGCCATATAGATCTGTTGAATTCCTTAACTGTGTTTGCATTTGATGCCCATCATGTATCTGTTTTTAAAATAAACATACATGCATCTCATCTACTTGCTGGATTTACAGAAAATGTATAGATCCTCTATGTAATTCAAAAAAAAAAAAAAAAGTTATCATACTTGAATTTGCAGAAGCAACATTTTTACATAACAAACTGTGAGGTGAACAAGAAATGTATTTGGCTTGATCATTTCTTTGACAAATAATAGCTTGTATACCATCATATAGTCCTTCCATATTTGTCCCATTATCATTATCATTGACCTAAACATGTTGAATATTAAGGCCATCTTTTTCTAATTTCTGAATAATTTTATTGGCTAAATCACTACCAATTTTTATTTTGTTTCCATAAAGATTTTAATTAATTTCTTATTTTTCATAGATAGTTTTTGTGTCTTTCTTAGTTGCTTAGTTGAAGCAAGTGCTTCAATTGTCTCACCCTTGTCTTGGTTGTTAGTTATCTGTATATCTATTACCACTAAAGCTCGAAAGTTGTTAATGTGTACATTACCTAGCTAATCTGCAGATTAACTAGGGTGACCAGTTAAAGTTGCTAAAATTGTTCTATTTCTCAAATTACCTAGGTAATGTGCAGATTATCTAGGTAATCTGCAAATTACCTACTAGGCACTCGGTAAAGTGAAAATAAGATCTTTGCTGGAACAACAGCAACGTTTCTGTACGCTTAAATTAACATAATGTTCTTTATTTAATTTTCGATATCTAAAGAATCAAGTTAATACAATCAAACAATCGACAAATTAGTTGATAGAATCAATCATCAACCAATTAAAAAACATACAAAAAATCNGTGCTTCTAATGCATCCCAATCCATATCTTTGAAAAATGAATGATTTAAAATAGTTTGTTCTCCGTTCTGAGATGCAATACAGCCTAACCTTTTTGCTGGATTTTTTGTCATAAACTGTTAAAAATTAAAATAAATAAATATTTAAAACTGGTTATGAAAAAATGTTTTTAATTTATTTGGTTCATATACTTACTCCTTTCAAAATAGAAACAGCTTCTTTACTCAACCAAACAGGATAAAGAACTTCATCATGTAAAATAGATTCAAACAAATCATCTTCGTTATCAGCCTCAAATGGAGGTTGGCCAGCCATCATTTCATACATTAATACTCCTAAAGCCCACCAATCAACAGAAGGACCATACTCCAATTCTTGTAAGATCTATCAATAAGAATGTATAAAATATTAATAAAAACATCTTTAAATAAATCATATTAAGGCAACAATTTACATTGACAAAACAACTATATCATATAAACTGTCTTATATATTCACAGATAATTTTTAATAATAATAATAATAATAATTTCATTAATTTCACTTTTATCTTTTTACAAGGGGAAAGAAGCAAACAAAAAATTCCATAAGTATACATGAACTTAATGAATGAAAAAAACAACAGACAACTGTAGAAAATATTACATTTGAAAGGCCATGATAGCAAAGTTCATTAAGAAGATGAACACAGACTATCCAGATGGTGTTCTCATTGTCCTGGTGCAAAGGACAAGTGAAGATGCAGTTTGGATAGTCTAGATTTGTATTCTTGTGTCACATAATATTAATTAAACAAAGTTATCAAATCTTGATATTTTGACTTAATAGTTAATAAAAAGGTATTTTCATATTCATTAATAGTTTTATTATATTTGATAATTTTAATTTGACATCTAGCAATACTTTCTCCAAATGAAAGGAAAATGAACCTTGAGAAGAAAACACATCCAAAATAGTTTGACATTATTTCCAATTTTTTATTTGATATGTAAAGATTATCAGCTTCCTCAACAAAAACATGTCATTTTTTTATTAAGTTTTATTAATTGTCAACCTGCTATTTTTTTAATATTCAACTAAACCATTGAGCTTTGACTGAAGGTAACAATGAAATTTGACAGAAAATTATTATTATCTGCAAAGCAAAGGCAATCCAATTCAATTTGTGGAGATAATATTATGGGCCTAGCATTATTTTCTTTTATTTTGTATAAAAGTTGTAATAATTTATAAACAGATTGAAAAAAAAAAAAAAACAGGACTCAGGCTTGTCCCAAGGCAATCCTTTAATGCTCACAAATCTATTCTAAAATAAAACTATCCTTCAGAATGTATGTAGTATCAGAAAATAACAGCTTAAGTTAATTAATAAACAAATTGGAAAACCTAACTTGTTGAGTTTCCACAATAAGTTATATGTATGTAGGTCTTATTGATCTGAAGAGCCAAAGGCTTTCCTCAGATCAATAAGACCTACATATATATAACTTATGGCATTTCTTACATAACACTAGCTGAATAATTCCATGCAAAAATAAAGAGACTATAACAAACATGTCTATTTTTCAAAATTACTCCTCAACAAGGGGATATAATACCAAATTCCTCTATACAGAGATTCAAGCAATTCACCAATATAGAGAGGAAAAAATCTTTCTAAACACATTAATTAAGGATATTATCTATAATTTGTTGGCATAGATCTAAAACCCTTTTTAAGTAGCATTTTTAAAAATACTTTCTTCCAAAAAGAAGGCTAGTCAAAAAACCTTTCATTTTGCAAGTGACTCAAAAATAAATTGTGAGAAATTGGACTTTAACGTAAACAATTTAACGTTGTAACATCAACTTTCACACCTGGGAGTAAATCATTTGTTAAGTTCTCAGCAGTAAAAGTGATGCTTTCTCATAACCTCCCGACCTACAATCTTGATTTCTCCAAGTCAATATAGCCAGAAACTGCAAGTTTAGGCAGTCATCGCCAGTTCCTCGATCAGACCACTCATTTTTCCTTGTGTTCTAATTTACAGATACCATGTGCTCCTTAGGATACCTCATTTTTGGATACCTCCTTGCCTATGGCCATAATATCTAATGTTTACTCAGAACTATCGGAATAAGAACTGTCCTCCAAAACTTTCTTCCTTGCTCTCCAACCAGCTCGCAGCAGATCAAGGTCTCCTAGAAGATCCTCTACCCTCAGAACCTCTACAAGGTATTTATCCTGCCCGTATCTCATGTAAACTCTCTCTCTCGTGACCACTAGAAGAATAGGCTAAGTCAGTATAACCTAATATATCTATTGTATATTGTATCATGTATTCCTCTTCATTTTGAAAATAAATGGTTATTTAGTCGTTAACTTTCGTATCTGAGTACTTTACTTCTGGTATGCTGTCTCTCAACCCATCTCCATCCTGGATCCAATCACCTGTGCACACGGCTGCTTACATGACCAAATCAACACACTGTCTCGGCTTCCGTGTCAATCAGGACACGGTGGTGTCAATCTTGACAAGGCATTAAAGAGGTGCTGATCCTATGGTCACAAAATCCTAGAAACTTGAGAGAAATTAGTAACTGACTGTAATTGTAGATACATACATCCAAATTATTTACTGAGAGAGAGCCAAAAAAAT
The DNA here is from genome assembly GCF_000671375.1 of Centruroides sculpturatus. Taxonomy (NCBI): domain Eukaryota; kingdom Metazoa; phylum Arthropoda; class Arachnida; order Scorpiones; family Buthidae; genus Centruroides; species Centruroides sculpturatus. The sequence continues at coordinate 1,274,095 of NW_019384399.1, forward strand.
GTTCCTTCAAAAACATATTCCATTCCTTAATAGAAATAACATTGCAAAATAATTTTTGTATCTTAAATTTACTGACTAATTTTCTAAAGTGACCAGAATTTCTAGAATTCAGTAATTGTATATTGACTTTTGTAAAACAAAAAAGGAATTGTTTTGGCTAAAGAAACTTAAGCTTTTCTTTAATTTAGAATAATTTGTAAATGATTCTAAAGTTCTATTTTTCTTAAAAGATTGCAAGTCTCAATTAGTAAGCATTTTTAATTTCAAGCAATTGTAGTCAAACCATTTTTTTTATATAACTTAAAAAACATTGTACTTTAACTTATCATTTTGAGACACTGATTCTAACAACAAAAATATCAAAGCCAAGTAATCAGAAAAAGAATCTGAAAAAACTTTTTCTAATCCATTGCAACTAGAGCTAACATTAAGAAAATAATCATCTAACTTTGAAAGTTTCTAAATGATTCTTTTCATAGAATCATTTAGAACGAGTGTCCAACCCGCGGCCCAAGACAAGTTCCAATGCAGCCCAATAAATGTATAAACAAAACCGACAAATTTTTAAATTTTTTTATTTCAACAACATAAACTCAAAAAAGAAGTTTTACAAAGCCGTAAACCTTTACACATATTTTATTTTTGAGTGGAAAGGAAATATTTTTAAATCTTGGAAATGTGTGAATAAGGAAGGAATACTAAATAAAGCTGGAGTTGTGACTCAAAGGATTGTAGACCCAAATTCGGGGAAAGGAGAGAAAGACCAAAAAATAAATAGTAGTGAGAAAGGTTAAATAGACCTTCTGTTATGCAAATATCGACCCTTAATTTTCCAACTTCCTCACTTCTTTATCAAAAGATAAAGAAGTGAAGTGAAGAAAGTTTAATGCACTTTAAAATGATGTTTCATCATTTTTTATTAATTAGAGATACAAATAAAACAAATATTTTTTAAGTATTTTTCAAATAAATTTTTGTTTATCTCCTTTATAATAAATAAATTTATCTATTTCTAAGTGAAAAATTGAAAGTGTCTGTAGAAGTAATCTTTTAAAATATCCTTTTTCACGATGAAGTTTTAATACTTATTACTATAATCTATAGTCTATCGTAACTTGGCACCTAATGTAAACATACTAAGACACACCTCCCTTTGTTTATTGGTTTAAACCCATGTCCATCAATTAGAAACCATGTTGCATCGCATTCATTTGCAGAAAATAGTTCTTCGTTATTTATAAAATCATTAATGAAATACTAGTCACTTAACAATGATTATAAATGTAATTATTTCATATTTGTTAAATTGTTATTTTAATGACTATTTGCACATTCTGAATCACTAAAAATAAACTTTTTCCAGCCATGCACACTATAATGTTTTGGTTTCGTTTTCTATTCATTCCAATAACTATCATTATTTCAAATTGTATCGAAAATGTATCAAACATATAGAAAAAGAACAATGAATGTCACAACTTGATGAGATTTCGGAAACTGTTGTAGAAAAAATGATTATTCAGTCAAACACAAGTAGTGACAAAAGGGATATAAATGATTACTTTGAGCAACTATCTTATGATACAGATGATTAATAAGGTAAGTTTACACTATAATTATTTTAAAAAATTTTTAATTATATAAATATCACAAAGATTAATTCATACATTACAGTATAGTTTTCCTTTAGAGGTTTGCATATGATTTTTATGGATTGCCGGAGAATTTTTTTTTGCTTTGTTTTATATCTATTTAATAAAATAGTTGTGTAGATAAAAATTCTGAAGTACGTTCAACTACACAATTATAAATATGTTTTGTGTAAATCTTAATAATATATATTTAATAATAATTTTTGACAAACTATATTTAAACAATGGAAATAATTTAAATGGCTACGTAAAAATGTTAAAGTAGGCTATAATAACTTTTCTAAGTATTATCTCGGTAATTTTTAAATTGTTGTAACCACTCTGACCTACTTTAACTAACATGTGCAGAGAAAAGCGCTTAAATGGGCAACACATGTCTAGCCACTTCCGATTGTGATTTGACCAATGAAAATCTCCGGCAGATTAATACGACAAAATCTTTGTTTACAGTAGGTGCCAAATTACGATAAATAGACTATAGACATGTTAATCCTTAAATAATAAAAGTAGTAAAGATATTATTAATTTTCCTACAGTTATTTAATTTGAAAGTTCACTGAGATATCTTTATTAAACTAATATGTGCATTTTGGATATATCAATAAACTTCATCAATTTGGTTTTTGTTTTTCTGTTTTAAATGATGTTTTAAAAGTAATTTTAATTTTTCCTTATGCTATTTTTGATGATAAATTTAATATCTGTTTTTAATATTTTAATTGGTTTTTGTAGTCTACTTTCTGTACTGTGGGATGTAGGAATTCTTTATCTATTATTATTATTAATGTACAATACATATTGGTTTAATAAAGAAATCTATTAGTCAACTTTCAAATTAATAAATAATTGTAGTTTGATAAATCTTGTAATAGCAAATTAATAACTATTAANATTTGTGGCAAAGATCTTATTTTCACTTTACCGAGTGCCTAGTAGGTAATGTGCGGATTACCTAGATACTCTGCACATTATCTAGGTAATTTGAGAAATAGAACAATTTTCACAACTTTAACGGATCACCCTAGTTAATATGCAGATTAGCTAGGTAATGTACACAGTAACGACTTTCAAGCTTTAGCGGTAACATATCCAAACTTACAAAGATACAGAAATTTGAGAAATCAAGAAAGTTATGGATATGGCTCAGTTAGAATGAAAAAGTTTCTGGTATGACCCTAATTTACTGAAGTAAAATTAATTTTACTCCAGCACCATACATCCCTATGTGATTCACCTTTGCCAAGATGCATAAGAGAGAAAAACAACTCCATCCTGTGGTTGATAAGTCTTCTTCACCTACTATAAAAATGGAAAAGCTCCTTAACAACTTTATTTCAAATAACCTAAATGCATACCACAGAACAGTTAAAAATTCTACACACCTTGTGGAACTTTTGCATAACAAAAACTGGGAGAGAACTCATATTTTATGGTATGTGACTTTGAATCACTTTGTTCATCCATAAAGATTGAACCATGTTTCTGTATGCTCCAGGACTTCCTTTTACAAAGCATACACAATTCTTATAAACACAATAAAAACATCTTAGAGCTAGCCAATCTAGTTTGTTATTCCTTGTTCTTCCAGTTAGAAGGAACAACATACTTACAACATAGAGGAGTACCCATGGACAGCCCTCTCTCAGGCTCATTATGCAAAGTGGTGATTAAGATGCCTAGATAAGATACTCCTAAACATTGAAAATAGAATCAAAGTATATGTGAGATATGTAGATGACATTCTCATCATATGGAAAGATAAACTGGACAGGCAATCATTCTTACGCACAATCAACAACAACCTGTATGGTCTCAGAGTGAACATGGAGCAAGAACACCAGACAAATGTACTTCTTAGCAAAGTGTACTTCTTAGACCTCGAAGTAACATGCAAGGAGTCCATCGTATCCTCCAAGATCTACAGGAAACCAACATATCTCTCAGTACTAATATCTGACCACTCATACAATCCCTGCACATTTAAAATAGATAACAGGTTTTAGATCTCTAATAAAAAGAGTATATACCTACTCATCAGAACAAAAAAACAGGAGTGAGGAACTAAAAGATATATATGACAGTTAGTAGTAAAGCACAGATTCAATAAGAGGAGCATCGAAGGCCCGATTAAGCAATACCAAAATAACACCGATAAGAAACCTGCAACACCACAATAGTATAGAAGTGTATTGTACAAGCAACTAGCATATAACTATAGGGAGATCATAAAAACCAATAAAATTGCATTAGCATACAAAAGAAGCCCAATGATACATAGTCTATTCTGCAACAACAAAGATAATATCAACAGATCCAACCTTCCAGGGGTGTATGCAGTGGCAATAACAGATAATAGAACAGGAAAACAATTGCAATACATAATATACAGAGGCCACTACAAGACCTTTACATCAACGCCTCCAAGAGCACATAACATCAATAAAAAAAAGGGACAAAACAACACTGCTTTATCCACTGTAGATTTGAAAGAAGATATACATATACATGTAGATCAAACCAATTATTACAATGCACAGGTAAAAAAAAAATATAGCATCTTGAAAAAATCAAAATTTACAAGGCAGCATGGAAAGAAATGGCCATCAACTATAAAGACAGCAACTCATTGGCCCAGGCACAAAGAGCCTTCCTTATATGAGATATTAAAAATATCACACTGCAAACACATCATTAGCACTAACTGAGCAATAGTAACAATAGTAACAAGTGCTAAATTTTTAAACAGCATGTAAAGTTTGTCTTTTTTAAAAATGTCTGATACAAGCATCATCATATGTCTGACAAAAAATTTATTGTATGAATGACTGCAGAACATGAAGATGGAGGCATAAGAACAGATAACATTAGTTTTGATACTAATATCGCACGTTACTGTTGGAGTTTGTGTATTTTAAGTAAGTCTATTGTTTCTCCAGTTAATAGAGGTTATATATAAAAACATTGTTGATTTTTCTGTAAAAGTTGGTCAGATTTGCACAATTGCAAGTTTTCAGTTTTAAAATGTAAAATTTTTGTTTGTTACTATGTTACGATTCTTATAGAAAATTGTAACTTTTATTATTGAATCTTATTTAGGAATAAATGTTCTATTGATTAGTGCAAAAATCCTCCAATTTTTTGTTACTCCAAATTTCAGCTCTTAAGTATAATATTTATTCAGAGATATTGCACTTAGTCACATCACCTATAAATCCAAAAGAGTACTAGAAATTTGATGATAGCATAGCTGTGTGTATATTGTGTAATTTATATTTAAAGCTATTTTATTCTTACTTAAAAACAAAAACACTTACAATTTTTGGTTTAAAAGGTGGTTTTACTTTGCGTGCTTCTAATGCATCCCAATCCATATCTTTGAAAAATGAATGATTTAAAATAGTTTGTTCTCCGTTCTGAGATGCAATACAGCCTAACCTTTTTGCTGGATTTTTTGTCATAAACTGTTAAAAATTAAAATAAATAAATATTTAAAACTGGTTATGAAAAAATGTTTTTAATTTATTTGGTTCATATACTTACTCCTTTCAAAATAGAAACAGCTTCTTTACTCAACCAAACAGGATAAAGAACTTCATCATGTAAAATAGATTCAAACAAATCATCTTCGTTATCAGCCTCAAATGGAGGTTGGCCAGCCATCATTTCATACATTAATACTCCTAAAGCCCACCAATCAACAGAAGGACCATACTCCAATTCTTGTAAGATCTATCAATAAGAATGTATAAAATATTAATAAAAACATCTTTAAATAAATCATATTAAGGCAACAATTTACATTGACAAAACAACTATATCATATAAACTGTCTTATATATTCACAGATAATTTTTAATAATAATAATAATAATAATTTCATTAATTTCACTTTTATCTTTTTACAAGGGGAAAGAAGCAAACAAAAAATTCCATAAGTATACATGAACTTAATGAATGAAAAAAACAACAGACAACTGTAGAAAATATTACATTTGAAAGGCCATGATAGCAAAGTTCATTAAGAAGATGAACACAGACTATCCAGATGGTGTTCTCATTGTCCTGGTGCAAAGGACAAGTGAAGATGCAGTTTGGATAGTCTAGATTTGTATTCTTGTGTCACATAATATTAATTAAACAAAGTTATCAAATCTTGATATTTTGACTTAATAGTTAATAAAAAGGTATTTTCATATTCATTAATAGTTTTATTATATTTGATAATTTTAATTTGACATCTAGCAATACTTTCTCCAAATGAAAGGAAAATGAACCTTGAGAAGAAAACACATCCAAAATAGTTTGACATTATTTCCAATTTTTTATTTGATATGTAAAGATTATCAGCTTCCTCAACAAAAACATGTCATTTTTTTATTAAGTTTTATTAATTGTCAACCTGCTATTTTTTTAATATTCAACTAAACCATTGAGCTTTGACTGAAGGTAACAATGAAATTTGACAGAAAATTATTATTATCTGCAAAGCAAAGGCAATCCAATTCAATTTGTGGAGATAATATTATGGGCCTAGCATTATTTTCTTTTATTTTGTATAAAAGTTGTAATAATTTATAAACAGATTGAAAAAAAAAAAAACAGGACTCAGGCTTGTCCCAAGGCAATCCTTTAATGCTCACAAATCTATTCTAAAATAAAACTATCCTTCAGAATGTATGTAGTATCAGAAAATAACAGCTTAAGTTAATTAATAAACAAATTGGAAAACCTAACTTGTTGAGTTTCCACAATAAGTTATATATATGTAGGTCTTATTGATCTGAAGAGCCAAAGGCTTTCCTCAGATCAATAAGACCTACATATATATAACTTATGGCATTTCTTACATAACACTAGCTGAATAATTCCATGCAAAAATAAAGAGACTATAACAAACATCTCTATTTTTCAAAATTACTCCTCAACAAGGGGATATAATACCAAATTCCTCTATACAGAGATTCAAGCAATTCACCAATATAGAGAGGAAAAAATCTTTCTAAACACATTAATTAAGGATATTATCTATAATTTGTTGGCATAGATCTAAAACCCTTTTTAAGTAGCATTTTTAAAAATACTTTCTTCCAAAAAGAAGGCTAGTCAAAAAACCTTTCATTTTGCAAGTGACTCAAAAATAAATTGTGAGAAATTGGACTTTAACGTAAACAATTTAACGTTGTAACATCAACTTTCACACCTGGGAGTAAATCATTTGTTAAGTTCTCAGCAGTAAAAGTGATGCTTTCTCATAACCTCCCGACCTACAATCTTGATTTCTCCAAGTCAATATAGCCAGAAACTGCAAGTTTAGGCAGTCATCGCCAGTTCCTCGATCAGACCACTCATTTTTCCTTGTGTTCTAATTTACAGATACCATGTGCTCCTTAGGATACCTCATTTTTGGATACCTCCTTGCCTATGGCCATAATATCTAATGTTTTCTCAGAACTATCGGAATAAGAACTGTCCTCCAAAACTTTCTTCCTTGCTCTCCAACCAGCTCGCAGCAGATCAAGGTCTCCTAGAAGATCCTCTACCCTCAGAACCTCTACAAGGTATTTATCCTGCCCGTATCTCATGTAAACTCTCTCTCTCGTGACCACTAGAAGAATAGGCTAAGTCAGTATAACCTAATATATCTATTGTATATTGTATCATGTATTCCTCTTCATTTTGAAAATAAATGGTTATTTAGTCGTTAACTTTCGTATCTGAGTACTTTACTTCTGGTATGCTGTCTCTCAACCCATCTCCATCCTGGATCCAATCACCTGTGCACACGGCTGCTTACATGACCAAATCAACACACTGTCTCGGCTTCCGTGTCAATCAGGACACGGTGGTGTCAATCTTGACAAGGCATTAAAGAGGTGCTGATCCTATGGTCACAAAATCCTAGAAACTTGAGAGAAATTAGTAACTGACTGTAATTGTAGATACATACATCCAAATTATTTACTGAGAGAGAGCCAAAAAAATGTTCCTTCAAAAACATATTCCATTCCTTAATAGAAATAACATTGCAAAATAATTTTTGTATCTTAAATTTACTGACTAATTTTCTAAAGTGACCAGAATTTCTAGAATTCAGTAATTGTATATTGACTTTTGTAAAACAAAAAAGGAATTGTTTTGGCTAAAGAAACTTAAGCTTTTCTTTAATTTAGAATAATTTGTAAATGATTCTAAAGTTCTATTTTTCTTAAAAGATTGCAAGTCTCAATTAGTAAGCATTTTTAATTTCAAGCAATTGTAGTCAAACCATTTTTTTTATATAACTTAAAAAACATTGTACTTTAACTTATCATTTTGAGACACTGATTCTAACAACAAAAATATCAAAGCCAAGTAATCAGAAAAAGAATCTGAAAAAACTTTTTCTAATCCATTGCAACTAGAGCTAACATTAAGAAAATAATCATCTAACTTTGAAAGTTTCTAAATGATTCTTTTCATAGAATCATTTAGAACGAGTGTCCAACCCGCGGCCCAAGACAAGTTCCAATGCAGCCCAATAAATGTATAAACAAAACCGACAAATTTTTAAATTTTTTTATTTCAACAACATAAACTCAAAAAAGAAGTTTTACAAAGCCGTAAACCTTTACACATATTTTATTTTTGAGTGGAAAGGAAATATTTTTAAATCTTGGAAATGTGTGAATAAGGAAGGAATACTAAATAAAGCTGGAGTTGTGACTCAAAGGATTGTAGACCCAAATTCGGGGAAAGGAGAGAAAGACCAAAAAATAAATAGTAGTGAGAAAGGTTAAATAGACCTTCTGTTATGCAAATATCGACCCTTAATTTTCCAACTTCCTCACTTCTTTATCAAAAGATAAAGAAGTGAAGTGAAGAAAGTTTAATGCACTTTAAAATGATGTTTCATCATTTTTTATTAATTAGAGATACAAATAAAACAAATATTTTTTAAGTATTTTTCAAATAAATTTTTGTTTATCTCCTTTATAATAAATAAATTTATCTATTTCTAAGTGAAAAATTGAAAGTGTCTGTAGAAGTAATCTTTTAAAATATCCTTTTTCACAATGAAGTTTTAATACTTATTACTATAATCTATAGTCTATCGTAACTTGGCACCTAATGTAAACATACTAAGACACACCTCCCTTTGTTTATTGGTTTAAACCCATGTCCATCAATTAGAAACCATGTTGCATCGCATTCATTTGCAGAAAATAGTTCTTCGTTATTTATAAAATCATTAATGAAATACTAGTCACTTAACAATGATTATAAATGTAATTATTTCATATTTGTTAAATTGTTATTTTAATGACTATTTGCACATTCTGAATCACTAAAAATAAACTTTTTCCAGCCATGCACACTATAATGTTTTGGTTTCGTTTTCTATTCATTCCAATAACTATCATTATTTCAAATTGTATCGAAAATGTATCAAACATATAGAAAAAGAACAATGAATGTCACAACTTGATGAGATTTCGGAAACTGTTGTAGAAAAAATGATTATTCAGTCAAACACAAGTAGTGACAAAAGGGATATAAATGATTACTTTGAGCAACTATCTTATGATACAGATGATTAATAAGGTAAGTTTACACTATAATTATTTTAAAAAATTTTTAATTATATAAATATCACAAAGATTAATTCATACATTACAGTATAGTTTTCCTTTAGAGGTTTGCATATGATTTTTATGGATTGCCGGAGAATTTTTTTTTGCTTTGTTTTATATCTATTTAATAAAATAGTTGTGTAGATAAAAATTCTGAAGTACGTTCAACTACACAATTATAAATATGTTTCGTGTAAATCTTAATAATATATATTTAATAATAATTTTTGACAAACTATATTTAAACAATGGAAATAATTTAAATGGCTACGTAAAAATGTTAAAGTAGGCTATAATAACTTTTCTAAGTATTATCTCGGTAATTTTTAAATTGTTGTAACCACTCTGACCTACTTTAATTAACATGTGCAGAGAAAAGCGCTTAAATGGGCAACACATGTCTAGCCACTTCCGATTGTGATTTGACCAATGAAAATCTCCGGCAGATTAATACGACAAAATCTTTGTTTACAGTAGGTGCCAAATTACGATAAATAGACTATAGACATGTTAATCCTTAAATAATAAAAGTAGTAAAGATATTATTAATTTTCCTACAGTTATTTAATTTGAAAGTTCACTGAGATATCTTTATTAAACTAATATGTGCATTTTGGATATATCAATAAACTTCATCAATTTGGTTTTTGTTTTTCTGTTTTAAATGATGTTTTAAAAGTAATTTTAATTTTTCCTTATGCTATTTTTGATGATAAATTTAATATCTGTTTTTAATATTTTAATTGGTTTTTGTAGTCTACTTTCTGTACTGTGGGATGTAGGAATTCTTTATCTATTATTATTATTAATGTACAATACATATTGGTTTAATAAAGAAATCTATTAGTCAACTTTCAAATTAATAAATAATTGTAGTTTGATAAATCTTTTGTAATAGCAAATTAATAACTATTAAGAATATTACATATAAAAATTAATTTTTTCCAGTCCGTCTTGGCAAGATCATTAGTTGCATAATTCATTGCAATCTACTTTGTGGATAAAATAAGTGTTCTCGACATAATAAATTACAGTGTATATATTTTGAGTCTTGCGATCCTTATTTCCGATCAGTTTACAGGCCTGTGAAATGGCCGAAAACATTTATTGTGATTAAAGTTATTGCTGGAAAAGCATGAATGGTGTGTTCTTTATCGTCAAATCTCGGGTTATTAAAAAGGAACTTTTTGAGTTGGCTACTTTTGGGCTATCTTTTAGAAAAATTTTGGCAACAAACACTAAAAGCATCTGGCAATGCTGATTCCTTCTTATTTCACACATTTCCAACTATTTGAAAATATTTCCTTTACACTCAAAAATAAAATATGTATAAAGCTGGGAAACCAAATATATTTTTATTGAGTATCTATCATCTCTTGTTTTTATTTGTGAAACAACAAATTGTATTATTTTTAAAATTTATTTAATAGTTGTTTCTTTTTAAGAAAAGTAAGTAAATACACATTTTTTTTTAATTAGTTTTAAATAAGTAATAAAAATTATTAAACATTACCCTTCAGCATGGCTTCTATGACTGAACAAAAACAGTTTCTAAGAAATGGAAATATATTGATGAAAAAAGGTTATTTAATGAGAAATGGACAGAGGATTACTTTTTTCTTGAAGTGAAAGGTGAGACACTCTGCTTAATTTGTCATGTTTCAATACCCATCTTCAAAGAGTATAATTTGAGAAGGCATTATGCACAAAAACATGCTTCCAAATTCAATGCATATCAAGGGATGTGTCGCAAAGACCAAGTAATGGTACTAAAAAAAGATTTTATATCTCAACAAAACTTTTTTAGTAATGTTACAACTCAGACAGAATCCTTTGTGAAGGCTAGTTATGTAGTTGCAAATTTAATTGCCAAAAATCAAAACCATTTTCTGATGGCTAGTTTATTGAGGAATGCATGAAAGTGTTGCAAATATAATTTTCCCAGACAAGAAAGGTGATATTTCTAAAATCAGTTTGTCTCATCAAACTATTGCCCAAGAGAATTGACAATCTCGGGAAAAATATCGAAAGTGATTTGAAAAGTAAAGCCTGTGGGTTTACATTTTATTCTTTGGCCATGGATGAAAGTACTGATGCTACTGATATGGCTCAATTCGCCATTTTTATTAGAGGTATTAATGACAAATATAGTGTAACTAAAGAAATGCTCTCATTAGTGCCATTAAAAGACACGACAAAATCAAGAGATTTATATGAACCAGTGAAAAAAACATTAACGCAATTTTCTTTATCCCTTTCCAATATATCTGGTGTAATTATGGATGGGGCCCCAGCTATGATAGGTAAAAAAAAGGGCTTGTAAAATTAATAGAAGCTGATACCATTTGCTGTCAAAAATTCTCATTTGATGAAGTACCATTGCATATTACATCAAGAAAATTTATGTGGAAAAGCTTTGAAAATGGATCATGTTATGCAAATCATCATCAAGACTGTGAATTTTATAAAAGCCTGGGGATTACATCACTGCCAATTCCAAGACTTTCTCAAAAATGTTGTTGCTGAGTATGCCAATATTGTATACTTTTCAGAAGTAAAGTGGCTCAGTCGAGGACAAATGTTAAAAAGATTTATGACCTACTTAATGAAATTAAATCTTTTATGACATCGAAAGCAAAATCCGTGCCAGAACTTGAAGATGCCAACTGGCTTGCATCTGTCGCGCGATTCCAAGGAGCTGGCACCCGATCCCGGGCAAAGTGTTCCCGGCAAACGGGTTGTTCTCCTCATCGCTGTTGAAATGAGGAACCGAAATTCAGCTGACCGAAACGCGCAATAGAGCAAAACTCGAGCGTTTAATTCCGATCTGAGGTTTATCAAAAAATCAGTTGCTAGAGTATTTTAATTAAAAACGTTAACAATTTCGTCAGAAAAAACACGTCTGCAGACAGAGAAGAACTAACATCAGGACCATACTCCGAAACAGCCAGTTGATCGTTTCACAGAGAGCTAAAGGCTGCCCTGTCTGCTATCAAAGAAAGCAGAAAAATTTGAGCAAGTGCGCACCTACGTCGACAAGGCGTCCGCAATTTTTGACGACCTGCACAGGGCATATAATCAGCTGCTAGACGAAAAAGATTCACTGCAGAAAAACCTAGCAGCTTCCCAGAGCACTTTGGCAATGGCATTAGGCGACAAGTACCTGTTTTTGAGACCATCTGCAGCAACCGCGTGGTCCTAACTTTGTCTTCTCTTTCCGGCCGCGGTCACTACTAAGCACAGACATCTGTTCGAAGTTGTCTTCAGCTTTATCAATATCCTCGAAAGGCACTCGCACTCAAAACACACCAATCATTTTTGGTAGATTTGACTGCTCATTTAAATGACTTAAACACATGTCTTCAAGGGAAAAACCAACTTATCAGTGCAATGTTTCAAACCATAAACGTATTACAGGTAAAACTGAAATTATTGCAATTAAACGCAAATAACTTTTTGCATTTTAACACAATGTCCAAACATATTCCTAAAAATGGGAAAAAATCTGTAGCCTTACTTTTCCATTTGATATAAGAATTCAAAAATAGATTTAAGGATTTTTGGAAAAATAATCTCAATTTTTGTATTTTTGCAACTCCATTTACCGATATAGTAATGCTGCCAGCAACTTTTCAAATGGAATGCTTAGAGTTGCAATCTGACATCCAACTTAAAAAGAAATTTGATCACGTCTCTTTGACTTTTATAAATCATACCTACCCAGAGACATATATCCCACACTGCACAGTCATGTGTTATTCATGTCATCATTGTTTGGAAGCACCTACATATGTGAACAACTATTTTCAAGAATGAAGCATAGTAAATGTAAAATTAGAACTAAAATATCAAATGAACATCTTGAGGGTGCCTGAGAATTGCAACCACTTCAATCAAAACAGATATTGATGCATTAGTTTCTCAACAACAATGTCAAATATCACATTAGTTTTATGATTTTGACTTATACATAAAATGTATAAAACAATGTGAAATGAATTCCATGTTCTGTATTTATAATGAAAAAAACTAATAAATTTTAAAATACTTAAATATGGAAACTATATATTTTACGTTTTTTTTTGTTCTTAAGCTATGGTAATACATTTGTGGCCCAAAACTCCATGACTTCTTCCAATGTGGCCCAGAGAAACAAAAAGGTTGTTTACTAAGATTCTAAATCAGGAGTTAGACATCCCCTAATTTAGAACCTTAGTAAACAATATTTTTGGACAGAAATGGGATCAGAACTGAACTTACATAAAACTTTAATTTAATGGGAAATTTAAATAATTTAAAAATTTGATACAATTAAATCAATAACTGAAGTATCTGCAAAAGACATAAATGTAAAGTTGATGGGAAAATCTTTTATAAAGTGTTCATCGAGAATAAACAAACTAAAAGATTTCATTAAACTTAATTTTAGAGAGGAAAAAATACATGAGAAGTAAATCATTAGAAGATTGAAAATTAAAAGATTTCATGTTAGAACTTGTATATAATAAATCCAGTTCACTAGCAATTCTAGCATTAGCATCTTTAAATGTTAGAAAATCATCATTGACATAATTGGCAAATATGTCTTTTGAGATCCACTATCAAACTATCAAAATTAGAATATGTAAGAATTAATGTTAAACTAAGACATCCTTCAAAAATTTCTTGTCATAATTTTAATTATGATAAAATTATCAAATATAGTAAGTATCTCAATCTAACCAAATGTCTGAAAAATGATCAATAAAACTCCACCAATAAGTCTTTTTTGTCCATCTGGCTGATGTGCTAAACTTTGTAGAGTTTATCAATGAATTTAACAAGGAAAAGAAAGTTTTGTAGAATACATTATCCAAGTTTCCAAAAGAGTAACAATATAAAAGTTAATAAAAAAATCCATAAAGTTAGAGGTCAGAGTTCCTTGATATTTTCATAAAAGAATACACAGATATAAAAATAAAAATATACAAATCAATTTAAAATTGTGATTATATCATAATATTTCAAACTAAACAATATAATCACTTATAATCTTACATTTTTATCTTATAGTATCTATAATTTCTATAATTAAAACTCATAAGAAATATAAATCAATTATTTTGACAATTTTTATACCTCAGGGGCTATATAGTCTGGAGTACCACAAAATGTTGTTGTTGTTGCACCATTAATAATATTTTCTTTACACATTCCAAAATCAGCAATCTTACAATGGCCTTCACTATCCAATAAAATATTATCTAACTTCAGATCTCTGAAAAAAAAATATATAATTTAACAAATGTAATATAGAGCAGATACACACACATATATATATTTATATTTATTTATTTATTAATATTAGTAATGAATAAAGGAAAGTACCTATATATTACACCATTTCGATGTAGAAACATCAATGCTAACGTGACTTCTGCTGCATAGAAACGTGCTCTTGGTTCATCAAATTTACGAGCCTTTTGAATTTGAAACATGAGATCTCCTCCATTAACATATTCCATAACAAAAAATAATCGATCCTAGGAATGACACATAATACTTAAAAATACTTACTGTAACTGTAAAAATGTACTTAAAAATTCTACCAAATGAAATAAATTTCAAAATGTATAATACCTCAGTTTGAAAACAACAATGGATGGCAGTCAAGAAAGGATGTTTAGCCGAAAGGGTTAATATACGTTTCTCCGTCATTGTACAATCAACATCATCATCTTGAAGAATTACATCCTTCTTTAAAACTTTCACAGCATAAACATCTTCAGTGCCTTTCTTCTCTGCAAGCATTACCTATAACATTCATTTCATTATAAGAAATGATTTTTAAACCTATCTGCTTTAAATAGCCATTAATATATATAATTCATATATAAATGCATTATTTTGTATTAATGTATAAATTAAATAAGTATTTAACTATTTAAATCAAAATCATAATTTAATACCTTTCCAAAACTTCCTTTTCCAAGCACTTTTATGAACGTGAAATCCTCCAAACCAAGTCTGTTAGGTCTACTTTCATAATTATAATGGTCATCATCCATATGAACACCTATTGTTGTGTGACTCTTGTCCCGATTTTGATCAGAGGATAAAGTTATACCCGGTATTCTTAACGCCATTTGATTAGATTTATCTGTTCCAGTTTCCAAATGTGGCGAAGTAAGATCTGTTAAATACATTCAATAATTCATTAAAAACTTTTTTTTTTATATAATTGATCGTGAATTTTTCTTTCATGTGTGCGCTTAATGGTTATAAATTTTTGTGATTATAATTCTCCAAACCTGGCTGTGGATCTGTAGTAGAAGGAAGAGGAGAAGTACGTGATCTTTCTGTTACTTGAGAAAGTTTGTTGGGAGATTCACTGATTGATGTCTGTAAAGGACATTCCTGTACATTAGATATAAGTATTATGTACCATGTGATTAATTTTCAAAATTAAAATATTTATTTCTAAGAAAAATTATCTTTAACATAAAATAATTTATCAATAAATTAAAATAATACTTAATATAACAAATACAAAATAAAAATTTATTCTTTATCTATTCAAAATTGATAGATAAAATACAAATTTTTGAGCTATTTCATTTTGTAGAAAGAGGAGGAAACTAAATACTTTACTTTTAGTTTCATCCTCAAGAAAGCTTCAATCTCTATTTATAGGATAAGTACAGGTAACCCCCGTATAACACAGTAGTTACGTTCCAAAAAATTGCCATGTTATGCGAATCCATGTTATACGAAACAAAGAACTAATACGAAAAGGAGGGTTAGGTTCCAAAAATTAAAAAACATGCTAGTATATTTTCATAATTAAGATAAATATCTTCATTNTGAAATATATATTAATTGTTTTTATAATATGTTTGAAAAACCGCTTGGGTAAGGCGGAAAGACTTACCCAAGCGCTATGAAGGCTTTTTTAACTAGCCCGTTATAGGCTCGGTTGGGCCCACAATGGGGAGCACGGGTGGTGACGGGTCGGGTCCGAAATATTCCTGGAATTTTTCCACCGGTCGGATTCGATCCCGGATCCCACGGCGGCTGGCTGTTACCCTAACCGCTCGGCCATTCAGCAGCGAACTACTTGGGTGCATCAGAGGCCGAGTGCATGAAACCCCCCCGAACATTGATAGTTGGTCGAGAGTTAGCACCCGAACAACGTTCTGGCCGCTTTTCTGGGTTTTCTTCACGTGTCTAACACCTAAATAGGCGCCAATTTTCCAATAGGTCTTCCCGGGAGGCACCCCGTAGAAGATCGCTTGCGTGTTTCCATCAAATCGAAAAAACTAAATAATTCAAGACATTATAATCTCGAGAAAAATTCACATTTTAGTGTGGTTACATACATGCTTTTTTTTTAGATTATTCTGTATAGTTTAGTTTTAATTTAAATTCTATTTCTGTAGAATAATCCTTCTTTCCGATTTCTTTGTTTCTTTGTCTAGGCCTTCCGAGAACTCGCCTCACCCCTAACCCATCAGGAGGTAGGGTTAGAACAATAGACGGCAACGAGGCTGGAGGGGTAAAGGAGAGATTCCAGAATTATTCTTAGGCCGGACTCGAAGAGAAACAGACGAGCGTGGGAAGCCGAGACTAGGAACTTTCGTCGCTGGAAATTGGGTNGTTTTAATTTAAATTCTATTTCTGTAGAATAATCCTTCTTTCCGATTTCTTTGTTTCTTTGTCTCGGCCTTCCGAGAACTCGTCTCACCCCTAACCCATCAGGAGGTAGGGTTAGAACAATAGACGGCAACGAGGCTGGAGGGGAAAAGGAGAGATTCCAGAATTATTCTTAGGCCGGACTCGAAGAGAAACAGACGAGCGTGGGAAGCCGAGACTAGGAACTTTCGTCGCTGGAAATTGGGTACCCTTCGTCCTTTGATTCTTCTCATTTCCCTTTCTTCCTATTCTATCTATTAGTTTTAAGTTAGGTTAAGGCTCGCGCGTGTAAATTAATTGTCGGGAGATAGTTGTAGAGGAGTTAACTACCGGTCTACTGTTATACCTGATCACCGAGGATTGTTGGAAACGTCTAGAGGACAGCGGGAATCCACACCTAATCTGTGTATATATATATCAAATTCAGCGCGAAATTAAACTTGTTTTAATCGGTAAACACGTGTATGTGTTCTTCCTTTTCGCGTTGAACTTCTACATGAGAATGAAATCCAAAACTTTCCGGAGGACACACGATGTGTATATATATATACTGTACAGTACATGCCATCGGTTTGGTTTATCTGTTCACGCACGGACGATCTGCCGAAGGAGGAGGACTTTCATCAGTCCAATAACGAATAAAACCGAGTTCGATCGTATAATCTATACATAACAGTGCATAATTTAAATAGTGTATCCAATCGTTGAGCGCACCAGTAGACGAATGGATAAAAGAACTATACACTAATCATGGATTCGTGCCTGAACAATGGGCTGACAGCGTGGAGTTAAATAACAGTTTCCTATAGAAAGTCCTCCGGGAAGAAGGCACCACCTTGGAAGAACGTCCAAGAGTTGCGTTATATTACGCCATTAATCCTCTCCTCTACCGCTCATTTATTTATGTGAATCGCTTACAATTTAGGTCGAAACTTCTTCCATGTTTAATTTCGGTTGAATTCACAGTACAATGAAAATTTATTCAAAATGAAATAACAATTAGCAATGCTTTGAAGAGAACGTTTTGGCAACTTTTCAGTGGATATTTAGTTTGTAACCTAGTTTTTATAAGTTACTATTTATTTAGTGAAAATTGGCAATGTTATTTGCTGAAAACGTTGGAAAAAGAAGTCTGAAAGGCTATTGACATTTTCTCATTTTCGAAATACAATAAATCGTGTTCAAATACAGTAAAGCCTGTCTATAGCGACCACCCACGGTTCCTTCAAAAAGTGATCTTTTAGACAGGTGGTCGTCCAATACAGGTGGTCCTGTAATAACGTATTTCCGTATGTATTTTGCGCACTTTTTAGCCATTTCTACTAAGCAAAACTCGAGGTGAGAAAAAATAAGCGAATTTTTTCAACGATAGGGCTATATTGGTATTGTATTATATTTTAAAGATTAATACAATACTTGCATTTTCTCGATTATAATGCACATTTACTTTTTTTCCGACTTAATTAATTCGACTCGGTTCGTTTCATTCTCTCCACAGTTACGTGTATTACGTCATCAATATACAAGCGCGTCCTATCTATCCATCACTTTGCTTTTCGTTAGTTTAATCTTATTTTAACTTTAAAAATACTGTATTTTTTAAATACTGTATTTATTATTTTTTCTCATTATACGATTTCATTACAATCGCGGAATCGAAAAAGGAAGTAAAACTGATTTTTGCATTAATGCGTTTATTGTTTTTTTGAATATTTTGCGTGAGAAAATTACTTGGATATTATTTTTCTGAAAATATCGTGGAAATAAGGTAGGTTGATACAGAAGCTATATATCGCACGTGTACTGTATATGAGCTTCAAAATAAATAAATAAAAATAGATTTTATCAAACGATGAGATCAGCAGATTAATTGTATCGTGTACAATATTTTACACCCCCCAAGGAAAATACGGTAGGTCTACGGTAAAATCAATTTCGTTTTCCTACAGTTAAACTTCGCTGCTAATTGCTGTTGTGATAACTTTAATACGATCTTCTAACGACAGCACATTTCTTTTGTTTTTCAGACATTTTCCAACAAACAAATGAATTTCTTTTGTTGCTAGACTAATTTATTAACACCTGCACCTAATTTAGAGGGTGGGAGAAGTGCCCGGGATGGGTTCGAACAAGAGTGTAGACGAATTTATTATATTAGGAGGGGGAAACGTTGTTGAGATGGGTTCTTACTAGTGATGTAACGAATATTCGGTTACTATTCGGTATTCGGCCTATTTTTCACTATTCGGCCGAATACCGAATATTTAATCACTATTCGGCCGAATACCTAAAAACAGGAGTAATAAATAACAAAAACACAGTAAATTAATCATTTTGGTACTTAGATTTAATGTGTTAGTGTTGTTTGTTTATATTTATTTATAACTTGAAACATGCACAAAATAAAAAAGAAAATAATACTAGTCACATGTATTCAAAATTTATAATTACAAAGATCAGCACACGTACACACTTATTCGTTCGAGAATAGTCGCACATCTGAGGGTCTGACCCTAGGGCCTATCCTTCTTTTTAAGCGCTCGTCTTTGCTCTTCCCTTTCTCTTTCCTCTATCGCTCTAATCCATGTATGCCTATGCATACATCATAATACGCGCTCACGATACTTTCGATTCGTCACTTTTCCGTCGTAGAGTTCCCATTTTACAATTACGTGACTCAGCCTGGTGATAACGGAGAAAAGAGACAGATAGGACGTCGATATAAGTCACAGTTATGATTTCACAGATTCGAGACAGCTTGATAGCCCGAACGGCCCCAGGCTTTCGCCCGTGCACGCTAAGTGACTTTCATTACAAGCATTTAGCTTTCCGAAGTCTATGACAACAATTGTTTGACATTGACGGGCGCGAATTTCGTGCCAATAAGCTGCCTCGACTTGTTCGATTATGTTATCAACTCAATTTCATATTTATTTTCACATTTTCACTTCGCGGTCCTTCTCTGTTCTCTTTCCATTATTTACAAGTGTAGGTCATTTGATATCATCATTTATCACATACTTCCATGACACTCTTGTCTGTCGGCTACAACTGCCAAGAATTAACGCGATTGGCGAAGCGTAGTGACAGCGGGCCAATAGAGAGCAGGATCCTTGCCATAATGCGGTTTGCGCGCCAATTTTCGTACGTGCGTTAATCAAGCCGAATATTCGGCTATTCGGCCACGCTCCTGGCCGAATATTCGGTTTTCGGCCTGAGGCCGAATATACTATTCGTTACAACACTAGTTCTTACAATAGTTTAGACCAGATACATTCGCGAAAATGGTCGCTTATTACAGGTGTTATATGTTGTTTCGGACCAAAAATCGATGCCCGCGGTCGCGTTACACAAGTAACTTATACAAAGACTCTATGGGTAAACTATTCCGTGCCCATTTTTGCCCAGAAATTTTTGCCCATTTTGACAGGTGCCCGTCGAATGCAGGTGGTCGCCTAAGCAGTTTTCACTGTACTTAGATCCAAACATTTAATTCTTATTTTTAAATTAAAATTTCATCAAAGATGGCCGAGTGACTAAGGTCTGATCCTTAATGCTCCGTGGATCCGGGATCAGAAAATTTTCGAGGTGGTCCGTACGGATATGTCGGACCCCGTCCCTCACCATCCTGCCGTTTCATTGTAGGCCTGGCCGAATTCACGATGGACTTGCTAAAACGTCCTCTTATTGCCCACAGGATGCAAAGAGTTAAGAATAGTATGATGTGTACTGTACAGAGGCTTGGAATAAAGTGGGAAACAATGTGCCATGTGTTAGAGATAGAATAGCCTACGAAGGATTTTGTGATTGCTCCTCGACCATCTTGTCTCCCTTTCTTCAACATCCAACTAGTTATGAGAACATAATACAATTAACAGAATCCTAAATTGTATGAAGTAAAAGTAATTGTGATACGTTTTATTAGATATACATATTTTTCAAAGAATGCCATTAGATCACCTTGTATCTTATGTACAGTACAGTGCATAGGGTGGCCCTCAACTCAGTTAACCAATAGTGAATATCTACACTCTTACATTTTATATTCGTTACTCGAGAAAGTAGGTTATTCTTTTCTTTTCTGGAAACTCGTTTTCGAATCCCGTTTGGATCCTCAGGAATTTTTCAGACGATTACCTGGAAAAATTTTAGGCCCGTTCCTTATCATTCGGCCAACACTGAATGATAATAGTCTACTTACAGTCAATTATACCATAGAAATACATTAAAATTCGGAGGGTTACATTCCTTTAGGGGATGTCTAGTTACCAACATAACGATTATGTTATACAGTATGTGTTATATGCGTAAATGGCAAATATAATATAAGGGCGGCCCAAAATCTAGTTAACAAAGATATATCTTTAATTAAAGAACAGTTACAACAAGTTTGAAACAGCTGTATGTTATTATACGTTGGAAGAGACCGAATCATAATCTTGATGATTAGCCTAACTAACTTTTGGCTACCCTCTGTACCCTATTTTTAACTCTTTCTGTCCCGTAGTACTAAGAGGCCTTTTTTTCCTACACCGATCGTGTGTTAAGCCAGGCCTACAACGAGGACGACCGAGAGATGAGGAACGGACCCAATACAATCCGTACAGCGGCGCATTATATCTTCACGGGGCCCAGGCCAATTTGAATTAAGGAGTCCCATGTACTGTACAGTGTTGACTTCAGACACTTCTTCGGAGGAATTTTTTGGAGAAAGTATTTTTTTCTTATGGAAGATTAGTTTGGGGTCTTGTTGGTGAGGGCCCAGGCAATTGCCCTTTTTACCCATATGATTACGTGCCATTGTGGTAAATTGTTGAGAGCTAGATTAAGAAATATGAAAAGCGATTATGTTATGTTCTTGATATTCAATTTTTAGAGTTTAGTTAAGGTTAATTTGTCGGGGTTTTGATTCTTATTCTTGTTATATTGTTTCTATTTACACGGTTGTTAATTGTAATTACTGTTTTTATAGAATAAAAATAAGAAATGATTGACAGTAGTGTTATTGAACGAAACAAACAACTTTCGCAAAATCCAGGTGTTGCAATAACTACTACGTCGTAGTTATAACCAATGACGCGTTATCCCTCAGGCATAAAGTATATTTGTTTATTAACTCCAATTCTAAGGGCTCCACAAATAAATTTCGATTGGTTTGCTGTCCTTACCTTACGCCTCTTGGCAATATACACAACTAACACATTGTTAGCCTTGTGTCAAGGTCAAATAACTTCTCTGTCAGAAAAGTAGTAGTATGATACTCAGTTATAGCTATTTTCTTGTTTACAAGTTAACGATTCTCTAAATTACAATTTAAGGACCTCCGAAATTTACTTTCTTTGTAGATTCCGAGATCCATAACTCCGTCGAAAAGGGAAGCTGGGGCCTTTTAATGGCTCCCCTCTCCTAAAACTTAGGATCCATAGTGATTTCAACTCTTTTAAAATTATTTTTACTAATAGAAAATAATCTTTAAGGATGCTTTTATTAATAATGAAACGTTCTACTGTTTCGTTTCTTCGAAAGGGAGCACCCTGTGCCTGGTGCAACCTCTCGAAGGCCCAGATTAATTAAAACACTTTATAATAAATCACCATGACTTTTTATCTATTACCGTTTGTATACAGAATGACACAAAACTCTGTAAAGAAAATTAATTAATAACATTAGAAGAAAACAAGGTAAAATTTTACAACACAAGGTCTCTTATAATAAAGTGAAAAATATACTTTTTATTCTCTAATGTTATTTCCGGAAACGGCAATTATCTTAAATGTCATTTATTGATATTTTGAAGGGTCTTCGTCGGCGTATAACACTCACTAGCACGACATTTGAAGGTTATCGTTAAGTGCAAATATATCATTTTATATTTTCTCTCGCACCTCTTAACCTTTAATTGTTTTTTTTAAATACTTTCATTAATGTAATGTTATTTTACTTCTCGATATTCCTTGTTTCTTAATTTTATTTATTTATTTTTCCTTCTGATTTGAGTTATTATTTTTCTATACAGTTTCCTAATACTTGAACAATACTTCTTTTAGTGAGACAACCGAGCTCTTATTTGTAACGATAATTGATTTACATACATTACGATGTAGTGTTTGTATTTGTAGACGTAATTAGGCCTTCCTTTACAGCTTTCTTCGCGTGTGTAACATGTCAACAGTAATCTTGTGTTACGTTGACTTATCCCATGTGTTAAGTCCAGGAACACGTGTTAAGGTAGCCTACACATGGGATAAGGCAACGCAATACAAGGGGGATCTGTGCCTTGACAGATCCCACGTGTTTTTTTTAACAAATAGTCCATGTGTTGCGTTGCCTTATTTCATCAATCCTTATCGATTGATCTACATTTTGTTATATAATTCAAGAAAAATGAGCAAATTCTTATTTATTGAATTGAAAAGGAATTAGTTTTATACGCTACATACATTGTAAAAAGATACCTTATTGGTTACTTTGAATTTCATTCAAGTTAGTTCATTGTTAGTTTGAATTTCAAATTAACGATTACGTCACGTTATTGGACCAATCACGAAATGAGGAGTGCTTAGGTTGTATTCTATCGCTATATAGAAATGATTTCCTTCTAAAAAATTTTAATAGTAGCTCAATGCATCGCTCTTAAGCTATGAAAGCAAAAGAAATTTTATTTTATTTATTTATTTTTGTTAATAATTATAAACTCTTAAAGAAATCCTTTCAATATAAAGTAATGACATATCTAAAAACAAAAGAGGATTCTTAGACGTTCGATTAAATTGTATTCCATGTTAATAATAACTTAATATATTTATATTCAACTAAATAAACTATTAAAATAATTAAATAAATTATTATTTTATTTATAAATCGAGAGCGTACGTGTACGGAAGAACCGAAAAAAAAAAGACAAAACAAAATGGCGACACGNCCCAGACAAAAGTTTGAGAGCAACTTTACAAATTAATATAAATGTTACAAATAAAATAAAAAAATTTTGTTCTTTAATAATCATAATGCTTTCCTTTATGTTCAATTACTTGTATTAAACACAAAGACAGAATTTGCTAGGCCAACAGGCTTTCCAGAGAGATTACATTAGCCAAGCAGTTTGGGCTCCATTTCTGTTTTGAGTTCCTTGGCATTGTTGTATTGCTTTCCAGCAGTATACACTATGCATGAAAAATTACCTCAGAGATTCTCTACTGGGATGAGATCAGAATTAAAAACATGCTGGCTACTTCAATATTTAATATTGGTTTCTGTTAATCATTCCACAGTTGAGTGTGCACCATGGATAGATGCATTACTTTGCTCAAATATAAAGTTTACATTATTTAGCTTGTCTCTTAATGACAAAAGATGATTTCTAAGAATGTTTTGTAGTCATCAGTGTTTCATATTTGAAAAATAAATGCCAAAATTCGTTTTACTTGTACTGTAAAAGCAATCCAGATTGTAATGAAACCTCCACCTTGGAATCAACAAGAAAGAAGCCATGAATCTTTTTGTACATCATGTTAATAACAGTGAAGCCTATCAGGACCATCAATACTAAATTTTTTCTCATCACTATAGATAACATTTTCCAAAATTAATTGTTTGACTGAATGTCTTTGCAAAAGTATGTCAGCAAATGTGTTTTTTTTTCAGTTGTGGCTTTGCTTTCATTTTCACATAAAGATTTATTTGATTTTATTATTACTGTAAGAGTAGTTTTTGAGCTAAGTAGAAGCTACAGTTACCTTATAATTTATGCTTACACATCTCAAAATCATCTATTTGTCCCTGGTAGGTAACTTATATGGCCATCTGATTTCCTTACATATATATTACACAATTACTTAAAAAATTTTGATATATATCAAATCTTTTAGTAATTGTGAATGACTGTCTTGAATCTGTTTAATAATTTTAAAATTTTGTGTTCTTATTTTCTATCCTGATGGTATACTAATTTGCCCCTTTTCATAATTAGTTAATGTTTTACCAGTATCCATTTTGAAATAAACATACAAGAAAAATATGTAAATTAGTTGGCACAAAAAACTATGTATATTTTGTATTAAAAGATATTTTGAAATAGTTTCAAACTTTTGTCCAGCATATTATTACAGAAGATTATTTAAACTTATTACTTTTTAGAAATATATTAACAACAAACAGTAAAACTTATTAAAATGTATTTACATGCTCTGTTTAATCAGTCAGTTAAAACTTTCCTAAAAAAGTTATGCTGCATTGTACATAAAAAACCTGATCATGTTATTTGTCTTGGTAAAACTTTTAGGAATCATTTAACATTAAAATGCAGGATCAAAAATCCTATTACAAAATTATATATGAGCAAATAGATGAGTATTACTTTCAGGTATGTTATTCAATTGAGAGAAATAGATACATTTTTCTTAAAAGATAGGAGATTATACAAGAATAATGACTGATTGTATCAGTCAATATTAATATGATTTGGTTATTATATTAATCAAGTACTTATACAAAATATCTAACTGTAATAGCAATAATCAACTAGCAACCATGAACATGTAAATCTAGAAAAGACTATTTTTCTCAATTGAATATTCTTGAATATTCATTTAGAAATTTGGGAATTGATTATTCTTGAATATTGATTTACACATATCTAATGCTGTGCTATGATACAGATGTATGCAAATCAACAATCATGAAAACTATAACTTTATAAATATATTGTTGATACTTAAAACTGATCAAAACTTAGGTCAAGATTAAAGTTATCATCACTTACTAAGTCAAAGTAACTAAAATATTCATTAAATTGTCTATAAGGTAATTTAAAATTTTTTCTCAAATATTTAAATATCTTAACTGGCTGAAATGCATACTGTTAATTTCTGAGATGTTAAATATAACTCAAATTTGAATAAGAACAATTTATTTGAGAATTAGAATATTTTAAACATTTACAATATGATCAGTAATCTATTTGTAATATTTTATATTTTTTAATAATTAAACAAAATATAAAATATTACATCTCTTTTTCATTTTTTAAAAATAAACAAATTATAAACTAACAGCATCACAGATCTTTATAATATACAAATTAAAATTAAGTTACTATCTTATTAAGTCTTAATTAATTAAAAATATTTTTTTCTGCATTTTAATATAGTCATAGTCACATTAAAATAGATATTTTCATCTCTATATTGCTATTGAAAATAAAAATATTTAATTTTATTTTTATTTACATTTTATTAATATTAAATTAGTCACTTCAATATCAATAACAAAAAAAAAAAAGGAAGAAAGAAAGAAAACTAATAATTAAAGCAATTAAGAACTTAACTTTAGAGCAGATATTAGAGATATTTTGCTAATTTATTTATCTAAAAATATCTTCAGTTAACAACTATAAATAATGAAATAACTGAAAAATATACAGTGGTACCTCAGGATACGAACGCCCCAGCATATAAAATTTTCAGGATACGACATGAAATTCGAACATATTTTTGCTCCACGATACGAACAAAAACTCACCATACGACGTTACATTAGTTCGCAGTGCCATTTTTTATTCACTTCTGTTCATTGGTCTCAATCCGCGCATTTGCTTTGTTGTGGAAGGATCACGCTTGATAAAGGAAATCTTGAGATATTATCAGAAAGTGACTAATTTTATTGAAAAGAAACATCCTGAAAAGATTCACACTGGCCGTATTGCTGCTTGGAGTAATGACATTTGCCTAAGTCATTTTAGAAACATTTTAAAAAGTAGGCAAAGCCAAACATCTTTGAATAGATATTTTACTAAGCGACCTCTTTCCAGTGAAAGTGCTGGTGGAAGTGAAGGAAAGAAAGCAAAAAGCAGTGAATAAAAATGTAAAAAAATATATATAAAACAACACTAATTTTTTTTTATCTTTTCTAAGTTATTTTTAAGTTATTGTTACATTATGTTATGTACAGTACATTAAGTTTTAGTATCATTTCCCTTCTCCCTCACTTCCACCACCAGTTTACACCTCCAATGTTGTCTATCCTCAAAGATAAAGTGCAAATAAAACTACATTTTTTTAATCAATTATTATTCTATTATGGTTATTTATACGTTTACAACTACAAAATGCATTTTTCAGTGTTTTCCTTACTATAGTTATTATTATTATTTTTTTAATGTACAGTACTACTTAGCTTTAATTTGAGTGTGTTTTTCATATTTGAACGAATTATTTGGTTTTACATGTAATCGTATGGGAAAAAATGATTCACCTTACAACATTTTCATGATACGATCTCAGTTTCAGAACAGATTAATTTCGTATCCTGAGGTACCACTGTAGTGATAAACAAATACAAATTTTGGAATCATTTAAAAAATTCTATAGATAATTGTGTTACAACATATAAAAACAAAGTTAAATGCTTGATAAAAATCAAAATTATTATTATTATTTAATAATTATTGGACATATTAATCAAAATTCTAGTCAATATTTATTAAAAATGAAACAAATAGAGAGAATCATGCATTAAAAACATAGAAAAAATTATTTCTCTACTATCTTTTACATATATGTTTATTGATTTGTAACAACAGTATTCTATTCATTATTATGAATAAGGCACTAAAGTAACGGAAAAATGGTTCCATTATTCATTCATGCTGATATAGAAGCTCAAATTATGTAATTAACATTTGACTTGTATAAGTCAAAAATTAATTACAGTAATACCCCAACTTACGCGAACCCGGAGTTACGCGATTTTCAAATCTTGTCAATTCGTCTTTTGTTTGAGCGCCACACAACTCTTGATTATTCACTCCCCCTACACTATTGTTCAGCTTACATGTTCGGACATGTTGCGCGGAATCGACGCATAACTACAATTTATTTTGTATTATTTATTTCTGTTTGTTATATCTACAGAGACTTGAGAGACTCTATGTAATGATTTCTTGTAACCATGAACAAACCAAAAGGCAAGATAAGATTAACAAGAACATTTATTAGCTTACATACATCCGACTTGGATTTTACACAAAAGGCATCTGCAATCGTAAACAATTGACTGAAAAAAGTATACATTTATCAGATAATAAACAAAGACTCATTTTGTAAACAAGTTACCTTTTGTATATACAACTGACAAGATTACCTTTCAAATTATAAACAGACTCGATCCCCTGCGGTCTTTCGATCCTCGGACATACAAAAGAAATGAACAGATGGCGCCTAACTTAAGCGCGATTTACAATAACGAATATGATTAATCTTAACACTCTACTATGTCATCCAAATGAAGTAAAACTGATTCTTCTGTATCAAACAAGAAAAGAAAAACTTTATCTTTGGAATGTAAAGTTAACTTTATTAAAGACTTCGATACAAAAATGAAAATTTGTGAATTGGCAAAGAAGTTTGATCTACCGGAATCGACAGTCAGAACAATTATAAAAGATAAAGAAAAAATTCTCAAAGCTGTGAAAAATGCTCAATCTTTAAATTCAAGCATCATTCGTAAATGTCACGGTATTATCGCTGAGAGGAAAACAATGTTAAAATTATGGTGTATTAATCAAGTAAATGTGAAAAATTGTCCTGTTGATCAGAACACTGTGTGCTCTCAAGCTAAGCTGATTTTTGAGAGATTGAAAGAGGATGCTGGAGAGGTGGCTAAAGATGAAGAGTTTAAAGCTAGTAACGGTTGGTTCAGCCAATTCAAAAGTTGCTGTAATTGGCATAGCATTGCAGAAAGTGGAGAGGTGGCAAGTGCTGATAAAGAGGCTGCGTCTTACTATCCAGAGAAATTCAAAGCTATGATAGATGAAGGTGGCTATACCAGCCAAACCATATTCAACGTAGATGAGACTGGCCTGTTCTGGAAGAAGATGCCTAAAAGAACTTTTATCGCGCGTGAAGAGAAAACCTTTCCAGGTTTTAAGGCCGCCAAAGATCGATTGACAGTGATGGTTGGCGCGAATGCAGCTGGTGATTGTAAGTTAAAACCTCTCTTAGTTTATCGCTCGGAAAATCCAAGAGCATTGAAAAATAAATCTAAAGCTGGCTTGCCTGTGATTTGGAAGTCGAATCGTAAGGCTTGGGTGACAGCTTCCCTTTTTGAGGACTGGTTTGGTCATCACTTCATACCTGAAGTCGAACGTTATTGCCAATCTAAACAAATTCCATTTAAAGTGATGCTAATAATCGACAACGCACCAGGTCATCCCCCTGCAACTTTAACTAATTTTGACCCACGTGTGAAAGTTGTATTTTTGCCACCAAATACAACCAGCTTGCTTCAACCGATGGATCAGGGAGTCATCAAAACATTCAAAGCTTATTACACGAGACGATCGTTTGTATATCTGCATGAAGCTATGAGACAAAACAACGAGCTCTCTGTTAAAGACTTTTGGAAACAATTCAATGTTTTAGATGCAGTGAGAATCATTGGACAATCTTGGAATGAAGTTTCACAAAAAACTTTAAATGGCGTCTGGAAAAAACTGTGTCCTTTTTTTTCACCACTGAAACTCAGGCGGAATCAGTGCCAGAGCCTGATGAAATTGGTAATGTGATTGAAGAAGTTGTCGATCTTGCCAGGCAAATAAATTTAGAAGTGGATAGTGATGACGTTCGAGAACTGCTGGATTCCCACAATCAGGAACTGACAATTGATGAGCTCATAGAAATGTGTGAGCAAGAGCAAGACATTGAAGAACTTGATTCTTTAGATCCAGTTCAATCAGAAGATCGAATGACGGTTGGAAAATTGACAGAAGGCCTCAGTTTTATTGAAAAGGGGTTACAAATTTTAGAAAATATAGACTCCAACGAAGAGCGCATTTCTTCTACAAAACGAGAAATAAAAAAATTATTAGCGTGCTACGAGGAAATTTTGCGGGAGGAAAAAAATCTTTGAGCCGTCAGACAAATTTGTTAGATTTTATGAAACCTTCTACATCAAAATAACTTAAGTTTACGATTTTAATAATATAATTTGTTATATGTATGTATTATCTAAGATTTTATTAAACATTTTTTTCTAAATTATTGTTTTCTTTAGTCTCTGGCCCCAATTAAAAATAATTTGTATGTATTTATATGCAAAATTATACCCCGACTTACGCAGTTATCGCTTGGTCCCACCTATTGCGTTAAGTTCAGGGTATTACTGTACTAGACAAGGAATTTACTTTGATCTTAATGTAAATATAGTATACTATATATTCACATTAAGAACAAAGTAAATTCTTTTTTTAAGTCACCAGATTATGCAAAGATTTGATTTACACAGATAAAACCAGCAGTTTATATGTGGGAAAGTTAATAAGTAACTTACAAACAGGTATTGCTCTGATTGTACAGTTGTTACAGTTTCCAGTTAGACAATCAATAGATGACTTCCAATTCCACATTTGGTGTTGCATTATCAGCAGCTAAAGATGGCAAAGTGTTGAAAGGGTGTATGGCATCCCTTGCTTAACACTGTCAAATTAATTGCAACAATTCTTTTATAAATGCTGAAGAAGCTTTAATTAACTGAGTCTTTAATAGCTGTCTTTATTTTACATAGATGTGTGATTTAATTATAATATTTGTGAAATTTAAATGTGATATTGTATTCTTTAGTTAGAAGCTTATTCTAAAACTTTTACTTCACATTTTGTTTTTGTTAAATCAAATTGAAATGTCTTCAGGTAAAATGCATATTAGGCATATTGTGCTTTTATAATTTTGTAAAGGATATAATGATATATAAACAGTAAAAAATATTGTAACATGTACTAGGAAGATGCTCCTAAACATTGAATGTGTCAAATGAGGTTTAAAAAGTTTCATTTGGAAAATTTTGAACTAAAGGATAGAAAACATATAGTGTGCCCAAAAGCTGTTGTTGAAGAGAAACTGCAAGAAAAAATTGTTAAAAATCAACAAATAACAACTCATGAACATGCAACAAATTTCAGTTTATCACCAAAATGCATTGGTGAAACACTTCATCCATTTGGAATGATTGCAAAACATGATGATTGTGTTGTGCATGCATTAAATGAAAAAAACAAACAGGATTGAGTATAATTTTGTCTGACAATAGTAGGCAGCTCTAGGGTTTCATTTTATTTTTATATTAGTTATTCATTTTTATCATAGAAAAATTTTTATGGATGACAAAATTAAAATTAAAATAAAAATATTTGTTATTAACCAAAAATTTGTTCTAGCTGGTCATGAATGTTTGGTCAAGTACAGAGGTATACTGAGTACTGTATTTGATTAATGTGATTTTAATATACACAGTAGCATCGAGAGATTAATTAATTGTGTTAATCAAGAAACACTTGTACTGCTGTTGAGCAAAGAGCTGTTGTTCAGTTTCTGTGGTTAAAAGATCAATGCAGTTTTTTACTGAGAGATGTTGAAGAAGCTGAAAACCTTGATTTGGAAGAAAATCAGATTTTTGGAATACAGCATTCTTCTCCTCCATGACAACATGTGTCCACACACTGCATGTGCAACAACTAAGCAAATCTGTAAACTCAGCTTTGAACTGCTGAGTCATCCATCATACAGTTTGGACTTAGTCCCTACTAACTTCAACTCATTTGGTGACACCCATTGAAACAAGCCCTAGCCAAGATTCACTTTTCAGATAACAAAGAAGTCAAATGTGAAGTGAAACAAATAGCTGCAAAGCCAACCAAAACAGTTCTTTTCTTCCAGAATAATGACTTCATAAAGAGATGGAACAAATGCCAAAATGTATTGTAAATGGAAATTAAGTTAAAGTGTGGGTGTGTTGTTAGAACACCACACTTTAACTGAATTTCAGAAGTGCTGCTAGAGACACACCTAAGTAAAGAATAAGTTAAAATAACAAAATTAAAAAAAAGGCATTAAATGGCTGTCCTATCAACAGAAAAGAAATAAATTTTTTACGTTGCATACTTCTGGAGCAATACCTGGTTATAGCTTATTTATTGACTTTCCGTCATATAATACTTTATCAAGGAAGCTTGATAAAAAATAAATATAGAAATTTGCTAAATAATAAAATAATATTGGTTTAAGTGCTATTTTTCTTTGATAAATTATTTACAATCTGATGTCCCTTGCAGTTCATTAATAGTTTAATTTAAAATAAAATATAAATGACTTGACTGATTTTACTAGAAACTATTAAATCTACATTTCATTTACACAGCTAATATAAGAAAATTATCTTCCAAATGTAAAGATATACATAACATAACAATAAAACATCATTTCTGTTTAGGTTTTATAGCAGTGCTCTGAAATCTTTCCTCATGCCTGGCACATGTAGATACTTCCCAGAATTCTGTGGCACACCACAAGTAAAAATATACAAAAAATATAGGAGTTTTACAAAGTACATACCAAAATAATACTGATCCTGTTTTTTACTTGTGATAATATAAAGATATTTGAAATTAGTTTACAATCAATTTTATTATTTTGATTTTATTTCATAACAACCCAGGAACTACCCTGGACAAAGTATCATACAATTCTAGTGTGAAAAGCACATGATCTGGGTCTAGACTCCATGATCATAAGTGCAAGTGACAAGACATCTACTTGTTGCTTCACAAACATTGTGATGACTGTAACATGCAACTTTCCAAATTTTCATGTGCACAGATTCTGTGAAATATGAGTCTCACTGTTTAAAGATGAGTTTGTGAGTAAATGTGTGCACATATTCTGTAAAATATGATAGCAAATGTGTAAAAACTTGAAACTTGTTAGAATTCCTTCTCTCATAAACATCTGTAGCAATAAACATGTAGTAGACAAATCAATGTCCCTTTCGAGTCAACATATATTTATCATATTCACATGTTCCCATAAACTTTATGCTTTCTCCTCTTGGAGGCATTGTGCCACAGCACACTGGTTGCAGAGCTCTATTCTATAGAATCATATCTAATATTTACAGTATTATATGTATATTTGTTGATTACAAGTTAGAGATTTCTATTTGATTTTATATGTTTAGACTAAATAATCTAATTAAACTGGTTTAAAATTTTTGGAAATAAACATATGTGAATAATAATTTTTTTAATCAATGATATAGAAAATTCTATTCAAATCTTTAGATGGATATCATTTCTGCAGTGCAAGAATAATGTAAAATTAAAAAATTATATCACTGTTACATTTTTGACGTCAATGATTCTGAATTTAGACAATTTTTGCATTAATTCAACAAATAAGATGCTGTTAAAATATTTTTAGCATTGAACATACTTTTATCCATTTTATTATGGTTACAATTTGTTAATTATCAAATAAATTGATGATTTCAAAAAATGAAAATTTTTCACAATTATTTCATATATCAGAAAATAATTACTCTTACATATTTTGTGATTTCAGTAATAATTTACAACATAAATTTAAGATATCGTGTATTATTTTATTTTTTATAATCACACAGATTAGTTTAATCCTGTAAGTCCTGATCAAAGCAAGCCAATTTGTCTTTTGGCCTGAGCTCTGTAGAAAAATACATAAAAACCAATAAGGACACATAGACGTTACCTAAAAACTACTACCTACGGATGTAAAATTTGAAAATATCTGCAATAGTTATACCTTTAATTAGTAATCTTTGTCTAAAACATCTGCTTTACCAACATCAACAAAGATCAAGAACCATACTCCATGAGAGATGTCATCATTACTTTCAGATTCATATTCAACTAATTCAGGAGGATGACATTTGCAAAATATTGCATTCACAACCTAACATTACTCTAATTAGTTCTGATTTTAATTGTAACATTTCTTACTAAAAGTGCTTGTTCCAGAAAGTTGTATTCCATGACAAAAAAATTAAGTGATATCTTCCCAAAAATGATAACACTGATGATAAAATAAGGGTGCATTTACTAATATTAATACTACACTCACAATATTTATTTGCTCTGATTAGCTGATTTATTTTCAGTTTGAAAGTTTTCCATTTTCTGTATACTGGAAAATTTGGCTGAAAGTCTGAAATTCCCAATATCAATGAGTTTGGTCTGAATGGGTTAAGATGACAATTTATCAAGCAATCTATATTTTGAAAGAAATTACAAACCTGATAATGATTGCTTCATTAGGCTTGAAATTTCTTAATAATGATGATATCATCATCTAAAATGCTGCCTATTGTTCAATGTCCAAGGTTACAATGAAATAATGTAGGAAAATGTTCAACACAATTATTACACAGTACTTTCATAAAGGAATTATGTGGAATGTAAATATTGCATCAAAATAAATGTTTCTTTTGTAATGAAGTTCACTTATATAATTAATAGATTTCTACATTTACATGAATTATTCTTGTCTCCAAATTATTAATACTAAAAATTATATTAGTATAATTACTTACTTTTTTCTTTTTCCTGGACAACTTATCACCAGATATACCCATAACACTTAATATTTCGGCCATTTGTTTTGGATTTATTCCACAATTATTTGCAACATTCTTTTGACATCTCTTATGTACATTCATGCTGCAGGCTATAAATAGAACAAAATGCATTTTATTTGTCCCTCAAATTTATTTAGCAATAAATAATAATCAAATAAATCCATAAGCTAAAATTTCATATAAATCAAAAAAATCAAATTATTATTCTTACATTCACATTGTAATCCTTGTCTAAAAAGACCATAGAGCATAGAACCACAATGGTCACAAAATGTTGGCCTTTTATAATTGTGAACTGTAAAACGATGAGGCATATTGATGTTAAATCTACTTCCAGCTGTAAACTAAAAAAAATTTGACTGTTATACAAAACAGTATAATAAAAATATTATTATTTAATATTGAATATACAACATAAATTCATGATTCATAAGAGTGTTATTAACAAATGAGTTCTATAAAGCAATACAAGATTGTAACAGTTACATTTTATATTGATATTCTGAATGATTGAAAAAAATTTTGAAATTAATTTTCATTCTTTCAATTTAACAATCATCAACATAATAAAAAAGTTTTTTTTATAAATATATAAGTTTGTTTTATAAGTATTAGTTATAATACAAATTGTGGTGTTCAGACAATTTCTGTGCTGAAATAATGAAATTTTGGAGCATTTTCATAAGATCCCTAACAGAGGATCTCTTTGTAAACTTTTTAAGTATCAAAATTCCTTGTGTGTTGAGCTGGCATTCATGTTTTGTTGATAAAAGAGTTTAACAAATAACACATGATCAGACAAAGTGAGCACCATGATTGCTCACCTGCTGAAAAATTGTGAAGAACAGTTTGTGACTCCTTTTATATTTTGGTACATACCCAAACTATAAAAACGGGCCTTCTGTACTGTACTGTACATACCAAAATATGTAAAAATGTACAGTATATATGCACATTAAGAAGACATTGACACAAATTCTGTATGGTAAAAGCAGACATGTCAGTTTATTCCATGAGAATGCCAGCATGCCAGTTTAATTGTTTTATTGTCTTCTAAACAAAAACTCTTTTCCTGATTTTAAGTCGGTCAAATTACAATGTTATTTTATTGTACTCAGAAGAATGTCTTCTTAAATGTTTAATAAACAACTAGTTTTGTTAGATCCAATTAATTTTGTATTTTAGTCACAGTTTATACCCAGGGTTTCCAGCATGCTAGCCTCCCCCATTTTTGTGTGGCATGCCGGTCATTTTGCAAAAATACAGTATATGAAAATAATTTTATCTACGATTAATAGTTCATAAAAAATAAAATAATAATTATTTGATTCTAGTCAAATTATTAAATACAGACCTCATCAGCTGTTGTATCTCTTGATCCTGGACACTTTGTAACAACAAATTCATGGCAACGTTTATGAACTACACAGGTACATACTAAAAAAGGAGGGGGGAAAATTATTAGTAAATGAATATAATTATTTCATTGATAAAAAGACAGTTAAATACAGTAATTTTAGTTCATTTAAATTATTAATTTCTGAAATGATTTTAATAATGATTAGATACATTTTCTTTCTATTAAACCTTACTCCTTAACACTGCACTTGCATTGCATTGCATCATATCTCTGTCTAATGCAATTCTTCTAGTTTATATTTCAGACTCATTTTTATTTTTCTTTAAGAATTTGTTGATTAGTATATTTAATTACTGTTCTTCATATTTCACGCAGACACATAATAGCAGTTCAAAAACAAAAACATAAAAATATTAATTATTTAATATTAATAATGTCTAAATAAATGCATAAGTGCTTTGACTGTATGTATATTTATGCCAAAATTCTCATATATATAGATACATACACACATTTATTTATTTACTTGAGAATTT
Organism: Centruroides sculpturatus; assembly: GCF_000671375.1. NCBI lineage: Eukaryota > Metazoa > Arthropoda > Arachnida > Scorpiones > Buthidae > Centruroides > Centruroides sculpturatus. The sequence goes on from NW_019384399.1 coordinate 1,310,363, forward strand.
CTACCTAACCTAAATAATTCCATTTTTGATGAATGAAATATAAAATTGCTAACTACTTTAAATCAATTATAATTTTCATTTAATAAACTGCTTTTTTAGAATTTCTACCTAATGCTTTCAGGTCACTGTAACCCATCATTCATCATAAATATAAAAAAGAAATGAGTTAAGAAATGAGTTGATACTGAAGTTTTTTTTTTTTTTGCATTAAGTAATTGTTATATTTAATGCAATTTTTTCATGAAAAATTTATTTAAAAAATAATTTAACTTTTACACTTAGATGAAAAGTATGAAATATGTAACTGAAAATATTCTCTTATAATTCATTATAAATTTTTATCGTGTTAAATAAAGTTATTTAAAATCATCAAATAATTCTTAATGTTTATGTTTGCTAATTTATTATGTAAAATATATATTACTTGCCTTGACATTGATATCCCTGTTTACCAAGACCCCTAGAAAACAAAATTTATTTTAAGAAATTTACTCAGACTTTTGTATAAATGTAATGATCATAAATCACCAACTCATATTATAATAAATATATTGTAAATTTTCCATCAAATAACAAAAATTAAACATTCTGTACATTAAATATGTCAAACTCATTTATACATACATATTTACCTGAATAGAACGGTTGAGGCACAAGTTCAAACTTTAAACGTGTACGGGTAGCAGAAGTACACGTTACACGTTTCAAGTCCAAGTAAAAATCGTTGAGGAACACGCTCATAACATCACGTGACTCAGTGAACATCGCGCATTGACTCATGGGAAATAAGTTGAAAAAAATGGCAGAAGCAAAATAAATCATAATTTTAACCCCAAACACAAAAAAATGAAGACGTTTAAGCCAATCGTGTACTCACCAAGCTACACGTAGCAAACGTTATTATCGACGGTCCAGAACTGCCAGATGGCAGCACTCACCCGTTACCCATACACGTTTTGGGCTAAATACGTGCGCCTCAACCTCTCTAATATATAATAATTTTCAAAATTCAATTCCAATCTTTAAGGAAGTAAAATAATAAAAATCAAGAACACCTAAATTTATACACTGAAAAAGTCAATGCATTCAACACATCATCTTGAATAGTTATAAAATTTCTCAATTTGAATTAAAACTTCAAACAACATATTTCATTTTTTGCACATTGCATTCAGTTTAAAATGACAAGTTTTGTAGTGACTGATTGAAATGATCCAAATATGAATATATGCATTAAGTACATAATGACAATTAATGATAAATAATGATGAAGAGTTTAGCAAATCTTAAATATATATGTAAATATAAATCTTACATATCTTAAACATAAATATAAATATTCCTTATATAAATGGAATTTGAAACAACTGATCATAACTGAAGTTAAATTAATATGCCTCAATGTCCTTAATTTATTGTAATCTTGTTTTGTCCACTAGTACATATCTATTAACATGACTTATTAAGTCCTGTTAATTTTACTAGTGGCTGAAATAAGATTACATGATCATAACTGATCATGTCAGGTTGAAAAAAATGTTTTGTCAATTACTGTAAAAACAATGCAATTTAAGAAATTAAAGTCTTTACTATACAGCCTAAAATTTATATTTGAACAAATGCTTTTGGATGATCTAGTTAAATGTTTAGCAATTTAACCACAGACAGGTTTTCATTTTTTATGACTAAAATGTACTCAATATTTGTAAGTTTAAATAATTTTTCAAATTGAATGGGTGTAGCTCATGATCAAATTTCTAGAATCTTAAAAGGATATTTTTTTCTGCATTAGAATGGAATGTGATGATATCTATAGTAGAAACATTCAACACAGTCATCTCACATTAATATTAGTGTTGTAACGAATAGTATATTCGGCCTCAGGCCGAATACCGAATATTCGGCCAGGAGCGTGGCCGAATAGCCGAATATTCGGCCAAACTATTCGGCTTGGTTAACGCACGTACGAAAATTGGCGCGCAAACCGCATTATGGCAAGGATCCTGCTCTCTGTTGGCCCGCTGTCACTACACTTCGCCAATCGCGTTAATTCTTGGCAGTTGTAGCGGATAGACAAGAGTGTCATGGAAGTATGTGATAAATGATGATATCAAATG
>NW_019384399.1:1313351-1326285 GCF_000671375.1 Centruroides sculpturatus
AAAAAATAATTTTTAACGATACAATAGTCTTCGTTAGGCTTAACATCGACGAAAATTCAACGCGAAGCGACACGCAACGGAGAAAAATTTCAACACGGGATAAATTAATATATTTTTTCGTACATAATTGGTTATCCGAAAAATAAGTTATCCGAACAACCCCAGTCCCCAATTGATTCGGATAAACGACGCTCTACTGTAAATATAAACAAACAACACTAACTCGATAACATTAAATCTAAATAACAAAATGATTAATTTACTGTGTTTTTGTTATTTACTACTCCTGTTTTTAGGTATTCGGTCGAATAGTGATTAAATATTCGGTATTCGGCCGAATAGTGAAAAATAGGCCGAATAGGCCGAATACCGAATAGTAACCGAATATTCGTTACATCACTAATTAATATGAATTGCTAGGAGAACAGTAGGTTGTTTGCTTTGTTGAAAATCATATGAACAATTTTCATGGTCAAGGTCAAAGTTGTATAATTTACAGAGTTAAGGATTAATAGGCAATCAAAATCTCTAAATTATAATATTTTGAATTAATGTACTAAATAAAGTTAAATAAAATTGAATTTATTTACAAACACAAATTAATTTCTAAATAATTTTCAAACCAAACAAAATGAGAAGGAGATGGTATTCGTCATTTAAGTGTGGAGCAGTATATCAGAATTTAACCACTCTGATAACAAAACAATGCTAAAAGAAATCTGTTATTTTTTTCTGTTGAAGATTGTTTTAAAAAAATAGAAAATATATTTTTGGTGCCAAAAGAGTAAAAAAAGAAGTCAAACCTGGCATCACTGTATGCATCCCCAATATGCAAACTAGCATGTGTTTGCATGGGACCACATCCATTTAAAGAGGTGGGCATCCTTAAAATTTAACCCCTATTTTCTGAGTATAGTAAAATTGTCCACTAAAACCAGACGTTTGAATTGTTCTACAGTCAGACGTTGAGCTCATCTTTGTTTACTAGGGAAAATTATTCTATTCAATATAGAACATTTATTACAATATCACTTTGCTTTTTATACTTTTCAACACGAATAATAAAATTATTATTGGAAATAGAGTTATTTTTTGGATTGTGAAGGTAATTTACAGTTCACTTTAACAAATTTTGGAAAAATTTTTGTTTACTTTATTGCTTAAAAATTAATGTTGTGACAATGGCATTTTGTCAGGGTAATTGCAAAATTTGCTTTATCAGTATTCATTTTAAGGTGAGTTCATTATATGCCTTTCATAAAGCTCAAGACGTAATACTGATTCCTTAACATCTCAGAAATGATGAGAAATACTGTCTATTGATGAATTACTGCTTATGATATTTCAATATTTGAAGAACATGTATAAAAAATTTCTATAGCAAATGAAAAAATAATTTTATTGAATCTCTAAGCTGGAACTATCTTATAATAAAGAAAATTCACACTTTTCTCACACTTTCCAGTAGTAATTGTTTAATAAACAATTACTACAAAAGAACGAATTTCCAGTAGTAATTGTTTAATAAACAATTACTACTGGAAATTCGTTCTTTTAAAATTTACAAGGCAACTACATTCTATTTATAGAACGGCTTTTTCAGTTTGTATTTTCTGAGGAAAGCCAATAAATTTAGTGGCCGAAAACGTTTGATCTTTATATTTTTTTACTTTTATTTGCTGGAAAGTTTGAATTTAAGTTGATTTGCAAATATACGGTTCCAGTTTATGGTGAGGTTGTATTTATTTAATAAACAAATGTTTTCAGCTACATTCTTAGGCCTACTTTCGATTTCATATAAGCTTAACCTGATGCATGCTATAAATGTGGCCGAAAACATTTGTTTGTTAAACAGTTACTGCTGAAAAGTATGAGAAAGGTGTGAATTTTTCTTTAAAATAATAATGTTTTGGAAGACATAACAGGCCAATTTGAGACTAATAAAAAAAAATTTTATTGAACAGTATTATACCAGCAGATGAGCCTGGCATTGCCTGGGCAAAAAAACAACAAAGATTAAGATTATTAGATTATTTTGTACTTCTAATCCTTCTATTCTAGTAGTCCTGGACACCCCTAGTGGGTGTTCTAGCAGTAGTAGTGTCATTTCATGGTATAAATAATAAATTCCTATTACAAATAAAAATAATAATATACTGAATTTATCATGGCATATCCTACTAAAATGCAGCCAAAAATGCAAAAATCTGCATCAAATAATAATATACTGAATTTATTGTTAATTTAAATAATAACTAGGGATGCCCCTAGTGACCATTTTTGGCATACAGAAAGAATCTGGTTTTTCAACTTTATATAGTAGATTTTCCAACTATTGCCTGATACTTCCACAATTTACATATGGATCTCATTCCTCTAACCTTTCACCTTTTCAAATACATCCAATGAAGACAATAATTTGAAAATTATAGTAAAAGGACAAAGACAGCATCTATATGGATTTGTATCAATTAAATACATTTTCTTTTTGTGGGATCATTGCATTGAATTATAAAAAACAAAAATAATGCCGATAAAGAATTTTTTTCCCCTCTAATTTATATACACAGAATATCTATACATGCAAGTTTAATGCATATATAGAAATTTAAAAATTGCAGAGATGTTTGAAGTTTTTCTACATTTTGAAAAAGTGATTATTTATCTCATCTTTATTATCTAGTACTATAAAAATAATTAGTTACCATATAAATTCTCGGCAATGAGAACAAAATGTTGGCTGTCGCAAAATCGTAGCCATAAATTTATGACTATTGACCTGATGAACACGACGACGCATTGCACCCCTTCGTCGGTTGAGACCTTGCCTTTCTTTAAAAACTTTAGGCTTCTGAGATGCATTTTCTATAAGTACATAAAAATATCAAGAAATACTATAAAATAAGTTTATAAGTATAATTATTTTTGTTTAAAATGGTATAATCATTATGACTAATTTTAAACTTTTCCAAATAGAACCTTAACATTAATAATGAAACATTAAACATTTATAAACTATTTTCCACATGAATTATGTTTAAAAGGTTTTATGAAACATATATGTACAGGTACATTAGATACAAGTATACATAAAATGCATCACAATACAAATTTAAATTTAAATAATGAATTACGTTCATCATTTTGAAATATTTAAAATTTTATGATTATAAATCAACTAAAACATTTTTGAGAATGATATAAGTAAATTTTTTCATATATAAATGAAAGTTGGGTTTTGCATAAAACGTTTTTGATATAATTCTTGTTAAACTGAATTATTAGAATGTTATATTTAATGTTTACAAATTAATTCTATATTATTACACAAGATATACTTACTGCAAGTTTTAAAACTAAATCCCTTATTACAGTCCATTTTTATTATTATTTTCAACATACTTTAGTAGTAACAAATACACCTTTAAAATTCCAGCAACTCAAATTTATTTAAAACAAATGTTTTCACCATGTTTAAAGGCCTTTCTCAGATTGTTCTTAATCAAACATTGACATAATAAATCTTCAGGAAGACATTTAAAACATGGTCAAAACATTTGTTCCAAATAAATTTCAGTTGCTGGACTATCAAAGGAGTTTTTTGTTATTGTCATTATACAGTGTGATTGTGAAGTTCCTTTGTAGTGGCCCACGCCCATGCAGCATAGTCAAGTGGTGTCATAACTCACTTTAACTCTTTCAACATGTAATCTGCCTGTGATGTCATTACTTTGTTCTTGGAAGCTCCTCCTGTTTCTCATCCATTGTGGAAAAACTTTATAATTATACTGTAAATCCAGTTGAGTTTCCTACACATTAATATGTTTTGCATGTTCTTATTATTAGTCAGTTTACCAATACATAAATAAATAAAAAGAATGAAATTTTTAAATTCCTTAAATACATGTTTATTATGTGAATACTACTAATCATGCTTGTATTTCATTCATAAATTTATTTTAAATTCATTTTATACTGATTAAATCAATTTTTTTTAAGAACTGTAATATTACAGTAATGTGGAAATTGAAAAATCATAGTTTCTAAAGAAAGAAATGATTTATGAAACTTTATACATGTAGCAAACTAAAAATAATTTTATAATAACTGAATATGGAAACAAAAATTTAATTTTTCATATTAATTATTATACAAAGTTAACATCATATTCAAAAATATATTTTTACAACAAAAATATGTAATTTCCTGATAAATAAAATAAGGAAAAAATACTGTAAATGTTTATTCTAATATATATAATTTTTAAAATTGCTATATTTATCAGCACTTTCACTTTATAGCAATATAATGTTAAATTAAATATTTAACATTATATATCACTAAATTATACTAAATCATTACTGATTGGCTGGAACGCTTATTGTTTAGAATAATTTAATATAATGTATAATCAATGTGTTTATTTATAGTAAAAATTAAATAACCATAATGGATGAAATGAAATCTGTTTGGAAACATTCCAATTCATAATCAATAACATACATGCTCAATATGCAAATATTGCAGGTTTAAATCTTGTTCTGTACCATTCTTTTTCCAAAATTTCTATACTTAATAAATTAATCTACATTATTTAATTATTAAGATTACCAGTAAGTAGTGCTAGACTACTTTTAGCAACAAAAAGTATCCTAAAATCCTTCTTTAAAGATAATCAAAGATACAGAAAAATCACAACCAACTGATTGAGTTATCAAAATAACAATTACACAACCTTTTCAATCAGCAAATACTTTAATCTACTAAGCAAACGTTTTCAACTGTTTTAAACAACTATCCTCAAAATAATGCTTAATTTGAATGCTCTTTTAAACCAATAGAAAAGAACATAGTACTTTTAAACAAGAGTTCAAATCCAAAAACTTAAAACAAATATCGTAATATGATTGGTTACAAAAACATACATATAATTCTTTACCATAAAAATTAATTCCTCTTATTCTCTGGAAATCTTGTACCACACTTTCTATTCATGAGAATCATATCCTGGTCTTTAAAATTTACTGATGTACTCTTACATGTTAACTTATAAGTTTCTAAGCACTCCAAATGCTTCAGGAAGTAACTGATCTCACCATTGTCTCAATTCACATCTACCCCATTTTCCAACAGATAGCCAGAACAGTAGATAACAAATGTTTTCTCATATTATACTGGTACTATGCAATTCTACATTTGAAAACACTTAGTTGCAATAAAGTGCTTAGTTGCTAATTGAAAATATTGTGTAACTCTTATTTTCATCAAAGATAATTTAACATAATTTATAAAACCTTCAGGAACAGTAATATTTGAAATGAATGCATGTATCCTGTATTCATTTCAAATATAACTATGAGCTGAAGTTGGTCTGAATAAAGGTCAAAAAATGTTTCTCCATTAATTAAACTTTGGTTTCCTTAAATAGCTATATTTTCTTCTTATAACATACAAAACAGTACCAACCAAACAAATTTCCAATAATTTACATAATTTTGCCAAGCTAAATAACAGTATTGTTATTTAGCTTGACAAAATTTGCCTGTAGTTTGGCTAAGTAGGAAAATTGTAGGCAAATGATATTGCATGTTATCAGTCTCAATCTGCAGCTGATAGCATCATTATCAGCTGCAGATTGAGACTGATGTGATCATTATCTATGTAATCATTATCAGTTTTAATCAATGATTGAAATGTTAATCATTTCAATTACTATTTGTTTACAATACAATAGTTTAAATTGCTGGCAAAACACTAGTGTTGAAGTTGATAGCAGACATGGAATACTGTATATATTACATATTAACAACAATAATAATAATTATAATTAACAAATCTTCAGGTTATACATTTTTTAAAATTATTTTAACATGTCTTCTTAATATTAAAGTCAACAAAACCAAATTTTCCTCTAATTGTAGTCTTGTTTATTTATTCTGCTTAATGTTACCAGTTGGTTATTGTTATCAGTTTAGGAAGTCCCAAAGTGATTACAATAAGCTAAATCTACTATATTTAGTTTGCAGTCAGTTTTAGTAATAAAATCTGCAGAGTAAAATTTACAAAAACATTAAGAAAATGTCATAATTGCACTTTGTAAAACTTATTCCAAGAAAAATTTATAGTTTCTTTCAAATCAGTTTCATTATCATTTTGAATATATTAATGTAATGATTAACATTGAGCTAAATAAATTTTCATATTTTTTTCCTCTGTGATTTCATCAGTAATATGAAATAAAAGTCTGTTTATAGCTATTGTGTCTCTTGTTCTGATAAAACAATTATAACATTCATTCAAGAACAAAAGCTGAAAGGATAACAACATTGTACAATTCATTAAATATAATTCATAATTTCATTTCATTCATTTGTTCAATTATGAATTAAACAATTCCTCTGCTTCTTAATAATTTTTAAGATATTTTTAATGTCTTCATTTTAATCATAAATACACGAATAGTTCAAAATAAATAAAACTGGTTCAAAATAAATAAAAGAGATTCAACAGAATTTTTCCATTTCAAAACCTCCAAAGGTCTTAGAATGAACAGTTTGTATAATATAAATAAACTTAAAAATTGATTATGATATATATTTTTATTAACTAATGTTACTAAAACTTGTTTATATCTAGTTCTGAGAGGTAAATAATTTACACATAAAAAATTACAACTTATTGCAAAATACATTATTTACAACAAATTTATAGAAATTTATTTTTTTATTAAATTTAAAAAAAAAAATTAAAAGANATAATGTAAAATAATAATATATTGTCTTAGGTGAATATAAAACATTTCATATTCATATCTAAATGAATTCAAGCTATGTTAGTTAATAACCTTCAAAATTAGCGAACATATATTTTTAAAAATAAGTTTAAATTTTAACTATAAAATATAATTTTAGTAGATTAAATTTTATGAGAATGGTTTTTAATCTTAACTTATTTGTGCTGTTAATGTATGAATATTTTTATTAGTTTATATATTAGATTATTATTACATAATGTAAATGTTCTGTTTGAAATTTTATCTTTGTTGAATTGCAAACATCATGGAAATCTTTTGTGATAAAAAGAAACATCCAAATTAAAATATAGCTAAAAATATACTCACCTTGCGATTGCAGTTCAATTACAACATGCAGTTTTCCGCCAGGTTCTAGGTCAATCTGAATAAAATAAATCAATATAATCAATTTTCAATTACTAATAGGAGAGGGAGAGAGAATTATATTTAGTACAAACAATATATAATAAAAAATTCATTAAAAGTGATATTTGAAAGGATTTTTATAATATGATTACACGTAAATCAGTTATTTCATTATAGAATCAATATATCATTTTATAAAATATTTAAAATTATTAATAACTTACAAATTATTTTGTGTATAATTTAAAAATAACATAATTACACAGATTAAACATTATAAATAATTCATTTAACTGAGATTATGTTAATTAATAAATAAAATGGTCAAGGTGACAATAAAATATAAAAAATATTCACAAAACTGGAATAAACAATGTCTTCAAATTTTGTCCTTTTCAACACCTCAGGAACATGGTAATCTTTACAATGGAATAGACCTTTTATTTTAATGTTATTGTATATTTAGGCAGATGAGTAGCCTCAAATAAAAGTTCAACTCTTCCATAAAGACTTGTGTTCTTGATGTGTTCAAAACTACAAAATTTAAGACAAAACAACTTCCAACTACTTAACACTGCATTGAATAATAACAATCCACGAAACCTTTTTTACAAGTGTTATGTCCTCAGTAAACTCCACAAATGCTTTCGACTTCGGTGGAGGTCGAAAGCGTTTGTGGAGTTTACTGCGGACATAACACTTGTAAAAAAGGTTTCGTGGATTGTTATTATTCAATGCAGTGTTAAGTAGTTGGAAGTTGTTTTGTCTTAAATTTTGTAGTTTTGAACACATCAAGAACACAAGTCTTTATGGAAGAGTTGAACTTTTATTTGAGGCTACTCATCTGCCTAAATATACAATAACATTAAAATAAAAGGTCTATTCCATTGTAAAGATTACCATGTTCCTGAGGTGTTGAAAAGGACAAAATTTGAAGACATTGTTTATTCCAGTTTTGTGAATATTTTTTATATTTTATTGTCACCTTGACCATTTTATTTATTAATTAACATAATCTCAGTTAAATGAATTATTTATAATGTTTAATCTGTGTAATTATGTTATTTTTAAATTATACACAAAATAATTTGTAAGTTATTAATAATTTTAAATATTTTATAAAATGATATATTGATTCTATAATGAAATAACTGATTTACGTGTAATCATATTATAAAAATCCTTTCAAATATCACTTTTAATGAATTTTTTATTATATATTGTTTGTACTAAATATAATTCTCTCTCCCTCTCCTATTAGTAATTGAAAATTGATTATATTGATTTATTTTATTCAGATTGACCTAGAACCTGGCGGAAAACTGCANTATTTCATTATAGAATCAATATATCATTTTATAAAATATTTAAAATTATTAATAACTTACAAATTATTTTGTGTATAATTTAAAAATAACATAATTACACAGATTAAACATTATAAATAATTCATTTAACTGAGATTATGTTAATTAATAAATAAAATGGTCAAGGTGACAATAAAATATAAAAAATATTCACAAAACTGGAATAAACAATGTCTTCAAATTTTGTCCTTTTCAACACCTCAGGAACATGGTAATCTTTACAATGGAATAGACCTTTTATTTTAATGTTATTGTATATTTAGGCAGATGAGTAGCCTCAAATAAAAGTTCAACTCTTCCATAAAGACTTGTGTTCTTGATGTGTTCAAAACTACAAAATTTAAGACAAAACAACTTCCAACTACTTAACACTGCATTGAATAATAACAATCCACGAAACCTTTTTTACAAGTGTTATGTCCTCAGTAAACTCCACAAATGCTTTTGACTTCGGTGGAGGTCGAAAGCGTTTGTGGAGTTTACTGCGGACATAACACTTGTAAAAAAGGTTTCGTGGATTGTTATTCTACAAAATTTGAAGACATTTATTGTTTATTCCAATTATGTGAATATTTTTATATGAAATTATATTCTTTACATGTGTAAAAATTATAACTAAGCAAAATAAACAATGAGATTAAATTACATTGTAAATATTCCTTCTATACATAGTTTTAAAAATTTGTCTTGTTTTGAATAATTTTCCTTAAACACAAAATTATTTTCCAGCTTGAATTTCTTTTTTTGCATATGAAGACATGGCAATGCTGACCAAGATATATAGAAAATTGAGAACCAAGGCAAAACTAGATTTCTTTATGCAATGCTTGGTCAATAACATGTTTCCAATGTCAATTTTTTGGATTTCCTTGCCACCAGAATACGAGTCACTACTGCATAAATTACATATTCTATGTTTAAGGAAAACAATTTGAAACACAAGACAATTGATGTATGCCAAATGATCAAACTGATTCAATTCAAGAATAGTCTATATAAAAAAAACCCTGAATTGTTGATGAAAATTAACTAAAGAGTTATAGACTTAAAGAACAAAGTCTCCACATCATTAAGCAAAATAGTTTTAAAAAATTCTAAATTATTTTGTTTACAAAAATTATATTTATTTATCTTTTTGAATTACAAAATTTAAAAAAATATTAATTCTTTTATTAAAATTAAAAAAATTAATATAATATAATAAACTATATTGATAATATAATAAAATATATTGAATGATGATTATTTATTTTATTAAAATAATATAACATCTTTAATTTTCCAGTATTCATTCTATATTGTAAATTAGTAATGTCAATTCTTGTGAAAGCTCATCCCATCATCAGGTTCAACATATGATTTATATAAATCAACTCTAGAATTAGACTTTCTATCAGAAAATTAAAGGTGTTTATTATTTATTATACAATATTCCAGTTCAAATCTATAATTAATATAATCACTATAGCTAGCAGACAATCCACAGTATCTGCAGAATAAGTCATCAAGTGGGAAAACTTAATTTAGAATTAAAAATTGAAATTTAATGTAAAAAATTACTTGCAGTCTGGACTACATGAAATGTATTCACTCCCAGTGCAAATTACAAAATTTCTTTGTATACAACATTTAAGATGGTAAATCAATATAATCCAACTTTTTATAGCCAAGTCCTACTGGCTAACAAAAAATTCAGTGAACCTAACATTGAATTATTACAAAATCTCAATGATAAGAGCAGAGCAAATACTTCACAAAACTGGATGATGAAACAAACATAACCACAATACCTTTATCTAGTCCAACAACTTTATTCTTCTGTAAAACAAACATTTTCAATCTCCTAAAATCTTCCTTGGATATTATTCAAAAATTGAAAAGTAAAGAATAAATTTATTTTAAAATTTGAAACCTTAATTATAAAGAAGAGAAATGCAAGCATATTCCTTCTTAATTATATATATAGAAATATATGAGCTGTTGATTTTGAAAGTGGGGCAAGTCCATTTTGTGAAGAAAATAGTTAAAGCTAATTCTTATTATAAATTAACATAAAATTTATGTTTTTAATCAATTCACAATAAATATCTTTTAATATCAGTATAAATTTGTTACTAGTAATTTATATCATCAACAATATTTACAGTGAGTTATTTTGAAAGTGAGGCAAGTCCACTCTAAAGAAAAATATGAAGATATGATGGATTTATTACCCTATGTACCACCCATTTATCATGAATACTTTAAAAATCTGCACCATCTAAACTAAGAAATATAATTATATGCATGCAACTTATTACTAAATATTTTTTATCATCACTTTTTCCTACAAAATTAAAATTATTTTTTGTTTCATTGTAGCTTTTCGAAAAAAGTATAAAATGTTCAAATACAATATATAAGTTAAATAAATAACATATTCAATTTTTTGTTATTATAACTATATTCCATTCAAAGAAAAGCAACTTTTCAACAAATCATTGCTTTTGAAAGTGAGACAAGTCCATTGGTGCATATCAAAACTCTGATTTTTTTCCCATAATGCAGATAACCATATTAAATTTACATGAAATAAAAACAAAAAATATAAAATAAGTCTATTATGTTTACAAATATTTTAAAACTCATTCAAATGTAAATCATTAGCTAGATATGATTGCATTTGATGCAATCATATCTAGCAATAACATAAAATGGACTTGCACCACTTTCAAAATCAACAGCTCATTTAATACTTAGCATTAAAAAAATTTTCTTATAGTAGAATCATCATTATAATCTTTATAATTACATTTGTATGAAATGTAATGAAAGCACTGCATTTTGACTTGCTACAGGAGAGACTTATACGACCTCCCAATTCCATCCAAGGCACTGTAGGAATAGAACGAGCGAAGGCACTTGGGAATGTAAAATTATAAGTTTCACCATGCTCCAGAAGATGAATATTACCTAAATGCAATAATTAAACAAACAAAACATAAAAGTTCATATCTATTTCCTTACTAACTTTATATAATTATTAGTAGTATATACGTCATTAATATATTACTATATATTATAACTTTATATAACTTCATTTCATTAACAACTTATAATTTCAGCATAACCTGATCATTGTTAGGCCATGCTGAAATTTTGTTTTATTCATTGAGTTACTCTTTAAAGTATTATTAAATACTTTTCATTTAGAAGACTAATAAAATAGAAAATTGTTACAGAAAAATTTAAATTCTATACACATACAATAGACTCTTGATAGCTCAAATTTTTCTTTGTCCCTTCTAATTCAAGTTAATGAATTTTTAATTTACAGAAATTATCATTATTTCAATGAGATTGCAAGTATCACAATGCAAACAGTATAGTTAGGCTTGAATACATTAAATTTTAATATTTTTCTTAGGTACAAAATAACAAATATTGGCACTATTAGTGAAAGAGTGTTACACAAGTTTTTCATCGAGAATACTTTCAATGCAGTTTCCTCAAAAAGCATTTTGTTTTATGAATAATGGGCTTTCTAGAAAACTATATTTTTGCTGACTTCCCTCAAGTAGGAGAACAGGGTATTTGTCCAGGACAGTATTTATTTCTCTTCATATTCATTGCTTGTTTCTAGCACTTGGTTATTTAATTAAGTAGTGATGATATATTCAGATAATGTCTGCAGACAGTTAATATAAATTTTCACATTGTTTCTTCACTGCTTGTCACTATATTGAAATTTGTTCAATATTCTTCAATATAGTCACCAAATTCTGATGAAAATTCCAATTAATCATCAGCATCAAATTGTTGGCCAAAATATGGTTTTGTGAAGCAATTTGCAATGATGCTTTGTGGAACTTCAATCCAAGCTTTATTAATCATTTGCATTGCATCTAGCAGGTTCACTCCAAACTCATAAGATCATTCTCAATAACATGCTACACCTTTTATACTTATTAGCTTTTTGTGCTGTAATTTAAAGTTTTAAAATGTTTAAATTAGGAAATCATTCAATCTAGAAGTTGTATCTGAAGCTATAAGTTTACAACTCATTAGGATAGCAATTATGTCATCTTAACTGTCTACATTTCAAAAATAATCATGACAAATTTACCTTCAATTGATTTATTTGTCTACATTAATTTATGACTATAGTCTGTCTAACCAAAGACGAAAAAAAAAAATTCATTTAACAAATACTCTATGATATATTTATATAAATATTAAAATTGATATGCAAGGTATGCTTTTATAAGCAAAGCCTAACACGTTTCAAAAATGTGAAAACAGTTTACATATATAGAGGATGCACTTATTTTGATGGAAATATATCATGTTCTAAAACGGGTCACCAAACTTTCAGTGGATCAGATAACTGAGAGAATGGTGAGCACAGGCCGCATAACCATTTTGTTCA
>NW_019384399.1:1327275-1412490 GCF_000671375.1 Centruroides sculpturatus
TGAACAAAATGGTTATGCGGCCTGTGCTCACCATTCTCTCAGTTATCTGATCCACTGAAAGTTTGGTGACCCGTTTTAGAACATGATATATTTCCATCAAAATAAGTGCATCCTCTATATATGTAAACTGTTTTCACATTTTTGAAACGTGTTAGGCTTTGCTTATAAAAGCATACCTTGCATATCAATTTTAATATTTATATAAATATATCATAGAGTATTTGTTAAATGAATTTTTTTTTTTCGTCTTTGGTTAGACAGACTATAGTCATAAATTAATGTAGACAAATAAATCAATTGAAGGTAAATTTGTCATGATTATTTTTGAAATGTAGACAGTTAAGATGACATAATTGCTATCCTAATGAGTTGTAAACTTATAGCTTCAGATACAACTTCTAGATTGAATGATTTCCTAATTTAAACATTTTAAAACTTTAAATTACAGCACAAAAAGCTAATAAGTATAAAAGGTGTAGCATGTTATTGAGAATGATCTTATGAGTTTGGAGTGAACCTGCTAGATGCAATGCAAATGATTAATAAAGCTTGGATTGAAGTTCCACAAAGCATCATTGCAAATTGCTTCACAAAACCATATTTTGGCCAACAATTTGATGCTGATGATTAATTGGAATTTTCATCAGAATTTGGTGACTATATTGAAGAATATTGAACAAATTTCAATATAGTGACAAGCAGTGAAGAAACAATGTGAAAATTTATATTAACTGTCTGCAGACATTATCTGAATATATCATCACTACTTAATTAAATAACCAAGTGCTAGAAACAAGCAATGAATATGAAGAGAAATAAATACTGTCCTGGACAAATACCCTGTTCTCCTACTTGAGGGAAGTCAGCAAAAATATAGTTTTCTAGAAAGCCCATTATTCATAAAACAAAATGCTTTTTGAGGAAACTGCATTGAAAGTATTCTCGATGAAAAACTTGTGTAACACTCTTTCACTAATAGTGCCAATATTTGTTATTTTGTACCTAAGAAAAATATTAAAATTTAATGTATTCAAGCCTAACTATACTGTTTGCATTGTGATACTTGCAATCTCATTGAAATAATGATAATTTCTGTAAATTAAAAATTCATTAACTTGAATTAGAAGGGACAAAGAAAAATTTGAGCTATCAAGAGTCTATTGTATGTGTATAGAATTTAAATTTTTCTGTAACAATTTTCTATTTTATTAGTCTTCTAAATGAAAAGTATTTAATAATACTTTAAAGAGTAACTCAATGAATAAAACAAAATTTCAGCATGGCCTAACAATGATCAGGTTATGCTGAAATTATAAGTTGTTAATGAAATGAAGTTATATAAAGTTATAATATATAGTAATATATTAATGACGTATATACTACTAATAATTATATAAAGTTAGTAAGGAAATAGATATGAACTTTTATGTTTTGTTTGTTTAATTATTGCATTTAGGTAATATTCATCTTCTGGAGCATGGTGAAACTTATAATTTTACATTCCCAAGTGCCTTCGCTCGTTCTATTCCTACAGTGCCTTGGATGGAATTGGGAGGTCGTATAAGTCTCTCCTGTAGCAAGTCAAAATGCAGTGCTTTCATTACATTTCATACAAATGTAATTATAAAGATTATAATGATGATTCTACTATAAGAAAATTTTTTTAATGCTAAGTATTAAATGAGCTGTTGATTTTGAAAGTGGTGCAAGTCCATTTTATGTTATTGCTAGATATGATTGCATCAAATGCAATCATATCTAGCTAATGATTTACATTTGAATGAGTTTTAAAATATTTGTAAACATAATAGACTTATTTTATATTTTTTGTTTTTATTTCATGTAAATTTAATATGGTTATCTGCATTATGGGAAAAAAATCAGAGTTTTGATATGCACCAATGGACTTGTCTCACTTTCAAAAGCAATGATTTGTTGAAAAGTTGCTTTTCTTTGAATGGAATATAGTTATAATAACAAAAAATTGAATATGTTATTTATTTAACTTATATATTGTATTTGAACATTTTATACTTTTTTCGAAAAGCTACAATGAAACAAAAAATAATTTTAATTTTGTAGGAAAAAGTGATGATAAAAAATATTTAGTAATAAGTTGCATGCATATAATTATATTTCTTAGTTTAGATGGTGCAGATTTTTAAAGTATTCATGATAAATGGGTGGTACATAGGGTAATAAATCCATCATATCTTCATATTTTTCTTTAGAGTGGACTTGCCTCACTTTCAAAATAACTCACTGTAAATATTGTTGATGATATAAATTACTAGTAACAAATTTATACTGATATTAAAAGATATTTATTGTGAATTGATTAAAAACATAAATTTTATGTTAATTTATAATAAGAATTAGCTTTAACTATTTTCTTCACAAAATGGACTTGCCCCACTTTCAAAATCAACAGCTCATATATTTCTATATATATAATTAAGAAGGAATATGCTTGCATTTCTCTTCTTTATAATTAAGGTTTCAAATTTTAAAATAAATTTATTCTTTACTTTTCAATTTTTGAATAATATCCAAGGAAGATTTTAGGAGATTGAAAATGTTTGTTTTACAGAAGAATAAAGTTGTTGGACTAGATAAAGGTATTGTGGTTATGTTTGTTTCATCATCCAGTTTTGTGAAGTATTTGCTCTGCTCTTATCATTGAGATTTTGTAATAATTCAATGTTAGGTTCACTGAATTTTTTGTTAGCCAGTAGGACTTGGCTATAAAAAGTTGGATTATATTGATTTACCATCTTAAATGTTGTATACAAAGAAATTTTGTAATTTGCACTGGGAGTGAATACATTTCATGTAGTCCAGACTGCAAGTAATTTTTTACATTAAATTTCAATTTTTAATTCTAAATTAAGTTTTCCCACTTGATGACTTATTCTGCAGATACTGTGGATTGTCTGCTAGCTATAGTGATTATATTAATTATAGATTTGAACTGGAATATTGTATAATAAATAATAAACACCTTTAATTTTCTGATAGAAAGTCTAATTCTAGAGTTGATTTATATAAATCATATGTTGAACCTGATGATGGGATGAGCTTTCACAAGAATTGACATTACTAATTTACAATATAGAATGAATACTGGAAAATTAAAGATGTTATATTATTTTAATAAAATAAATAATCATCATTCAATATATTTTATTATATTATCAATATAGTTTATTATATTATATTAATTTTTTTAATTTTAATAAAAGAATTAATATTTTTTTAAATTTTGTAATTCAAAAAGATAAATAAATATAATTTTTGTAAACAAAATAATTTAGAATTTTTTAAAACTATTTTGCTTAATGATGTGGAGACTTTGTTCTTTAAGTCTATAACTCTTTAGTTAATTTTCATCAACAATTCAGGGTTTTTTTTATATAGACTATTCTTGAATTGAATCAGTTTGATCATTTGGCATACATCAATTGTCTTGTGTTTCAAATTGTTTTCCTTAAACATAGAATATGTAATTTATGCAGTAGTGACTCGTATTCTGGTGGCAAGGAAATCCAAAAAATTGACATTGGAAACATGTTATTGACCAAGCATTGCATAAAGAAATCTAGTTTTGCCTTGGTTCTCAATTTTCTATATATCTTGGTCAGCATTGCCATGTCTTCATATGCAAAAAAAGAAATTCAAGCTGGAAAATAATTTTGTGTTTAAGGAAAATTATTCAAAACAAGACAAATTTTTAAAACTATGTATAGAAGGAATATTTACAATGTAATTTAATCTCATTGTTTATTTTGCTTAGTTATAATTTTTACACATGTAAAGAATATAATTTCATATAAAAATATTCACATAATTGGAATAAACAATAAATGTCTTCAAATTTTGTAGAATAACAATCCACGAAACCTTTTTTACAAGTGTTATGTCCTCAGTAAACTCCACAAACGCTTTTGACTTCGGTGGAGGTCGAAAGCGTTTGTGGAGTTTACTGCGGACATAACACTTGTAAAAAAGGTTTCGTGGATTGTTATTCTACAAAATTTGAAGACATTTATTGTTTATTCCAATTATGTGAATATTTTTATATGAAATTATATTCTTTACATGTGTAAAAATTATAACTAAGCAAAATAAACAATGAGATTAAATTACATTGTAAATATTCCTTCTATACATAGTTTTAAAAATTTGTCTTGTTTTGAATAATTTTCCTTAAACACAAAATTATTTTCCAGCTTGAATTTCTTTTTTTGCATATGAAGACATGGCAATGCTGACCAAGATATATAGAAAATTGAGAACCAAGGCAAAACTAGATTTCTTTATGCAATGCTTGGTCAATAACATGTTTCCAATGTCAATTTTTTGGATTTCCTTGCCACCAGAATACGAGTCACTACTGCATAAATTACATATTCTATGTTTAAGGAAAACAATTTGAAACACAAGACAATTGATGTATGCCAAATGATCAAACTGATTCAATTCAAGAATAGTCTATATAAAAAAAACCCTGAATTGTTGATGAAAATTAACTAAAGAGTTATAGACTTAAAGAACAAAGTCTCCACATCATTAAGCAAAATAGTTTTAAAAAATTCTAAATTATTTTGTTTACAAAAATTATATTTATTTATCTTTTTGAATTACAAAATTTAAAAAAATATTAATTCTTTTATTAAAATTAAAAAAATTAATATAATATAATAAACTATATTGATAATATAATAAAATATATTGAATGATGATTATTTATTTTATTAAAATAATATAACATCTTTAATTTTCCAGTATTCATTCTATATTGTAAATTAGTAATGTCAATTCTTGTGAAAGCTCATCCCATCATCAGGTTCAACATATGATTTATATAAATCAACTCTAGAATTAGACTTTCTATCAGAAAATTAAAGGTGTTTATTATTTATTATACAATATTCCAGTTCAAATCTATAATTAATATAATCACTATAGCTAGCAGACAATCCACAGTATCTGCAGAATAAGTCATCAAGTGGGAAAACTTAATTTAGAATTAAAAATTGAAATTTAATGTAAAAAATTACTTGCAGTCTGGACTACATGAAATGTATTCACTCCCAGTGCAAATTACAAAATTTCTTTGTATACAACATTTAAGATGGTAAATCAATATAATCCAACTTTTTATAGCCAAGTCCTACTGGCTAACAAAAAATTCAGTGAACCTAACATTGAATTATTACAAAATCTCAATGATAAGAGCAGAGCAAATACTTCACAAAACTGGATGATGAAACAAACATAACCACAATACCTTTATCTAGTCCAACAACTTTATTCTTCTGTAAAACAAACATTTTCAATCTCCTAAAATCTTCCTTGGATATTATTCAAAAATTGAAAAGTAAAGAATAAATTTATTTTAAAATTTGAAACCTTAATTATAAAGAAGAGAAATGCAAGCATATTCCTTCTTAATTATATATATAGAAATATATGAGCTGTTGATTTTGAAAGTGGGGCAAGTCCATTTTGTGAAGAAAATAGTTAAAGCTAATTCTTATTATAAATTAACATAAAATTTATGTTTTTAATCAATTCACAATAAATATCTTTTAATATCAGTATAAATTTGTTACTAGTAATTTATATCATCAACAATATTTACAGTGAGTTATTTTGAAAGTGAGGCAAGTCCACTCTAAAGAAAAATATGAAGATATGATGGATTTATTACCCTATGTACCACCCATTTATCATGAATACTTTAAAAATCTGCACCATCTAAACTAAGAAATATAATTATATGCATGCAACTTATTACTAAATATTTTTTATCATCACTTTTTCCTACAAAATTAAAATTATTTTTTGTTTCATTGTAGCTTTTCGAAAAAAGTATAAAATGTTCAAATACAATATATAAGTTAAATAAATAACATATTCAATTTTTTGTTATTATAACTATATTCCATTCAAAGAAAAGCAACTTTTCAACAAATCATTGCTTTTGAAAGTGAGACAAGTCCATTGGTGCATATCAAAACTCTGATTTTTTTCCCATAATGCAGATAACCATATTAAATTTACATGAAATAAAAACAAAAAATATAAAATAAGTCTATTATGTTTACAAATATTTTAAAACTCATTCAAATGTAAATCATTAGCTAGATATGATTGCATTTGATGCAATCATATCTAGCAATAACATAAAATGGACTTGCACCACTTTCAAAATCAACAGCTCATATATATATATATATATATACATATAATAGAAATGCTTGATGCTATGATAAATATTTATAATTTAATTATGTCAACCAGCTATGCACATCTCATTGGAGGTTTTGAATTTTGAAATACAGGTAACCCCAGTATAACACGGCACTTCTATAGCACGGATTCACTCTGACACGGTTCGAGAATTGGGTAAAACCCTCATACAACAGGAAATGTAATAAATTTTTACATACTTAAGTAATAATAGTTCATGAAAATTATTATTTTCGTGAACTATTAGTACTTAAGTATGTAAATTTTCTCTTCTCGCCTTCTGTCGATACACGTGGTCCTTCTCGAAACTTGTTTCAATGTTGCCAGATCGCGACGCTTCCGCTTCTGATGTTGCCAAATGTTTTTCCCTTATTCCATACTTGCTTTATTCTTCATAAGTGCTTAGCACCATATAAGGAAATTTATAAAGACCTTTTAACTAGAAGCAAGCAATCTAAAATTACATACATTTTGCAAAAGGTAAAGCATGGATCTGAAGATAATGCAGAAAAATGCTCAGAGGATAAGGATAACTTGCCAAAAAGAAAACGCTCTCGGTTAATTAATAGTGTTTTTAGTGATGACGAAGAAAACATTGTTTAATTTATATTAATATGTATCACTTAAAAAATTTTAATGAAGATATTTATCTTAATTATGAAAATATACTAGCATGTTTTTTAATTTTTGGAACCTAACCCTCCTTTTCATATTAGTTCTTTGTTTCGTATATCACGAATTCGCATAACACGGCAATTTTTTGGAACGTAACTACCGTGTTATACAGGGGTTACCTGTACATCATGTTCTTTAGACTTTGTTCTTAGATGAAGATCAAAAACATTTATTTTACACAGAAATAAAGTAGGTGGACTAGATGTGGTTATATATTATGAATCTCAATAATGAAAAAAGTTTCTTAATGACTCCCTATACAAAATGATAGGAAAACTTCAGCAAATTTGGAACATTTAGAATATTTCTGGAATAGATCATTGGATCTGAAAACAAAAAGCTTGTTGCACATTTGAACAAATAGACAGAGATGGCTCTATCTATTGACACTTAATTCATGCATATCCACCAAGAAATCCAGGAGGAATTCAGGAAACAAAAATCTCTTTAACATAATATACAGATACCTCCTGTATAACATGGTAGTTAGGCTTTAAAAAAGTAACTTGTTATGCAAATCCATGCTACACAAAACAAAGGACTAATACAGGCATGGCCAGCATACAGCCCGTCTAATAAATTTATGTGGCCCACGATCAATATTTCAATATTAGCTACTGAAGTCCGAATAGCTCGATGAAATATTCCGATGCCTAAAAAAAAAAAAACAGGGGGTCAACAACTCACAGTGCATTTAGAGTTAACCCTCCATTACAAATCTCGTAAGTGTAGAATGTTGATAAAGCATGATAATGTGAAAAACGTATCTGTAATCTCTATCTACAATTCAGTCTCTATGGGGTGACACCACAAAGAGATCTCACATCACTTCAAAATCTTCCTAGGGCAGCCTCTGGTTCAGCCCATGGAAAAAGTTTTCTTTCCAATTCAGCCCAGGGGCAAAAACTGTTGGCCACCTCTGGACTAATACAAAATGGGACATTTTCTTTTAGGTAATATATAGTCATCTTCTGAACTTACATGTTGATCATAATCTAAATTATCAGCAATATCTTGATTTTTCTCTACTTTTTTCATAAAATCTAATATTTTCATTTGCTTGCCTTTGTATAAGAGATCTTTAAAAACTTAATGCTTTATGTAGTAACTTTTAATTTACTACATAAATAACCATCTAGGAATGGTTAAGAACCTGATGCAGAGTCCAGAAGGAGTTTGAAAATATTCATTTTTTTCATTGTTTTGTTATCACACTGTAACTGGTTCTGAGTGCATCATTATTTTAATTTACTGTATTTACTTGCATATAAAATGAGGTTTTTATCCTTTTTTCACTGCTTCAAAAACCTAGGTTGCGAGTGAAGGATTCTTTTCGTTTTTGTATAATTTTTGTAAACTATGTATTTGCATATTTTACTGGTTTCTCACCTTCTGGTGTTTAAAAACAAAAATATTTTATCTGGGTCGTTTGAATCATTCTTGTGTATTGCCAGGAGTAAAGATGAACAGCAATAGAAAAATCAAAGCTTTTGAATTGAATTCCAAAATTACACTGGAGCCCGATATAAGTTTTAATTCATTCCCACATGAAAACAGATGATTATTTGGAAATTCANAAAATCAAAGCTTTTGAATTGAATTCCAAAATTACACTGGAGCCCGATATAAGTTTTAATTCATTCCCACATGAAAACAGATGATTATTTGGAAATTCAAAGAAACTCATAAGTGTAATCGAAAAAGAGTGAATTCAACTGTTAACAATTGGCAAAAAAGGTTCCCAATTGTCCAGCTTTACATGAACAAATTATGTTCTCGATTTTACAAGATTTTTCCTTGAAGTTTAAATGCCAATAATTTTTGAGGGACAATGTGAACATTTACATGCATTTGATATTTTATTTGTTATTAAATGAAATAAAATTAGAATTGCATTAATAAATCTAATTTTCTTTATTTTGATCTTTAAAGTCACACCTTGTGACTTTAAAGTGAGATCGTCTTATATGTGAGATCATCTTATATTCGAGTAATATGGTAATTTAGTTGTATAAAAACAAAACACAAGGACAGACTTTTGGGTTCATTTAGAGCACTATTACCAATGACAGTGACACCTGGTTTATAGGAAAGCTAGAATAGGAAGCTAGGACAAGGGGAAAAAAATTATACTCGTATAATAAGTTCTCATTAAAGAAAACCAGACGAAAGTCATAAAACAACACTGAAAATTTCAATATTCTAAAATCCATAGGCAAATATAAGACAACACATAAGCTTGCTTGAATAAAAGAATATCAAATGATGGAATTTGAACTTAAAAATTGTGACATTTTGTATGGGGTTGTCTCTAATTCTTGAACCATGTTAGAGAAAAACAATGTTATACAGGAGATTTTCCAATTCTCCAACTGTGTTAGAGTGAAACTATGTTGTATGAAGGATACCTGTATATATTAGAACAAATTAGGTGTTGATCTTCAATCTATTCATTCAAATCTGTAGATGTGCAGCAAGTTTTTTGTTTTCAGATTTGATGATCTCTTCCAAAGATATTGGATTTCAAATTTTCTGATAATTTTCAATAAATAATTTCAATAAATTTTCATATATATATATATATATNATATATATATATATATGGAATATTCAGGATCCAGAAAATTTCACATTTATTTTCCAATAATTAATAAATTATAAAAATCATTCCTACAAATAACACTTATATGATTTATATAAGAATTTTTCTAATTTTTATAGAAAATATTTCAAAAGTACATTCTAAATCTTTCATTTTGATAATTAAAAATTAAATATATTTGATATTTTAAGTTTAAAGTAAATAGACACAAAAAGTTTTATTTATAAACAACAACAAAAAACCTAACTAATAATGATGTCTTGCATATTTTCAAATAAAATAAAAAATACATAAAGGCAAGCCCTCTTAAACAAAAGACATGGAAAACAAAACTTTTATCAACAGAATAATTGTATAGTAATCAAAAATATTAAGCTATTAATCTTTAACAGATTTTTCTCCTCTAAAAATACTAATGTAGAGTAGCTCAAAATTCAATTCACTAAGATATATTTTTAAGATTATTTTAAAAACCATTAAAGCTTGTCTGGAACAGTTTATGTATTATTTATGATTCTATCATTTTATTAGAAGCACCCAAATCACTGATTTCATTGGAAGAGAATGTTAATTTTAGACCTTGATTTCTTAATTGTCCTTTAAATTGAATCAAACTATTATGGCCTTTAAATGAAGTCAAACATTTTTAATAATTTCTGAAATTATATAATAAATTTCATATTTAGAAGCATTTGTTTGTTTTGAAATTCACAAAACAATGTGAATAATTATGTTCTTTTCAGATTTTGATATAACTATCAATACATGCTCCTATAATATACTAATTTTATTAGTTGTACAGGTTGAGTATTTGTAATCTGAAATGCTTGAGAGTTAGAATATTTCTGATTCTGGATTTTGTTTTTAATTTTGGAATATAATATGATGGTATTAAAGAGAATTATCATTATCAGGCCTTTTTGACATTTTTAACAATGTATAAACAACTAAATAGGAAATAAGCTGTCATAGACACCTTGTACCATCATTAGACAGTTTACTAAATCACATTAGTGTGTTTACTATTGTGTCTTCTTTCACAGCATAAACAGTGAATAATAGCCCTGTTCAAAAGGGACTCTCTGCTATGAAAATAAAGTTACCAATTTCAGATTTGGGATGCTCAACCAGTAATATATAACTTGTCCTTGTCTAAATTTATTAAATTTGAAATACATATTGATATTTAAAATTTAATTTTTAGTGATAATGAAATATATTTGGTATATTACTATATTCTCAAATAGTGGCAAGCCTTTTTTTTATATTCCTTATTTATATTTTTTTACAATTCATTTAGACATATTTACTAAATATGCAAATGAAAGCAAATAATGTAAAATAATAATATATTGTCTTAGGTGAATATAAAACATTTCATATTCATATCTAAATGAATTCAAGCTATGTTAGTTAATAACCTTCAAAATTAGCAGTAAAAAGTTTAATAAGGTATTTAAAATAATTAGAAAAATCAAATTCTCATTCATAAAGTCATAAGAAATAATCAATTGTAAGCAGTTCACTCAGACTTATCTCAAATGCCAGGCATTAATCACAATTAAATCTGCTTCAGTATATACTTATTGAAATAAATTGTTACTCTAATATAGTGGTTCTCAACTGGGGTCCATGTAACATTACTGGAGGTCCACAGAAAAAAAATACCAAATTGGGGGTTTATGGTGAAGTTTTAGTGGTGGTATAGAGTAATTCTACTTCAGAACAATTGTTTTACTGAGAATTAAATTTCTACTGTATATATATTGTCAATTTCTTTATTACTCATTTCTTGCATAAGGGTTAAAATGTAAATTATTTAAAATATTGAATACATATACCACATATATGTCTCATTGACAAAGGTCAAAGAGAGACTATAAAGATGGGGTTTGTTAGGAGACTCTTATACCATCAGCATCATGTCACTTGACAGTTAAATTTCTGAATGTTTCCTTTCTTTTTTTATTAGTGAAAAATATAAGGTTTTTTCTGTGCACTGTCTATGTGGGTCCACAAAAAAATTAAGAGAAAAGGGGTCCATGGGTAAAAAAAGGTTGAGAACCGCTCTAATATAATGAAATTTTAACCTACACACAACAAATGTGAATCTAGAAATATATTTACAAAATTTACATCAATAGAAAATTGATAGTGAAATTTTAACAGCTAATATATATTATTAAATAGACATCATAAGTACATTTTGCTTCATTTTTTGGCATATTTATTAAAACAACACAAAATTTATATTTCATATCTATCACAATATGAAATCAAGAGGTTCATACTAAAACTAAATTTTCATATGTGCTTTGTATTTTATTACTAAAAAGTTTTATAAATAGTACTATTTTTTACATTGAGATAAATGCAAAACTTCATAATAATTGGAAAAATAATTCATCACACCAAAAACCTTTGCAACTCCATGATACACGTTTACAAAACAGCAAACATTTTCAAACAAACAAAAATTTTCTTTAAAAGTGAAAAGACCTTCAGAATTTTTGTTATACAGTGAAAACAAAACTTAATGATCATGAAAATTTACAAATGAATTTAATAATAGTTTAATTACAAATAATTTACACTTAACACTTTTATATATCTAATTTAAAAGTCTATTTTAAAAATCTTTATTACAATTAATATTTTATTTACAATCGAAAAACAAAATAAATATATTAAAACCAATAGTTTTGGACAAAATACAATTATGTTCAAAACTATAGTTTTAAAATATTCATTCATTTATGAAAATTTGAAGAATTGATTAAAATCATCTTAAACTTTTACATTGCATGTTAAATAATCAAGCTGTAACAAAAATTATTTTTAGTTAGTGCAGTTAAGTTAAAAATAAACATATACACTACTGTACTATTCATTCTTCATATTTATTTACATAAACACAAAATCAATACAGTAACAAAAATAAATAAAGGAACAGATGTATAACAAATTCTTTGTAATTTATTTTAAACATTGCATTATTGTATAAATTTTAATGATCATGTGTTTGTTCATTTAATTTTT
Organism: Centruroides sculpturatus; assembly: GCF_000671375.1. Taxonomy (NCBI): domain Eukaryota; kingdom Metazoa; phylum Arthropoda; class Arachnida; order Scorpiones; family Buthidae; genus Centruroides; species Centruroides sculpturatus. The sequence continues at coordinate 1,339,847 of NW_019384399.1, forward strand.
TATAACAGCAAGTTTTTAACATAAATTATTAAATTGTAATATCTATAATGATTATAATTTATGCAAATAAGCTTCAACAAAATATATTTATTCATTTTTCTTACATTAAAAATAATAACAATAATTTGGAGCTATTTAATAAGGAAAAAAGTTAAGAAGTTTAACATAATATATTTGAGCCAAATGAATGATATAACAATGAATAAAATTTTTGAATTATAAAAAAATGGAATCATTTATCATCAATAGACTAACTAAAAATAATTTTTTTCAAAATAAATCTTACTTTTATATTTTTATCTTTTACAAAATTAAATTTAAGAGTTTGTAAAATGGAAAAAATTGTACACTAAGCTTTAAATTCAGCATACAATTTTTTTATGTAAAGTGAACTTAAGATAAGTAATTTTTTTCTGAAAAGCATTCTAACAAACAGTAAGAAAATAATTTAACTTATTCATTGAATATTAATCTAATATAAATTTAGTATAAATAAAGATACAGTACTTTACTTTTTCATAATTATTATTGTGGATCAAAAAATTTAATACAAGTTATTTGTTAGATTAGATATATATTACAGATAAGCTGAATTTGATTAAATATTTATATAAAAATAAAAACTACTATAACTTTCTTATAATGAAATCAAAATAATAATAAAAAAATGTAAAATTACTAAGGTAAAATTTTGTTCATTTTTTTTCCCAATTTTATATATTTCTCTATCTTATTGTGGTAATATGGACTTCCATCCTATTACTACACCATTCTAACTATTTTATAATTTTGTTTATTTTATTATATTTCAAATTTAAAGTATTAGAATAGAAATGACAAATATGCAGATGAACCAAGAGGTTTGAAAGTACTGAGCAAAGAGATCTTTTAACACCAGGAAAACTGTGTAATAAATGAATAAAGTGAATTTAAAAAAATGATTACGATGAATCTATTAGCAATGAAATTTTTGGGTATCTTTTAAAATTATATTATTCAGGTATCTATTTTAAAATTAATTAAAGAGAAAAATTATACTTAGATATAAATAGAAAAAAATTATTTCCTAGGGGCTGTCCATAAATAATGTCTGTACTGGAAAGGAGAGAGAGTGCCCAGTGTTTGGGTAGACATTTTGAGATGTCTGCCTGGACACTTTTATTAGGGGACACTTTGAGGCACTACACTGGCAAATGACTACTCCAAATGTGAACAAGGAGAAAAGTTCTATTATGCTCTAAGCAAAAGCTTCATTTGCTTAGATATATAGATAAATAGAAATTGCTTCAAATGATAGCACTATTGTTTTCTTTTATTCAGGAACATGTTTCCTTAACAACAAAAGCCAGTCTTGTCAGAACTGATTATTTTAATTTAATTTTTTCATGCATTGTGGTAACACAATTATTAAAAATTGATTACCTTAATTCAAAAATTAATATTGCTTTAAATATTAAATATAAAAATTTTTTGCTGAAAGTTTAACCAGAAACATTTTGTATATCAGAAATTAAATGATCAAAGAAGTAATGCTTAACCATAAAAAATTTGGTAAGCAATCATGTATCAATTACTAAATTATTAGCTTTATTACTTAAAAATATTATGGAAAATTTATTAAATAAATGCAGTTAGGACATTACAAATAAACAGTTAAGAAATGAACAAACTTTTGAAATTCTAATACTTTGTTATCAAAATAAATTTTTTAATTTTTTGTTTCATTGTGTTGTTGCATGTAATGAGTGCTCCCATTTAAAATTAAATTAGATGTACGATACATTGTCACTTTGCATTTTTGTTCTGGTTTGATAGAGAAATAGCAAAGAACAGATGCATATTATAAGGAATGATATTTTTATAAAAATAAATTTGTTTTAAAATTACTATTGTGACATATCAATATTTGAATGAATGTACTAAGTGATTTCATAATGTTTCAAATCACTTCACATTTTAATTGAAAATCAAAAATTATTTGAATTTATATGAGAAACTTTCAATATCTTTGTTAAAAGATAAACTACCTTTTTGTAGTAATAAGCAGCATGTGAGATTCATAGATTTATATTATTTCATAAATTGTCTAACTAGACAAACATTGGGCATTTGTGTCTGTCATGGCTATGCACAATAACATGAAAGGATGAAACTACAAACAGGACACTTTATTATTCGTTCTGAGATGGATACACAGTTAACGGTGAACAACAATGTAAAGCACGGGCAAAGAATGGTTCAACTGCCCTCCTTCTTTGCTTTCCCTCTCTCCTCCTCCACTTCTGTCCCTAACTCCCACACCCTCCAATGAATCTCTCGCCCCTGGTACACACTCTGATCGAGTTGTATCCACCATGTGCCTCCCCTAATTCCCAGTGGCGTGCTGTGACATTTGATGATAGGGAAGCTGTGCTTCTGTAAGAAGCCGACATCCAGAGGCAATCAGTCAATTGCACGTCAGTAATGGTCTAGGGTCCATTCGTATCATTTATTCGATAAGCCAGTAAAAACCGTAGACTTCTCTAAATGCATTTTTAATATCACAATTACATTACAAATTGCTAGCCACGATATAAGGGCTACAATTAAAAATAAAATAATAAAAACTTACTTAGTGAAATAAAATGTGTGGTGGATGTATAGTACATACCTGGTACAAAATATTCTTCAATTGTATGAATATACTTTTAAAGAAAATTATAATTAAATATAGCTTTGTAAAGAAACGTACATAAAAATAATAAAATATTCTTTACTTTTTATATCTTAAAACAATGCACTTAGTCAAATAGATCCCTACGAGTGGCTAATGGATGGAATCGAAGACGGTTGCAGTGTGCATACATTCAGACTGCCAAATCCCCAAAGTGCCGATACTGGTCAATGTCAAATACCTCTTTTGTCGCATCACTAGTATATCTCAAAGGATGCGATAGGGCTGTTGTAGATTTTAAACGTTTCTCACCATAACTGTAAAAATCTAAATATGTTAAACTTAATAGTCATTTGTTTTCTAATTCATTTAAGGACCAGGTGTCCACGGAAATTTCCAAAATTTACAACTTTTCAGTCACTCTCGTTGAACTGGAAAAATTTCTGTCTTTATTACATTAATAATACGAAGAAATCTGTCTCCACTGTACTCGGCTAGAGATGGTTCAGTTAAGCTTTTAAGTAAAATTCCGGCTTTTTCAGCAGGGTTTTATTTATGTCCCCAATTCACTAATCGCTTAATTATTTAACTACTTCTTAAGTACAAATAAGTCGAAACCAGTTACTTTGTACTCGAATATTTATAGTCTCGGGGAAAAAGCGGAAAGACAAATTTTTATGACAAATGGATACATAAATCGTAAATTTAAGGTAAATAAATTCTAGAGCTTTTTCTGTACCTCGTACATCTCTCTCATTCATTAAATTTAGTTATAAATGATGCTGTCAAAGTAACAGTTAATTTTTTGATATTATACAAGAATTGTACATGTTTTTTTCTACATCCCCTTATAGATGGAACATACGAAACCGTAATATCACTGGTTTAACATTAAAATCTGTGAGTAATATAAAATCGGAGAGCGGAATAAAAATGTCAAATATTTTAATGGATTTTTTTAAACTCCTGTCAATTATGCAGAACTATCATAAAAACATACTAGTAAATTCTTATCAGTTGGGTTAAGTTATAAATCTGCTTGTGATTCACGTAATCGGGCGAGGGTGGCCAAATATCTAACAGGCAGGCGGCTAACAGCCTAGAACCGGTCCTGGATAGAATTGGATGCGGTATAGTTGTAACATCCACCCGAGGTCCTAGGCTTCCACCGGCTAAACCGGGTGAGGTTAGTGCTCTGTAAAGCACATGCGCGAATCTGGCTTTTTGGATGCTGACGATACAGCGCTTCCACTCCACCACTAATATTCGAATATACAATAGCAATCTTATCTTTCTTTTCACGTGTAGTATAGAAATTTGTAATAAGATACATAATGCAGTTATAATAAAATATTGTGCGATTATTTTCATATAATTAAAATGAATATGTATTTATTTTTTAGAAAATACAAGGGAAGCGGTGCATCCACTGCTTTCAATGATGGCACGCCACTGCTAATTCCCCCTTTCGCTGTCACATCCCTCACAGTGTCTGAGCATTATGAATAACCTGAATAATAAGCAAAAATAAACAAATGCTTACTGGAACTAATTAAATAATGTAAAATAAACAACACCTTTCATCAACCCAGCATAACTTTTAATATGTTAAAAACATTTTTAACATATTAAAAGTTATGCTGGATTAATAAGCAAAAATTCAAGTTACAAAAATTTAATAAACTAAATCTGAATTTGATACAAATAGGTATTTAAAAAATGTTTCTCTTTCTTTGAACTCTCTCACATTTGTTATTTCAGCATTAAAAGGTGGTTCAATAATTAAGTTGTAAAATTTCTACACCTGACTTAATTTAAAGCTGTAGTCTACAAAGGCAAGAAAGAATCTGCTCCTTGACTAGAACATGTTTCATTATCAATTGTTAATCTCCGAGCCTTGTAAATTGTAAAAGTATATGTAATTGTCTATGGAAACTGCCAATATGAACAATCATGGTTACCATCTTTCCATTAGGATTTGCTTGACAAAATGGGAAAAGCACCTTCATATAGACAGGGACTGATATACTTATCAAATTTTACCATAACACAAATAGGTAATAAAGGGCTTTCTCTGTAATTGTAAAAGCCTTAAATTTTAATATTTTATTGTTAATTGTCTACTTGGACTTTACTTATTAATAGGACTTTATACTGGTGTCCAAAGATTGGCACAGTACTGAGAGTTAGTTCAGGCTTTCTCTGTCTTTATTTATATATGACATCAATTACAGTAACAAGAGTGTCATTAACTAATGTAGTGTCAGTCCAGCAGATTTTTAGCATTATTCTACAATTATTTTGTAACAGAAGTATCTTTATTACAAGTGCAATTTTGTTGAACTTAATGGCCATCTTCAGTTGGACCAATATTAAAAAAGTTGTTGTTGAACTTGTTCATTAGTTGGAAAAATTCTTTTTGCATCATTGAAGCTTTCAACTTCAGAATAAGATAGACTCTGTTTTCATCCTGACATTAAATAAGTCCAGTTGTGATTATCAATGTGACCTGAATATCTGTTGGTCATTCTGTTGTCTCATCAAAATATCTAAAGTAAATGTGTGTTGAATGTTGTGTCTTTATGTACCTAGTTCTTTGTTAGTGGTGCCATCTATTAGAAACTTTTACTCCTTACACTTCACCTTGTTATAATAAAATAATTGAAATTCTTTATTTTACAAAAAATTATTCAATTTTTTAAAAATTAAATAATTATTTCACATTAATTTTTAAAAAAATTTAATCAGTTCTTACAAATATTGTAAAACTATATTGACAAAATGTCATGCTTTTATCTATTTCAATTTTCAAATTAACATGTTATGCATTGCCCACTTTAAATTGGAAGTTTTCACTTAATGCTCAGACTAAATACAGGCTATATCTTATATGAGTTTCAACTAATTATAACAGTAAACTTCAAGAACAATAAAAATATGCAGAAGTCAAAAATGTAAAAAAAAAAATGAAACCCCTTTTTATTTAATTCATAAATAAATTACAATTTTAGATAAATAACAGTTAAAAATTTTAATCTTTCTTCAATCTTAATCAGATTAAATTAATATACACTATTATTATTATTATTATTTTGCAATCAATTTCATTATTTATTCAATTTTTATTTATAAAATAGTTTGTTACTTCATCAAGAAATATTTAATAAACCTTTACATATTCATTCCACTTTATAAACATAGTGGCAAAAAAGATCCATAGCTGCAAGTGTGCAAGTGCTGTCATGAGTGCTGTATCCACAATATTGTTTTGTAACAGATACTGTACATGATCATTCATGAGATCTAACAGATTCAACTATTTTCATTTCAGTAAATATTTATGCAAAGGAAAAACACTTATTTGCATGTTGATGGGGATGCAAATATTGGACAGTATAAATTTTTGAAAAATTTTGATCAAAAAGTCCTAGAAAAAGAATTGAGTGGGATCTCTGAGACTCCAGGCACTTCCTACAGAATTAAAAAACTGTTTAAAAAATTACTTTTTAAAGATAAAGTTTTATATAGCTTCAAAAACATATTTTAAAATAAATAAATACACAATATGTAACTTTAAAGAAAGGTAAGTACTTCATCTGTTTAGTAAGACCAAATAGTTCAAAACTTTAAAAAGTCAAAGACAAGTTTAATTTTTTCCATTTAAGGTTTTCATTGTAGTTTAATTAACAATTTGTCTTTTTTTTAAAGTATGGTGTGTATATATATATATATATATATATAAGTAAAACCTTCACAAACCCACCTCCCTATATACTCTTTACCTATGGAAGTAGCCTCTTCTTCATAGGCATAAGTTCATAATTGTAATTTAAAACTGACATATAATCCACACCCCTTTCAAACTATCTCTTAAACATAAATAACTCAACATTACATTATGTTCATCACAACTCAACATATATTATCTTCATCACAAAATCTTTTTGTGATGAACATAATGCAATGGAAGAAATAAATCAGAGTGCCAATTTCCAAATCCATTAAATTTAATTCTTATTTTAAATAACAGAATACATGTTGTTTTATGTCACTTAGGATATGATAGAATTATCTTGGATCTTACATATTTTACAGTTCTTATATGATGTAATTTTCATGCTTATGCTTTATTTTTCATTACATTCCACATAATTAATTTTTTAGAATACAATGATAGTTTCATTCTGATTGAAATATAGAAAGACTATAACAAATAGCAGATTATATAGCCAACCACAAATATAGTTCCAATCATCAAAAACAATATATAACACTTGGAATATCTAGCATGTCATAAACATCTGAATTAAAATATGTTAGGTCCAAATTTAACTTTGTTATATACTTTAGAAAAGAAAATGTTAAATTCTGTAATAAAAAAAATCCTTAATTTAAAAAAGATTCTTTATTCATATACTGTATTTGCAAATTTTTTCAATTTTCAACATTTACAAAAGTTAAATTTCTAGATCTTAAAAATTAGGTCAAGATCATTATTAGATTTAATACCATCGATTTAGTATAAAGACACACTCCCATTTCTAAATTTTCATTTTTCCAGAAGTTATTTGATCTCAAAAGTACTTTACATACACTTCTAAATTACCAAAATGTATACTTTATTTTCATAAATATCTTTATAACAAGTATTAACATTATGCTTCTTTTCCCACTATTATTAATTATCTTAGTACTATAAAAAGCTCTTTTTAAAACCTATCACACACTGTCGAGAAGTCATTTAGAGACTGATGAACATTAAGTATTTATTTTTAACCACAATATGCATTTCGGGCAGACAAGCTGTCCCTCTTCTGCTATTACAATCACTAAATCCATTAAATTTAATTCTTATTTTAAATAACATAATACACATACAAAACAAAAACTTAATGTTCATCAGTCTCTGAGTGAGTTCTCAATAGTGTGGTAAGTTCTAAAAAGAGCTATTTATAGTGCTCAGATAATTAATTTATGACTAGTTGCTCAAATTATGAAAAAATAATATAGCTTAACTTTTATTTTTAACTATGCAACTTCAATATCATTTGTTGATCTCTATTTCAACTATGCATGTATTTTACTGTTAAATACATGCATAATTGAAATAGAGATCAACAAATAATATTGATAATTGAAAATAACAAATTTTAAATGACAATTTTGATATTTCCATTTTCCTATTGATTTGAGTACATTTTTTTATAATTCTAGATGTTCAGAAGAACTTCAAATTTGGAAGACAGAATGATAATACACAGATAAATAAAAATGAATTTAAATGTGTATTGTATTTATAATTTCATTTATTAAATTAATTATTAAAATTAGCATTAAATATAGATTTACTTCAAAATACAAATACATTAAAAAGAACTTCAATAGGTCTATAATCCTTTATTTTAATATGCATTTATCAAATTCTCTAATCTGATTTCTAGAAACTTTTAATAAAAAATGTTCTTTTTAATTTACACTTCAATAAAGAATTCAAAACAGCTATTATAACAGAGGTTATATAACATTAAATATTTTATATAACAGAGATAATAACATTAAATTATTTAAATAGGAGTTATAACAACTCCTATTTAAAAATAAAAAATAAACTACATACTATGAAGCAAATTTTACTGAAATCAAATATTTTACAGTCATTTTCATAAATTAGATTATAATTTATAAATGTTCAGTGATATAAAAAAAGTCATTTAGTAATGATGGTTTCATTTGGGTTTACAGTATATGTTAAATATAAGTAATAGAACAATTTAAATACTTTAATTATAAATTGTACATAATCAAAATGATTTTATTGACAGCATCAATGATAGAAAAATAATATGATTTAAATAATGATTTTGAAGCATATACTTTTATACAAGCTATAAATGTCAAAAATATAATCATACATAGTAATAGTTTCAATTAAAAGACAAGTTTTTTCAATTATTTAAATTAATGTTTTTTTGTGATTTGGTATTTTAATAAATTAATCCATTTGCTAATTTTGAATAAGTTAATTTTTGAATCTGTATTAAATTAAGTCAGAAATAATAAATTTGTAAATTATCGCTATAAAAAAATCTTTTGAATAATTTTGTAAAACTCATTTTTTTTACCCAATTTTTCACTTTAATTTAGTTCATTTTCCTTATTCAATATTTTCATTCCATAAAGATCATTCTGTTCTTTTAAAAAAATTAAACACATAAAATTGATTAAAGTCTTTTCATTCGCAGAATCTTATGATTGAATTTATTACTGACTTATTAGAAAATAAAATAGTTGATTTAATGATCATTAAATTTAACTATTGAAATTTTCTACAGTTATTTTTAATTACTGAGAGATTTGAAACAAAACTTTAAAGAATTAAAATATTCATTTAGCTAAAAAAACTGATAAACTAAATACAAATATTTAGTTTTACATGGAGATATTATCATTATTATTATATCATTATTATGGTGTTAGCATAAACTAGTATCTAATGTTATGCCAGACAAAGCATAGCATGGGAAAATAATTTCTTAATTATACATGTTTAGTATAGCAGCATTCTGAAATGTAATGTATGTGAACTTATCAAGCCCTAAGTTTCTGAATATCTACTAAATTTTTCAGTATATACATCCCAACTCTTCTATTCCGAATACCGGTATTTTGCAAAATCTTGTACTCACTCGTTTACCTTTATGTCTGGTACTTCTTAACCATTCATAAAACAAACGTTTTCAGCCTCAGTCGAGGTCTGCATCAGGTTAAAAGAACAATTGGAGTCCAATCTTAGAACGAATAATTTTTAAAAAATTATATTCGAACATATGCACATGTTACGTATCATCATCGTTTTCTTGTTCTTCGCATACGTAGCACCATGCATAGGAAAGCACATTGCCATCTTTGGTGTTAATACATCTCCCTGCCCGGCCAGCTCTGTATATCTCCAGGGCTTTGAGAACTCTGATGTGATCTGTTCTATATTTTGTAGTTCAATTATCGTGTCACTCCATTTAGAAGGAACTAATAGAACTATTAAGGCAAACACAGATAACGGATTGGCCCACATCACAGTGAACTACAAAATATAGAATGCATTGCAGTGGCACATGGATACAAGAAAGGGCTAATACGAGGGCTAGCACGAGCCTATTTTCGAAGATGGGATGCACGTGATGTACCCATTACTCAAAAGACTATTCAGGACCTGACCAGCAGACGCACCATCGTTGAATATAACCAACAATTTCAAGCATTATATAAAGAAATTGCAACAAAAACGAACACCAGTGTAATGTACCGAAGATCCCCTAATATATATCAATTATTACGTAATGCAAAGGACAAACAGGACTCTTTAGGGCTCTGGGATATGTAATATTCCTGTAAGGTATGATAGATTTTGGCAAGAAATGGTGTACATCGGCTCCATGAAGCATTCTATCCATCAGAAAATTAAGGAGCACAAATATGACATAGACCATGCTCATTACACCACCGCCCTGTCAACCTATGCCACGGACCCGGATATTCATGCAGATCTATCCAACGCCAGATTGATAAATAGGGCCTTTAATACAGACCACATCAGAGTCCTTGAAGCCCTGGAGATATACAGAGCTGGCCGGGCAGGGAGATGTATTAACACCAAAGATGGCAATGTGCTTTCCTATGCATGGCGCTACGTATGCGAAGAACAAGAAAACGATGATGATACGTAACATGTGCATATGTTCGAATATAATTTTTTAAAAATCATTCGTTCTAAAATTGGAATCCAATTGTTCTTTTAACCTGATGCAAACCTCAACTGAGGCCGAAAACGTTTGTTTTATGAATGGTTAAGAAGTACCAGACATAAAGGTAAACGAGTGAGTACAAGATTTTTCAGTATATACAGTTTGTATGTACAGTTGGTGTTTGGAATAGCTACATTTATGATCTGTGATTTTGTTTTATTTGTCGATAAATGTAATGTCTGATCTGTTGTGATGGATTGTCAATAAAGACAGGCTTAAAATAAGAGTAGGGGAGGAGGACAGGTTGTAAAAAGCCAAACAATATTCTTTATCTGTTTGAGAAGACTAATTTGATTAAGATGTCAATTATCACTTATCATCATACATATTAATGTTGGAAATAAGCATACAATACCAAAAAACCATAAAGTTTTCGGACGTTATTCATTCATTCAACAAGAACCATAGTACAATAGTAATGAAAAATAAAAAGTTTTAAGGTTAAGACGACAGCATTTATTTGATGAGAGTTCAAAGATCATGTTACAAAGGCAATTTGTCAACCACTTTAAAGTGTAAGAAGATACTCAGTTTTCTTGCATTTATGACATAATTTATGACCTCAATAGGTTTGTGGTGGCTAAAGTAATTTTGAATAAATCATTTGTTAAAAAAAAGCAAAAATGTTTGAAAAATTATACCTAGCTGATAACTACAAATTAGACAAACGACTACATCAATTTTTATTAGTTGCTTAGGTCATAAATGATGTTATAAATGCAAGAATATCGAATACATTTCTTACCCCTCAAAGTAGCTAGCAAATTTCCTTTGTAACTTGACATTCAAACTCTCATCACCTAAACTGACCTTCATCCACCCTTCTGTTCATAATAACAATTTCATTTTTCTTTTTCATTACTATCATGCAGGTCATTTTTGATGAATTAATAATTAATCAACATTTACATTTTGTTATAATTTTTATTTTCCATTTAATTAAAGTATCCTATACAATCTGTTTGCTATTTAGAATTCAATTAAAATGTGATTTTTACAGCTATGTATATATGCTATGTACACATTTTGGTATTTTCACATTCCTAACACAAATTTGATGTTTTCACAATCCATCATATTCTTCACTTTATATTGATCAGGTTAAAATGCAATATGGCCACTGGCATGTACTATACCACCAAATAGTGGGCAAACTTCTCAGTCCCAATGGCATCTGCTATTCAGAGGTTACATTGTATGTATGTACAGTACATATGTATATTATGTGATTCATAAATTTTTGTTCCATATACAGTGGGTGATCGGTTAATGAACATAATCCATTCCAAGACTTTGTTTGCTATCCAAATTGTTCGTTAACTGATTACTGATTTACCATAGGTTTCTATGGGAATTTGATTAATTCGTTCTGGATACCCCCAAAAATAAAAAATATATACTTTTTTACTACGTTTATTCATATGTAATAATAAAAATACATATATACACGGTCTTGCATTTTTATTAGTCATGTTTTTTTCCGTTTGTGGGGTTAAAGAATCTGTCCAATATCGATTGCTTTTCTGTCTTCTTCATGATTTTTCAGAAGTAATTAATTGCATTGTAATTGTAGAGATCCCTAGGCCTATTAACCTCAACCTGGTTTGGATGCCATTTTAAAACCGTTGTTCTGACATCCTCCCACTTCTTCAAAAGATCTTTAATAGCAGATATCGGCATAAATCTGCATTTTCAGAAGAAAACATGAAAGAATTGTTTCTGTCAGAAATATTACAAGGGAATTACAAGGGCTGGAATTACAAGGGAGTGTTTCAAAGTTCGGGGAAATACTATCCGATCAGTATATACAGGGTAGAACGTCGATGTCAACATCTCCCATACTCTGAAAAGTTTCAAATTGTTGCCTGAAGACAAAGGAAGACCTATCGGTATTTGTTACTTTACGTCACTCCTTCTTGTGTTTGTTCAGTCAAGTGTTCATTATTCAAACATGTGTTTGTTGTCTGATCATAAAAATCTTTCATGAAAGTGTTCGTTATCCAATTTGTTCGTTAACTGATCACCCACTGTATATGAAACAAAAATTTATGAATCACATAAGAACATTTATATGAAAAAAGATGAATATTAAAAAAATGATAAAGAGCATAGTTTAAACTACATTTATTTATTATAATTTTTTGTACATCAATTTTTAGACTAGTTCATTAATACCTTCCCTGAAATTGATTGTATGAAGAACAAATAAAATAAGTAGAAAGATCAGTAAATTTGTTAGTGGATATTTAGCATTTTCTTTTATGTAGTAAATGGATTACAGTAAATAAATTCTATGATTTAGGAATTTATAACAGTGTTTGCGTGTCAGTAGATACAGATCTATCTGATTTTTAGATATAATATTTAAGATCAACTGTTACATGTGTAAAAATATTACTTTTTACAGGATATTAGTATACTTCAATTAGAAAAAATATAAAAAAGTTGTTTTTAAATTTAAAATATAAATTAATAACAACAAAATAAAGTAATTATAAATTAATTTAACCATAAATTAATGGAATAAACTCCAAAATTAAAAAGATATTCTAGTCTGGCATTATTTGTAATCAAACATTTTACATCATTTAATTTAGAATTGAGCATTTGAGAATTACTATTAATTTTGTTTTTAATTTTATGTAGATATCTCAGTACAGTATTATTTGCTTCCAAAATAAGATTAATCAATATAAATCAATTGCATATATTAAAAATCTATTGCTTACTATGCTTTGATTTATAGTAAATGGTAATTGTCAGAATAGTGTCATAGTACTGTACTTGCAGACATTTTTTAAGTGGTTTTATTGATTTAATGTGAATATGAAAAGATAATTTATGATAATGCTAACACGACAAAAGAATAGTTTATTTACAAGCAAGTCATTCAAAAAATATAATTATTCTGTGTACATTATTAAAAAAACTAAAAGTCAAATATTATATTTACATTGTAAGTAGATAAATTTTTTTATTAAAAATCTGTAGATAACAAATTTAACATAAAGAATAAAAGAAATTATAACAGAAAAGACCATGTAAATTATTCATGAATTACTTCTTTTGTTTTAAAGATATAATGAATAATAATTTAGAATTTGTAATTTTGTATCCATACTATATTGTTACACTTTTAAGCTCATTAAACTTATTTGTTTAATAATAATTGCTCTGAATTTGAATTCAGTATTAAGTAACAGATATTAAAATCTAAGAAATTAGTTTTTCCTAACACAATGATTCTAATGAATTGTTTTTATATTTTATCATAAACGATTCTCCTTAATAAAAATAGCTCTCATAACTTCTATCCAATTTGTAATTAACAAGTGTGAAAGTTAGATTTATTGGTTTATAAAAGACTGTCAAGGTGCCCAGCCTACCAAGAGACAAGCCTCTGTGTTTTGAATTGAAACATTCCATCTCATACAGTTCGATTTAGAATGTTAAAAAGCCTGAAGATGGTAATTTAATGTAGAGGAAAACATTTGCCAATGTGAGTTGTTTATCATTTCTGCTGATTTTTGGTTTAATCAATGATAGTTTATTTAATTGGTCATTTTTGTTTGATTCAAAATGTGTTTCTATATAATAAATTCCAATTCCAACACTATTTTTGTTTTCTGCTCTCTGTTGCTGTTGGAAATCATTGACAAATAACAATAAAGAGTGTTGAGTGAACTTTTGGCATTTGAAAATGTACGAGTTTTCATGTCTGCATTGTCTTCAGAACTGCTGATATCAGTATCTACTGACATGATTCAATTATTATATGTTATCAATTTAACAATGCTGTCTTTTGTCAGAGTTTCAGAAGGTTTTATAGTATTATCAATTGTAAAATAATCATTAAAGCCTTGTAATCCTTTGATGCAATGCCATCACTGTCATATTTGGTGTTGCTGTTTTCCAGTGAAGTTGACGCCAAAAGTCCTACCTGCTTGAAACAGTTTGCATTGTTTCTTGCATTACATTTCTCCATGCATTTTGAAGCATTTGCACAGAATCTAGAATAGAAATACAGTAGACCCTACTATAACACAGTAGATATATTCAGTGTTTTATGAAATTCATGTTCTATGAGCCCTTAAATACATGAGCCAATCACAGCCCGGCACATATGCAGTTTACAGACTACAGCTGTTTGAAAGGTTTTCTTCCATAAAATTAATCGATTCTAGACTAATTTGACTCAACATTTCCAAAACACGTATAATTTTTTGGGAATAATCCATATAAACTATGCTATAAACAAAAAGTTGTAGGATTACTTACCGAGTGTGCACCGTTCAACAACGCCATTGCTTAAGCTTGTTTTTGTCGTGGAGCGGCGCATCGAACTGCGGGCGCGTGTTTCCTGATAAATTATTTTTCAGCGAATAATAGGCAAATTTCCTCCTACAACTTCGGTTGTTGCTCAGGATACAGTTAAGGTTTTAACAAAGTTTGAGCGAATACATAATTAGCAAAAAAAGTTGAAATAAAGTGATTAAACAAAAATTATTACAAATATCATAAATAACATATATAGATACAATGCATATATAGAGATATTTTTTGGAAGGGGGAAATGGTCTTCACAATTTGAAATCAATCGAACACACAATAAAATGCTCATATACACGCATGCCATCTACGTAGGATAAATGTACTATGCCAGAAACCTTCGTGGGAGTATATTAAACAACTTCCCAAAGTTTCATTGCAATCAGATAAACGGTGTGGTAATGCATGAAGGACATACAGACAGACACACTGACAGACAGACATATATACATTCATTTTTATATATATAGATATGATCACCTAACTGATGAGGGCCATGGTGTGGCACCATCTGTTATGATATTTTATTTCTAAAATTTTTTATATCATTAATTATAAAATAGCAAAAGCTTTATTTTGAGGGTAGAAACGAGTTTTGAAAAAATCGAACGATTGTGGATATAATTACACAATTAAATCTGTATATTTGATAAATAAAATGTTTTTTAGTTTGTGACACTTGGTTAACATTAAAAATCAGACAGATCTATATCTACTGACACACAAACACTGTTATAAATTCCTAAATCATAGAATTTATTTACTGTAATCCACTTACTACATAAAAGAAAGTGCTAAATATCCACTAACAAATTTAACAATTTTTCTATTCATTTTTATTTGTTCTTTATGATTGGACAGAATACACTGTATTAATTTGAAAATACAAATAATTATTTGATTTATAGTAATAATTCTCAACTTTAACTTGTATATCACTTTGAATATATTATAAAATAAATATTTATTGAATCTATCCTAAAATATTTTAAAGTAGCATTGAATACATTCTTATTATAAATTAGTTATTAAATATGTGGTAAAACATTACCACACATTTATGTGAGGGGCTGGCCAGGGGTAGAGAGTCAGGATAGTACTCTTTACCACTTATTAGCATCTAGTTGTTAAACTAGTCCTCTGTCAAAAAGGATAGCTAAACTCTAAATGGTGGAAGGATTTATGATTTGAGTGGGGGGAAGGAATGTGGAGACGTATGATTTTAAGATCTTGTTTCCTTATGTCTGGCTCCCAACACCAGATAGTCAATTACATGGGCTATCACGCGGTTACTTCTAATTATAAATATCTGTTGAGTAAGTTGGAGTGCATAATGAATAAGATCATTTATAAAACAACAAATTTAATATAACTAAACTAAAGAATGAATACAAAGTAAAATACACAATTGAATCAAATTACAAAAAATGGATTTAACAATATTACATTCAGGACTTATCCTGTAGGGAGATAAAACTATCTGACTTAAATCTAAATTTAATCTAATCGTTGAAATCTAACACTTATGCATGGAGAGAGAGTTCACATCAACCTAAGCAGATTATACTACCTTCACAGTTTCCATAAGCATCTTGTATTTGAACACTATCTTCTCATTCAGGATCAGGGAGACATTTAGAAATCGTAACATCTATGGATGCGCTATTACAATATGGTTGACATTTATGTGGCTGTCCTCTTATTTTGGAACGGCCTTCATCGTACATTCTATGGCAAGTACTTGTTCTGATGAGTTTCGTCCTATGGAATGTTTCATACCTCATTGAACTGCCTTTCTGTGGCAATTACTTCTTATGAAGAACTGCCTAGAGTGGCGGGAAACTGTCCCACAAGTCAACGACCAAGTCTCGTGTGTGGCCGCTTCTGACTCAACTTCCAAGTCGGCCGTCTAAAGGAAGTTCAATTTCCCCTCTCTCGTAGAAATGAAAATATTGTACATCCTTTGTTCGAAAAATCTGTGAACATTATAAAATATTTTCTAATTGAAATGAAGTTGTTCTTTCTTGCTAATTTCTTTAAAAATGACCCCCCCTTAAATCCTGATTCTCACATTTAATTACTGATCAAATTTCAGACCAACTACAAAACTATAGTTAACATTTTTATTACTTAATAATAAAAATTATACATTTTGAAAAAGGATCACCACTCTTTTTATTTTAAAAAATCCCAAAGAACAATAAAAAACATTCAAAATGATGTAAAAGTTCCTTGGGTTGCAAAGTATATACCTCACAACAGACTTTTTCAACAACATTTTATTACTAATTTTTTTATTTTCTTATTCACAATTAGTCTAAAACACTTCTGATACAAGAAATTGATGCAAACTGGAACAAACAAAAAAAATTCTACAACTTTGCATTAAGCCATTGATAAATGATAAACATTTTTGTACTGTTTTGTCTGTAATTTTCATTCAAACAATTTATGTAATTGCAGAATGCAGTACATAATATTTGAATTATATCTGTACTATTTCTAGCATAATTATATCACTGAATGACAATTAAGATAAATTTTTTGAAGTTATTCTCTTTATTTGTTTATATTCCCATCAGGATGAAAACTGTCCTGTTCCCAGAAGAACAGTCCTGCATTCCGGTACCTATTTTTCTGTCTTGCAAATACCATAATTTTTTTGTGCAAACAGTAACTGTATTTTTGATGTCTTCACACAACATTTTGTCAACAGTGTTCCTATTTTAAAATTCTTAAAATCTAGAACATGAATATATTTATATATATATTTGTGAACATAAGAAGCATATCATAGAACATATTTATGTTCTAGAAATTAATAAAGTAAATTTCAAAAAAAAGCCAAAATTTGTGTTTGCTCTATAACAAAAAGAAGTATAAGTACTTCTATGTTTTTCAAGAAGTAGAAATGCTCTTTTGTGGTTTTCAAAGAGAATTTTATATTTTTTTCAATTTATAAACTATGTCCCTCAGAACATTGCATTTGCCTCTCATTTTAAATCTCACTATTACAATATATGGTTGGCAGGACTGATTTCCATTTTCTAATAAATAAAGCTAATTAGAATTAATAATTACATTATAGTTTTGTTGTATGCAGAGATTGTCAGCAGTTATTCTGCAAATGAAATTCTGCATAAATTTTTGCTTCATTCCAAAAACTAATTAGTACAATGGCTAGGGAGTGTAAACAGAGGCAACCATTTACAGTTAACAGAAAAACATTAAAATGTGTTTTACACTATCCACCCTACCATTGTGACTTTGGTTTTGCTTCTATATAACAAAAACAGTCAAAGGAGTTTCTGTTTCAGTTTCACTTTTAAATGACACATACTATACACACAACTTTTTCCTGATTTCTTCATGTCTGCATTAGAACCTTCTATTTTTGTTTCATCTCAACAATTTTTTTCAAAGATAGACTGTAGGAAAATTGCTTCTAATTTTTACACAGTTACTTTTATTCCACAATAAATTTCATAATAATAATAATAATAATAATTTTTTGAAGTTATTCTCTTTATTTGTTCATATTCCCATCAGGGTGAAAAATGTGCACAGCCTGTACATTAATAATCAGAATTTACCCCTGTGTATTCAAATATTAACATATTTTGTCATCTGCAAATCCAGTAGTTTAAAACAAGACCTAACTATATTAGGAAACATCCCAATACTAGTAAATATAAATTCTCAGTATAAGATTTTTACAAGAAGATATACGATACCATATTTAATCAAATAAGCTATACAGGTATACCTCGAGTTACATCATTCTCAATTATACGTCATTTGTCAAAAATATATATATATATATATATATATATATACGAAAAAATAAAAGTCAGGTTTAAGTCATTTTATTCGACTTTACGTCTGTCCGCCACAAATGTTGAAGTCGTAATATCACTAGAAAAGTGTTAAAAGCATATAAAATCACATTAAAATACATACATTTACAGTAAATGTTAATATACTGTAATCATCATAAATCGTAGAGAACAAAATATGAAAACATCTATGACTCTGTGTTGTCGTCTTATTTAGTGGTCTTTAAGAGCTCAATATTGGCATTTTCCACGGTTGTTCCAATATCTACTGTTTGGTGTCATCAGCGCCACTCAATATTGGTAAATTTAACATAAATTAGTTTTTTCTAATATCGCAAAATAATTTTAATAACTGTATTTGTTATTTAACCTTACAGAATCATTTTATTTTATAACGTCTTAGAGCAAACCACATTTACAAATAGAGTTCGCAATGCACTGTAAACATTGCCAAATTGTAAACATGTACATTTACAAGTATGTACATACATACATGTATTCGTAAATTTAGATTACAGTAGAGCGTCATTTATCCGAATCAATTGGGAACTGGGGTTGTTCGGATAACTTATTTTTCGGATAACCAATTATGTATGAAAAAATATATTAATTTATCCCGTGTTGAAATTTTTCTCCGTTGTGTGTCACTTCACGTTGAATTTTCGTCGATGTTAAGCCTAACGAAGACTATTGTATCGTTAAAAATTATTTTTTTATTTTGTACAAACAAAATAAATATATTGAAAAATATAAAAACAATAAAAAATTATACTTCAGAAGTTAATTTAGTATCAAAAACGTAAAATATTTGAGTAGCCAAAAACATAGCCAAAGATTACAGCGCCACAGCACTGGCGAAAATTTAAATTTGTCGACTGGAATTCCTTCGGATAACCGACGTTTCAGATAACCGACCTTCGGATAAATGACGCTCTACTGTACTTTTTTTCTGTAAGCTTAAAATAGATTCTTATTAACCATATATTATTAAAAATGCATTTATAAATAAAATACAGAACTGGGAATGGTTATTTGTGGTTTAGCCTAGTGACAAGTAAATTCGACTTGCGTCATTTTTCGACTTAAGTCGCCTCTCCTGAAACCAATTACCGACGTAAGGTGAGGTATACCTGTACTCTTGAGTAATCTGCATATCCCACTTTTTACTTTCCTGGTTCTGTTATATATATAATAGAGGAAAAGTATAGTGATTGGTCAGAAAATGACCCCCCCAAAGATTTTTATATTTTTGGACTTGGGACCTAAAATGTCAAGAAATGTAAAAAAAAAAATTTGGGAATTTTT
This sequence comes from Centruroides sculpturatus, assembly GCF_000671375.1. Lineage (NCBI taxonomy): Eukaryota > Metazoa > Arthropoda > Arachnida > Scorpiones > Buthidae > Centruroides > Centruroides sculpturatus. The sequence goes on from NW_019384399.1 coordinate 1,359,772, forward strand.
TTCTGTATGTATGGATGTTAATGTGTGTGAGAAGCATGATTTTGTTCACTCTCTTTGAAGCTTAATAACTCCTGTTCATTTTGTTGGAAATTTCTGAAATTTTGCAGGGAGGTTGTATTAGGGGGATTGATGCTATTAAATTTTATGGTTAAAGGTTGACAGGGTGAGGAGATAAAAGGAAAGATCGTGTGTCATATCTTGAGTAGGGTTGGACTTAATGACGATTTTACTCATTATTAGCATTTACAGGTTTTTATAAAACCCATTCCTACCCTCTAAATTAAGCTTTTTGTCATTTTATAATAGTTAAAAAATATAAAAATTTTTTACAATAAAATATCATAGCAAATGGTGCCATATGCAATTTTAAATGCTGCTTAGAAAGTTAAGCAACTCGTTGCTGAATATTTTTTAAAATATTGATAAAAAGACTTAACCAATTTATTACATATTGAACAAATTTTACTCATTTATGGTTGTAACACAATAACAACCTTTCCTTTTACTGTTTTTTTAGCATTCAATATAACAACACTCAGTTTACAACTTCATATAGTATTAAAAGATAAAAACATAGGATTCCCCAGTTTTCCCTGTTTTTAATATTTGACTTTAGAATCAATATTTGAATAGAGCAATTTTATTAATACGTCCATAAAATATCACTGATTTATAGATCAATGAATAAAATAATTAATAAATGAGCAATTATTTATAGTGACATCATCACAATGCCAGGCTGCAATTTTTAATCATATTTTTAACTTATTTAATTTAAAACAAAAGCTCTCCATCTGAAATTAGTAGTGGCTTGCCCCTGTACATCATACTTTTCCTTTAACAATAGAGTTGTGCTGGTCATCTATCGAACTCCTTTCAGGAGAAAATTTTCGAATTGAAATAACATGACTTCCAGTTTGCATAGGAAGTTAATAGGGTCTCCTGCCCTTAAGATTTCCATGTTTGGTCTTGTCTTTTATCTATCTAAGGCTGCATTCATACTGCCAACAACAATGACCACAGATCCTAAACAATAATGACAGCTTGTCTTTTGTCATTTTTGTTCATCACCAAAGTGTTCACATTGTTCATCAGTTTTTGTCTTAGAACATGCACAATGTACATTAGGCTTAGCATTATTTTATGGCTTTCTGCACTTTTAGACTGGATTAGTGTCTTTTAAAACAGGATATGAAGAGTAAAATGTTAATTCTTTGACTTTCAAACTTTGATAGAGGAATTTATTACTTTTGTTAAGGAAAATATCAAAATGTCAATGATAATCAAAGCTATTCATATTGAGAGAAAAACAAGGCAATTTCCATGATTTGATCCAGAAATTACAATTAAAAGATATCAAAAGATTTTTAAAATTATTTTTGTATGTCTCCAAATACTTTAGACTATTTATTAAGCTTCATAGGGCCTCTTTCCTTGACACGATAGATTGGCCGTTCCTCCAGCTTGTTCAAAAAATTGTGGGAAGTTGATTGGCCAATTCTGTCACAACAACAACAACAAATGTTGAATCTTGGCTAACATTGATATGACAGACTAAGACAAAAGACCGATGACAATGAATGATCTGAACATTTTACAGACAGACAAATGCTAAAATCATGTTTTTGTCATTGTCGTCAGCAGTGCGAACACAGCCTAACTCTGATCTCAAGATTAAGGAAAGACAGACAGACAGACAATGGTGGGAATTTATAGATCTATAATTTTTTCAAATTGCAGCTCAGTTAAATAAAAACCAAAGTTCAATCAGTTTTAGACCCCATTTTCACTGATTCTGAAATGTGTCCTGCAGTTGGGTTGTAAATGATATAATCTGCCTATAATACAGGCATAAAGATTACTGTCAGTCTCAGTCATACATTTAGCTTGTTTTATTTATCCTTATTTTCATGAAATTGGTCACACAAAAACATTTAATAATAATGGTCATAACTACCAACTACAGACAGTCATCATATTAAGCAAAGTCATGCAGTTGATAAGCAAACTTTATTACCAGCAAAGTAAGCAAAATGCTTGGAAATACTAACTGGAAATACCTTGGACTTGGCAGATTGCATCACCAAATTTGTTTAAAATAAAGATATTCTGACTTTGTGACATGAATTTTTGGAAAAAATGCACAAATTATTCTACTAAATACATTATTAAAATTTCAAATAATTGCAACTTATTATTAAACTTAAAAGTAGAAATAATTGCTTGGCTTTAAATACATATTATAAAAAAACCATTTAAAAATTTTTGGTTTGATCTAAAAATGCTTAATAATTAAATAAAATTTCTTAAAAGTTAAATGGGTTCTTTAAATTTAAGAATGATATATATGTCTGTGATTTACTTTGCTTTGTTAAAGTGAATTAAAAACTTTTATTTGATACTTTTCTCCCTACAAAAATTATTTTTACATAAAAATACAGAATATATTCTTCATATACACTTAAATCAAAAACTTAAAGCACTTAGATTACCAAATCATCAAGAAACATACAGTAGAGTCCCACACAACGTGCAAATAAAGCAAGCAACACCCTCAAATTTTGTCGATCAGAGGTATACATTTTTTTTCAACTTATAGGCGATGGTTTAAAATTTCATAAATCATGTGATAATGCAAGTTTCGATAACGCAATTTCCTATAATGTGAAACGAATCCCCACATTGTACAGGACTTTACTGTAATAGGCAACTGTTGAATAACAGATTGAATCTATCTGAGCTTTTGACTTCTGAGTTAGACTGGTACAGCTGACAATATTGATATGATTTCATGAAAATAAACAGCAAAAACTTGTCACCTGACAATTTTACATATCTCAACAATTTAATAACCTAATAAGTATATAATTAATGGGTTTTATCTACGTGAATTTTTACAATCTCCAATTATAAATATACAGTAGCCCCTCATTATATTGCGGATTCGGATATATTGTGCTTTTTTTTTTGGTCCCCAAATTCTAAAAACACTTGAGTCAATAAATTTTAAATTACCAATTGCCATTAAATTTCTTTTTGCAATGAAATACAGTATTTTATTTCTACCATGTTTTATTCCTATCATTATTGTCCTTAAAACTACTAATGCAGGTGAAACAATAAATTCATCAAGATTTAAATAAGCAAAACAGGTGGACAGATCAATTATCATTTATGTTTCCTTTTAATATTAAAATTTGTTTATTTATTGGTTTTAAGTACTGTCTCCTCATTTACAAGTTTCTTTGAAATTTCAAATTCAACATGTAATGTATAAGGGAAAGATTTCTATATTTCTAAATGAAAGTTCTAAAATTTTTATACTGTAGCAATTTTATTTTGCTTTTAAGAGAATTTTTACTCTGTAATTTAATAAGTTTTGATGTTCAATTATGTGTTCAATATTTATTTACAATATTTATAATTTTCAATTACCAATACAGTAATTGAAAATTTCAATAAATGAAAAATATAAATTACATAAATATTTAATAAGCAATTTATTATGAAATATAGTACAGTAAAATAAAATTGCAACTGATAACCTATTTTGTTTTTATATCAATAGTATTTGTCTTTAAATGTCATTGTTAAAGAAACAATAATGCTAAATGGACATTCATAGTATTGATGTGTATGTAAACATCAATTCATATGATATAACCATGAATAAAATTCAGTATTGCAAAACTATGCTTATTTTATATCAGAAACACTTGCTGATGAAAGAATAGAGGATAGAGATTCCATAGCATGTATAATCTGTTTAGTAAAAGCCCAGAATTTTTGGTACTCGGTTATATCATGCTTTTTCTTTGTCTCCCAACAAGCACAATATAACGAGGGGCTACTGTACCATAAATTTGAAATGTTAATTTATTACACTTCTATACTAACATATGACAAAGGTGATGCAGTTAACGATATTTCTTTTGAAAGTGTCTTATACTGCTTTTAGATTGAAAAAAAAAAACTTGGATAGATTGCTAGGCTATAGCATGTTTTCAGTAATTAAATTTCAAAATTTAGATAGACATTCATTTATTTTAAATAAAATTTAAGATTTTTATAGAGATGTAAACAAAATAATATAATCTTCAATTNTACTGTATATTTAAGTTTTTGATAGTTAACAAACTTTTGTAACTACTGTAAATTTTGATTATTGATTGTGTCACTTTGCAAAATATTTTCTATATAACTATTTCCTATATTAAATCACTGTTTTGACTTTGTTTTCATGTTAACAGTTACTCTCATTGAAATCCATCTTAAATAAAAAAAATGTTCATTTATGATATTATATTTAACATAACCCTATTGGTCTTCCATTTCATGTGTCTAATTTAAATTCTTTATATTCCTTCCAGCATTTCTTATATTTTAAAAAATGAATCCAGCTAATTTATCATAAGAATAAAGTATTTTTGTTAAATTAATTTAACAAAATATAATTTCCAAGTATTTTCAAGCCTTTCAGTTCATCATTGCAGATACAAATTACAGAAGAAATTTTGTAAACAATAGATAGAATACTGTCCCCAGACAGAAACCTGGTGATGGGCCAATAGACTTGAAAGCACTTGAAAACTTAGGTTAACATTCTCAAGATCTTCAATAAAGCAGGAAATAGTAAACTTACAATGATTGAAGAAACAAGTTTTTAGTTAACAGAATATAAATTAAAACAAATAACTGTTATTAAAATATTTAATTTAGACGTCCAATTTGAAAAAGTATATATGTATATATGTTTGTCTTACTTTATTTGAGAAATAAGATTAACACTGAATTGTTTATGTGATAATGATAACAAAGAAATTATAAGCATATTTTTTTGTAGATTAAACATTTAAACCTTTTAAGATCATATATCAAAGATATTTAAAATTTATTAAATCTTGTTTGCTTATCTTGTATACTTTCTGAACTTAATTTTAAATATATGTGCTTTATTATTATTACTGATACATATTACCTAGAAAAATTTTAATGTTTTAAAAAATTATTTTATTCTCTAAACCAAAAAACTGATTTTTTTAATAGATTTAATAAACTGTTTTTGAAACTGAATCCTGCCAATAAAATTTAAGATTTTATGAAAATTTCCAAAAAATATAAATGATAAAGCACTTTCAATATTATTTTAAACAGTTTTAAAATTTATTCAAAAAACTTAATTTTTATATCCTACTTATATATATAAAATATATTGTTTAAATATAAATAAAAACAATATTCCAACAATATTTGTTATAAAATATTCATATCAAATGCTTTATATTATGGAAACTGATTTGTATGTTTTATAATCTACTTTTCTTACGAATAAATTTATCATGAATTTTCTTAAAGTTTATCAAATTATAAATATTGCTGCAAACTATTGTATTTCAAAGTTTGAAATACCAAATCATACCTAAGGAAGAAAAGCTTTCAAATGACATCAATAAAATTTAAAAAATTATTAGATTACTCCTATTTTAATAAATTTCTTTATCCAGTTACTTAATTTATACTTTAATGAAAATTAGAATGGATAATTTATAATCTAAATCTTATATTTCTTATTACTATATATGGCCTCTATATAGCTGAGTGACATTTAGTAATTCCAAGATTTTAAAAATGAGAAAACAAATGTTAATGTAAGTTTGGAATATATAATTATAAAAATATATTTTAATTTCTATATAAAATTTCAGTAAATTTATATTACACTTTGTCTGTTCTCTCATGTACAAAGAAAATGATATTACTAAAAAGGAGAAATACAAACAAAAAAAATCTACTTGAATTAATACAAAACATTCTAACTGATATTGACTAAATGAAATTATATAAATTAACAGAAGAATCAAATATTGATTCTTTAAAAGTATACCTATTCTAATAAATAAGCACTAAAAAATCTACAATGAAAAATACTATTCATTCAATAAGAACATCAATTTTGTATATGTTGTATATTACATGCAATCTATTATTTTCTCATATTTTAAATAACTGTTCAAGTTGTGAAATCCTTAAAAATACTGTATTCAGATATAGGTAATTGCACTAATGTAATAGGAGAAATAAAGATAACAATTAATGAGTCTGATGAGTCATTTGTATATGTGCAACAAAATAGAAAATTAATATATAACAATAAATGACATTCTTATTAGAATTTCATTTATTCCATATTCTGAATTTAAGCAGAAATATATTTTTAAAAGTTGTTCATATAGTAAAAGATATTCCAATAAAGGTACAGTTATGCTATAAATAGAAGTGTTATGTAATTTATAGCAAACTGTTGTAAATCTCAAAATGTAATACAATACAATTCTATTAAAAAACAAATAAATTTTAAATAAGATTATCTTTTCTGATATAATTATATGATAAAAACAAAAAATTACAGTACTAAAATAATAGAATTAGTTAATCATATTCTTGTATTTATTTTGGCTAATTCAGTGTATTTATATTATTTATTATTGTTGTTAATTTTCCTTATTTTTAACCATTGAAAATTCTAATCTATTTTTCTTTACAATCAAATAAGTTCTAGTAATTAAAATTATTGATAAATCATTAATCAACTCTCATCTACATTGCTGAAAATTCTAATATTAAAAATGTTTTCATTATTAATAAATTTTCATTGTAACTATTGCTATTTTAATGTCAATTGTTCATTTCTTGTTTCCTTCATTCAAATAATCACATTTTGGTTAAGCTTCATAGTGATTAAGATAACTAAGCTAACTTGTTATACAAATTATTCATTATATCAAATTTTTTCTTAAATTAAATGTCTTAATAAAAAAAAATAAATTTATAATCTCTTATATGTTACTGAATCTAATATGTACTTAATAATCTTACAAGTTTCATCAAATGATACAAATCTTGATAAGACAACTTTATCATATCTGCAATTTTTTGATAACTATAAATACATATGAAACTTGTGTTATATATTACTTCAAAACAATGTTCATTCCTTACATTATACAAATACTACATAATTCCCAAGACAATTAATTTTTGCATTATTTATTTAATTATTAATAGATTAATTTTTTCAATTCTAAGTCTGATTTTCTATTCTTTAAATTCCTTCTCTCAACTCATTGTTGATCTATTCTTTTCATGTTTATTTTGGGATGACCTCTTCCCTTTCCAGACAATAATCATTCTAATTCTTCTTCAATTATCATTTACTCTCCTCAAGCAACATTCTGCAATTATGGCCAAACTATATCATTCTCCCTTTCAATATACAATTCTCATAAAGCACAGATTTTATACATAGAATATTCACTACAGTTTTGAATATGTGATCAGATATTTAAGTATTTTTATTGAGATTAATACGAAGTATTCAAAGCTGAATTCTGTCAACATCAATGTTTTTTGTTTAGTGATTTATCGTCACTACAAATTATAAATCTATTTTTCTTGTCAAATGCACAGAGCAACCAGAATAAAAGATGTGGGATTATTGAAGGAATAAGTATGGTCAGTTCACACATTTCTTGCTGAATGATAGGGGGCAAGTTTGGCATTGTAAGAGGTGTAACTCATCAATCATCCGAATATTTTCAAGCACTAAGAAAAGCTAATTCAATCTGACATTCAAGAACACTTAACCTACTTACCCATATATCAGCCTCTGCATTGCCCGTTTCTTTCGCAGAATTGACCAATTCATCGAAAGAAATAGTACAATTTGCAACGAAATCGTCGGGAGGTATAGCGGCATCATGAAAGACAGTCAATCCTAAGAGTTGGGCATTGTGCACTTCGGAAGTAAAATATTCGTTCCAGATCGGCTTAGAAGTTTTCTGCTTAGTCGAAGATCGATCAATATGAATTTCATCGACGTCGATAGATACATAAGGGTCAATTAACATCTGTTGTTGTTTGCCAACGACATTTGCATGTCGCGTTGAAAATTCGGTTGGACGTAAATCAACAGCTTCACATATCTTCAGTTTCACGGTACCGGTGAAATTTGGCATTTTGATCGCTCACTTAGTTCCGTGACCGATCATGATAGATGTGCATCGACGCTTCTTTATTAACGCACTTCTTTTCCCATTTATTTCCGATCGCCGATGTTTTCTTTCATTTTCGATCAACTAAATGTCGATAAAGACAGCCCATAATCCATTGCGGAAACATCGGGAAGAAAGATGAATACGTCCTCTAACGGAATGATTTGTTAACTTTTTTAATCAAGAATTTATTTTAAAACGAAAATGAACAGTGATTTTATTATTTTTAATATTTACGAATTTTTATAATGATTAATCATTATATAACTTTTTATTTTGAATAAATAAAAATGATCCCTTCTGTAACCAATATTCTGTTTTGCTTGACTATAATGACTATTCAGAAGAGATGGAAATGATTTGACATTTTTATTCCATATTAACGAAATTTAATGTAATATGAATGGAGTATTTTGCAACGAGCGAACATTGCAAAATTACGAATACAAATAATGCATGAGAAACCATTAAAATGATCGGAGCAATCCGCATTAAATCAGGTATACAATGAAACTTAAAAATTAGACGTACAGTACTGTACAGTACATTTTTCGCAGTTTATATCAAAAATTAATAATTATTAGGTATGCCTAATACTGTAGCACGTTTTTCGTTAATTGATTATTGTTTTGTTCCTAAAAACATATCAAAATTGTTTTCTCAGTTTTTCAGACCAAGATACTGATTTATATATTGTCAAGATCCTTTTACGTTTTTTTGTTAATTATTTGCTTGTATGCTTTTATTTTTGTTACGGAATATTCCCATAAGTATTATTTTCGGGGCATTAAGTACATAAATTATGCCATAATATGTCGCGCACTCAGGATTTAATTTTGGGGAGAGCCGAGTTGAATGGATGAGAAAATTTTTAATACGAATTCAATGAAATTTCCATCTTATGTGATCGCTAATTCATAATTAGTATAGAAATAGAAGACACGACACAATATAAATAAAAAAATAAATTTTAGTTACTAAACAATTTTCTAAACATTTTTTAATTTGCTTTTCTTTTTCTTTGGCGGGTGCTAGAGCCCCTTGGCCCTCCTCTGGATGCCCCCACTGTAATTAATTAGTTCGTTCTTTAAATTTCGCTTTAGTATTTTATAGAAATTCTTTTTAGTCTGAAGTATGCGTTAGAGCAATGAAGTTTTTTTTTTTTTTTTTGAACTAATGTCGCCTACAATTTTTGCTGAACACCAACGAGCCAACGTTACATCAAAGATAATCTTAGATGTATAAATGAAAATTCAAAATTGAATATCTGAATTTTTTCTATATAGTTGGATTGGATTAATCAGATAAGGCAATGCAGCACGTGGGCGATCTGCCAAGAACTTTTACAGAAACTTGTATCTTTTTTTAAAGGTTAGACAGTTTGGAATATTTAGAAGTTGAAGAAAACGCGAAAAGTTCTATGCGGCCAGCCTGACAATGAGGAGCGAACCCACNATGTTTATTGTTTTAAATAGACTTGTCATATTAATTAATATATATTCATTACACTGTCATCAATTTGTAAGCAAGATTTAGCTACTTTGCATTTTGTTAAGTCATTTTTCACTTTCTCTTGCACAAAGTTTAAGTTACAATGACTAAGACAATTACAGTATTACTATAAAAATGTTTCCCATTTATTTCAGAAAAATTTCATCATTTTATAAACAGCTAAATAAGTATTTTATTAAAAATTGTTTGTATTGTTAAATTGTATATCATATTCTTGTTATAATAGTATTAGCTATTTCAATATTAAAAACTTTAAATTTTTGCTTCTATTTTAAAAGACAAACCTTACTAGTTTATAAATATAATCTAAAAAAAGTTCTTAAATGGTCTTTGTTGAAAAGTTGAAACAAAAATGTTTTGTCAGAACTAAAAAATACTGAAAAATTTTTAATGAAAGTTAAATCTATTACAAATTTTTTATAAAATGTATCAGAAATGTGAAAATCCTTAAATCTTAACATCAACTTTACGTAATGATTTTCATATTACTTAAAGATTACTCCAAAAAATTTGGATAAAAGATAATATACTGTACTGTTTTCTGATATGTTAATTTCAACAAAATGCTTTTATAGTGACTTTAAAAAAATGGAAACAGAACTACAAAATGAAATGGTTCCATTAATTAAATATTCTTTCAAAAGATAATTGAAATTTAAAAATGAAGCATGTCAATTCTCAATAAAAAAATATTTCATGAGAAAATTTCATATGAAACAGTACTCCAATAAATTTTTTTCTCATAGCTAACCAAAAATATTTATCCTTCCTGTAATAATCTTCCATTAGAATTGCCATTACTAATATATTGCTAAGTTAATGATGGTAATTCTGATGAAAATAGAAAGTAGTTATTAGACAATAATTTAATAAATTATTATTATAATAAAAATATAACAAATATTTGCTTTGTTGGAACACACTGTAAATATCAGTTTTCCTGAGCACAAAAGTGCTCAACAACAAAGCTACAATAATGCAATTTTTGTTACATTTTAAAGGAATTTGGGGTTATTTTTTATTATTTATTTTAATAATAAATTTTGTAAACAAATATCTCATACAGATTAATAAACAATGATTTATCAACTATTTACATATATACTCTTTATAGACTGATCTTTCCCAAACTTTTCTAGCTTGTTCACCTGTGATAATTCCTATTGTAATTAGCATCTCATCCCATAAATTGCATAGTAATTATAAAGAATATTACTATTTATATTTTCTTAGCATAAGGTTGCTGTTGAGAACAAATCATACAGGAACACTTTTAATGGAAAAAGGTCAGTTTATCGTTCACTAATTGTTCTGGAAAAACATTCAGTGAACAACAGAGAATACTCACATCTTTTTAACCTCTCCTATCTGGTCTATGTTTTTTGTACATTTCATTGGAATTATTTCACACCCTACAGCACATGTAGTTATACTGTTCAAAAGTGTATTGAGCTCTACCTCAATTTTCTCCCCTTTTTTAATCTATGGCTTCTCACGAGTCATGTTATCCTAACCGTCATCATAATATCAGGACTGAAGAGGGGCATTGAACCCGAAATGCATATCCTTTCCTATCAATAAACCGACCTTTTTCCACTAAAAGTGTTCCTGTGTGATTTGTTCTCAATGGCAACCTTATGCTAAGAAAATACATATAGTAAAGAGAACAGAAAGCAACAAAGTTCTAATATTACTATTGTCGTTTAAATGAAATATCTTAAAACATACAATTTATTTTTATTAAAAATTTATTCTTTTAACAAAAACACTTTACTAGAGCCATCAGACATAAACAACACAAAATGACAAGCCATTCCTCAAGAACTTTTGAATATTGAAAACACTCATCTTTAGTAAGACATCTACAATCAAACACAGATGCATAGAAGTTATTATCCTTTTCTATTTCATATTCTAATTTTTAGGTTTACAATGGACTGATATTTTTTTCCTAATGAATTAGTACCAGGCTGTGGATTAAAATGCTTGGAAAATGCAGGTATAATAATAACAGAAAAATATAGTGAAACCAGTGCTTTTTTTGGGGGAAAAAAATNTAAAGTTTTAAATACTGTATATTTAAGTTTTTGATAGTTAACAAACTTTTGTAACTACTGTAAATTTTGATTATTGATTGTGTCACTTTGCAAAATATTTTCTATATAACTATTTCCTATATTAAATCACTGTTTTGACTTTGTTTTCATGTTAACAGTTACTCTCATTGAAATCCATCTTAAATAAAAAAAATGTTCATTTATGATATTATATTTAACATAACCCTATTGGTCTTCCATTTCATGTGTCTAATTTAAATTCTTTATATTCCTTCCAGCATTTCTTATATTTTAAAAAATGAATCCAGCTAATTTATCATAAGAATAAAGTATTTTTGTTAAATTAATTTAACAAAATATAATTTCCAAGTATTTTCAAGCCTTTCAGTTCATCATTGCAGATACAAATTACAGAAGAAATTTTGTAAACAATAGATAGAATACTGTCCCCAGACAGAAACCTGGTGATGGGCCAATAGACTTGAAAGCACTTGAAAACTTAGGTTAACATTCTCAAGATCTTCAATAAAGCAGGAAATAGTAAACTTACAATGATTGAAGAAACAAGTTTTTAGTTAACAGAATATAAATTAAAACAAATAACTGTTATTAAAATATTTAATTTAGACATCCAATTTGAAAAAGTATATATGTATATATGTTTGTCTTACTTTATTTGAGAAATAAGATTAACACTGAATTGTTTATGTGATAATGATAACAAAGAAATTATAAGCATATTTTTTTGTAGATTAAACATTTAAACCTTTTAAGATCATATATCAAAGATATTTAAAATTTATTAAATCTTGTTTGCTTATCTTGTATACTTTCTGAACTTAATTTTAAATATATGTGCTTTATTATTATTACTGATACATATTACCTAGAAAAATTTTAATGTTTTAAAAAATTATTTTATTCTCTAAACCAAAAAACTGATTTTTTTAATAGATTTAATAAACTGTTTTTGAAACTGAATCCTGCCAATGAAATTTAAGATTTTATGAAAATTTCCAAAAAATATAAATGATAAAGCACTTTCAATATTATTTTAAACAGTTTTAAAATTTATTCAAAAAACTTAATTTTTATATCCTACTTATATATATAAAATATATTGTTTAAATATAAATAAAAACAATATTCCAACAATATTTGTTATAAAATATTCATATCAAATGCTTTATATTATGGAAACTGATTTGTATGTTTTATAATCTACTTTTCTTACGAATAAATTTATCATGAATTTTCTTAAAGTTTATCAAATTATAAATATTGCTGCAAACTATTGTATTTCAAAGTTTGAAATACCAAATCATACCTAAGGAAGAAAAGCTTTCAAATGACATCAATAAAATTTAAAAAATTATTAGATTACTCCTATTTTAATAAATTTCTTTATCCAGTTACTTAATTTATACTTTAATGAAAATTAGAATGGATAATTTATAATCTAAATCTTATATTTCTTATTACTATATATGACCTCTATATAGCTGAGTGACATTTAGTAATTCCAAGATTTTAAAAATGAGAAAACAAATGTTAATGTAAGTTTGGAATATATAATTATAAAAATATATTTTAATTTCTATATAAAATTTCAGTAAATTTATATTACACTTTGTCTGTTCTCTCATGTACAAAGAAAATGATATTACTAAAAAGGAGAAATACAAACAAAAAAAATCTACTTGAATTAATACAAAACATTCTAACTGATATTGACTAAATGAAATTATATAAATTAACAGAAGAATCAAATATTGATTCTTTAAAAGTATACCTATTCTAATAAATAAGCACTAAAAAATCTACAATGAAAAATACTATTCATTCAATAAGAACATCAATTTTGTATATGTTGTATATTACATGCAATCTATTATTTTCTCATATTTTAAATAACTGTTCAAGTTGTGAAATCCTTAAAAATACTGTATTCAGATATAGGTAATTGCACTAATGTAATAGGAGAAATAAAGATAACAATTAATGAGTCTGATGAGTCATTTGTATATGTGCAACAAAATAGAAAATTAATATATAACAATAAATGACATTCTTATTAGAATTTCATTTATTCCATATTCTGAATTTAAGCAGAAATATATTTTTAAAAGTTGTTCATATAGTAAAAGATATTCCAATAAAGGTACAGTTATGCTATAAATAGAAGTGTTATGTAATTTATAGCAAACTGTTGTAAATCTCAAAATGTAATACAATACAATTCTATTAAAAAACAAATAAATTTTAAATAAGATTATCTTTTCTGATATAATTATATGATAAAAACAAAAAATTACAGTACTAAAATAATAGAATTAGTTAATCATATTCTTGTATTTATTTTGGCTAATTCAGTGTATTTATATTATTTATTATTGTTGTTAATTTTCCTTATTTTTAACCATTGAAAATTCTAATCTATTTTTCTTTACAATCAAATAAGTTCTAGTAATTAAAATTATTGATAAATCATTAATCAACTCTCATCTACATTGCTGAAAATTCTAATATTAAAAATGTTTTCATTATTAATAAATTTTCATTGTAACTATTGCTATTTTAATGTCAATTGTTCATTTCTTGTTTCCTTCATTCAAATAATCACATTTTGGTTAAGCTTCATAGTGATTAAGATAACTAAGCTAACTTGTTATACAAATTATTCATTATATCAAATTTTTTCTTAAATTAAATGTCTTAATAAAAAAAAATAAATTTATAATCTCTTATATGTTACTGAATCTAATATGTACTTAATAATCTTACAAGTTTCATCAAATGATACAAATCTTGATAAGACAACTTTATCATATCTGCAATTTTTTGATAACTATAAATACATATGAAACTTGTGTTATATATTACTTCAAAACAATGTTCATTCCTTACATTATACAAATACTACATAATTCCCAAGACAATTAATTTTTGCATTATTTATTTAATTATTAATAGATTAATTTTTTCAATTCTAAGTCTGATTTTCTATTCTTTAAATTCCTTCTCTCAACTCATTGTTGATCTATTCTTTTCATGTTTATTTTGGGATGACCTCTTCCCTTTCCAGACAATAATCATTCTAATTCTTCTTCAATTATCATTTACTCTCCTCAAGCAACATTCTGCAATTATGGCCAAACTATATCATTCTCCCTTTCAATATACAATTCTCATAAAGCACAGATTTTATACATAGAATATTCACTACAGTTTTGAATATGTGATCAGATATTTAAGTATTTTTATTGAGATTAATACGAAGTATTCAAAGCTGAATTCTGTCAACATCAATGTTTTTTGTTTAGTGATTTATCGTCACTACAAATTATAAATCTATTTTTCTTGTCAAATGCACAGAGCAACCAGAATAAAAGATGTGGGATTATTGAAGGAATAAGTATGGTCAGTTCACACATTTCTTGCTGAATGATAGGGGGCAAGTTTGGCATTGTAAGAGGTGTAACTCATCAATCATCCGAATATTTTCAAGCACTAAGAAAAGCTAATTCAATCTGACATTCAAGAACACTTAACCTACTTACCCATATATCGGCCTCTGCATTGCCCGTTTCTTTCGCAGAATTGACCAATTCATCGAAAGAAATAGTACAATTTGCAACGAAATCGTCGGGAGGTATAGCGGCATCATGAAAGACAGTCAATCCTAAGAGTTGGGCATTGTGCACTTCGGAAGTAAAATATTCGTTCCAGATCGGCTTAGAAGTTTTCTGCTTAGTCGAAGATCGATCAATATGAATTTCATCGACGTCGATAGATACATAAGGGTCAATTAACATCTGTTGTTGTTTGCCAACGACATTTGCATGTCGCGTTGAAAATTCGGTTGGACGTAAATCAACAGCTTCACATATCTTCAGTTTCACGGTACCGGTGAAATTTGGCATTTTGATCGCTCACTTAGTTCCGTGACCGATCATGATAGATGTGCATCGACGCTTCTTTATTAACGCACTTCTTTTCCCATTTATTTCCGATCGCCGATGTTTTCTTTCATTTTCGATCAACTAAATGTCGATAAAGACAGCCCATAATCCATTGCGGAAACATCGGGAAGAAAGATGAATACGTCCTCTAACGGAATGATTTGTTAACTTTTTTAATCAAGAATTTATTTTAAAACGAAAATGAACAGTGATTTTATTATTTTTAATATTTACGAATTTTTATAATGATTAATCATTATATAACTTTTTATTTTGAATAAATAAAAATGATCCCTTCTGTAACCAATATTCTGTTTTGCTNTTCTGGAGTATCCAGAACTAATTTAAGTACAGAATTCTTTTATAATTAATTTTATATCGTCAATTTGTTATTTAAACATCACATTATTACTTTAAACAAGATACTAGTAATAATCCAAAACTAGTATTAATTCTGTACAGAATACAACTGGATAATCTTATAATATAGTACAGGAAATTCTTGTTAATTTAACTCAGTTCAAAATTCAGATATTTCAAAATTTGGAGGGAAAAGTCTGTCCGAACTGTGATATGCACATGTTAACTTGTTTAGATTAAAGTACCTCCGTACCATAACAAAACAATAGATCAAAAACAACTCTAATCTGGTCAATATGGCTTTATTTTTACAGTAACACATTTTCGGGCGTCATCTTATATATAGACTACCCTTTTTTCTCTTATCTCATAAAATATGGTTGAGTTTCAGGATTGCAAGATTGGGCTACAAATAACAGATTCAGATATCTGTAGAGCTCTAGGCAACTTATTACTTTTTAGGTAACCTTACAAATAATTTGGGCTACATTTCAAGGAATTCTGCTTTACTTTTTATAAAACCTATCTGGCAACCTGTGATTGCACACATGCTGTTTACCTGCAGTTTATTTATATTACTATTATTAATTAATGAAAAAAGCATTCTGTATATGTATGAGATCATTCAAATGAAACCTGACCAATGACTTTATTTAGTAGGTATAGTACATTACATTAAAAGTAATCCTCCTGATGAGTAAAGCACTTGTCCCACTATGATACCAGATGTTGGTTTCCTTGCTCATAGAATGCAGGGGTTGATGTCTGCACCATTCTCAAACTGCATCTTCCACTTCAGCATCCGATTGAAACTTACGCCTTTTCAGGTGCCTCTTAAGCTGGTTGAAAACATGGAATTCACACAGAGACAAATCAGGACTGTATGCAGGATACTGGAGTGTTTTCCACTTGAATTTCACAAAGGATTCCTGCACAATGTGTACGGTGTGAGGACAGACATGATGAAAGACAACGACCCTTGCATAAACAGACCAGGCGGCTTGGACTTGACAAAAGTTTGCAGAGAATTTAAAGTTTCTATCTACTGATCATCATTTATGGTGATTCCACAGGAGGTAAACTCCATCAGCTCAATTGTTGACTCATCCATGCTTGAAAGTTTGGTAGATTATCTGTCTGACGTGCTAAACAAATGCAGTTTGTAGGCTCACATAACACTTCAGCGTGAACCTACAGTGTTTCCATCTACATTTCAAATGGCGAATGATTCACTACACACATTCCACACTTTGATGTATCCATTGGTTGGGTTTCATTTCAATGAACCTCATAGCTGTATTCTGTTTGCTTAATAAATTACATCAGTTACATGGCATTTGCAGTATTGAACAGAACTATGTAAATCTCAGATAATTCAAAACTCAATAATTTGAAGACACAATTATTTTGTTCCTTGACTTTTGAACTCTCTCTCTCTCATATATATATATATATATATGTATATATTATATATGCATACAAATTATGAAGTGTAAGCCCTATATTTCTTTAATTATAAAATGTTCTTCTATTACTGAAATTTACCTTAAGAGCTCTTTAGATAAATTTTTTTTTAATACAGAAGTAATTCATTGTCATTTATCAATATTTATTTATCTAAAAATCTTTAGTATTATTTAACTCAAAAGAAAATGGCTCCAAATCTCAAATAATTAATAATTATTTAAATTATAGAAAAAGTTAAAGAATTTTTAAAGAAATGAATATATTAGTCACAATAATAAAATTGTAAAAAAATAACAATTATACTAAAAAAAATTATTCTTAATTGTAATTAATATTTCAAAAATCAATTTATGAATTAAATTATTTTTTACATAACTTTATAATTTAAATTAATAAAAAAAACCATTAGAGCTAGTCCTTCCTCTGTTCCTAAATCTATCTAGGAGTAGGATTGTTTGGAAGACTAAAATAATAAAATTGTATAAAATAAGACAATTTTATTCCATTTAAATAAGCCAAGAGATGAAGATAATGATTATGAATAAAGAAAATTATTTATACATCAAATATCTCTCACGATTAAATTCAAGTACTCAAAACTAGGAATATGTTAATTAAACACTATACAAATAACCAAAATCCAGTAAGAAGAAATTACAAAAAAGCAAAATTTTCAATCATGTTTAACAAGTATCATCCATTCCTAACTCTCTAATAGGGCTCAAAAACATTATCTACCCTCAATTTCTATCCAGTATTAACACTTGGGTCATAGGCATAGTGGAATCCAGAGTCATGCCTCTAGTTTAATTTAGGACAATGCCCATTAAACACAGTTGAAAACATTTGATTTCTTAAATTTCTTCTTGCTGGATATTGGTTATATATGAAGTGTTTATCTGTCATGATTTATATGCTTCTCCAATTTTTGAACATAATGCATTCCTAAAAATTTATACAAAAATTGAATGTCCAAGAAACAGTAGGATTATATTTTATAATGGG
The DNA here is from genome assembly GCF_000671375.1 of Centruroides sculpturatus. Taxonomy (NCBI): domain Eukaryota; kingdom Metazoa; phylum Arthropoda; class Arachnida; order Scorpiones; family Buthidae; genus Centruroides; species Centruroides sculpturatus. Next base: position 1,378,186 of record NW_019384399.1, read on the forward strand.
TGTTCTATTTCCAAAGAACTAAGAATGAAAATTATAAAATCTCTTATTCAGATAGAAAAGTTCAGAATAGAAAAGTTGTTTTTGTAGTGAATATAATGTAAGCCTAAAAACTTATTATTTAAAATGTTACAACTGTAGATTAAACAAAAAGCAGAGAATAAAATTAACTTTCACAAATGATTTTGCCATTACTGAAATCAAAACTGGTAGAAAATGTATGAGTTCAAAATATTTGTGCTTCAATTGAAAATATATGAAAATGTGAATTTGGCATATGAAAAATAATTTAGAGGTATCAACATGTTATGTACTAAAGTATGAGTTGTCCATAAGCCAAATATCTAAAAGTTGTCAACCACTTTTTACAAATGTCAAATTTCAGATAATCAATCATATCAACCAGATAATAAGTAAAATTTTAAAAATTATTAATATTTTGCAAAATATAAGTCATTAATTTATGTTTAATCATTATATCATAAGCATAATTTTACAATGATTAATCATCAATGTAAAAAATCAATAAATTTTAAAATAGTTTCATTATCTAGAACAGATTCATTTGATTAATTTACTTAATAATTAAAAGAAATCATAAACAAAAATAACATTTTTTGCCTGTTTTGAATAACCTTCAGGATATAAAGTTTTAAATACTGTATATTTAAGTTTTTGATAGTTAACAAACTTTTGTAACTACTGTAAATTTTGATTATTGATTGTGTCACTTTGCAAAATATTTTCTATATAACTATTTCCTATATTAAATCACTGTTTTGACTTTGTTTTCATGTTAACAGTTACTCTCATTGAAATCCATCTTAAATAAAAAAAATGTTCATTTATGATATTATATTTAACATAACCCTATTGGTCTTCCATTTCATGTGTCTAATTTAAATTCTTTNTTTACATAACTTTATAATTTAAATTAATAAAAAAAACCATTAGAGCTAGTCCTTCCTCTGTTCCTAAATCTATCTAGGAGTAGGATTGTTTGGAAGACTAAAATAATAAAATTGTATAAAATAAGACAATTTTATTCCATTTAAATAAGCCAAGAGATGAAGATAATGATTATGAATAAAGAAAATTATTTATACATCAAATATCTCTCACGATTAAATTCAAGTACTCAAAACTAAAAATATGTTAATTAAACACTATACAAATAACCAAAATCCAGTAAGAAGAAATTACAAAAAAGCAAAATTTTCAATCATGTTTAACAAGTATCATCCATTCCTAACTCTCTAATAGGGCTCAAAAACATTATCTACCCTCAACTTCTATCCAGTATTAACACTTGGGTCATAGGCATAGTGGAATCCAGTCATGCCTCTAGTTTAATTTAGGACAATGCCCATTAAACACGGTTGAAAACATTTGATTTCTTAAATTTCTTCTTGCTGGATATTGGTTATATATGAAGTGTTTATCTGTCATGATTTATATGCTTTTCCAATTTTAGTAATAGTCTCCAATTTTTGAACATAATGCATTCCTAAAAATTTATACAAAAATTGAATGTCCAAGAAACAGTAGGATTACATTTTATAATGGGTGTTCTATTTCCAAAGAACTAAGAATGAAAATTATAAAATCTCTTATTCAGATAGAAAAGTTTTACTATTTTTTTAGTGAATATAATGTAAGCCTAAAAACTTATTATTTAAAATGTTACAACTGTAGATTAAACAAAAAGCAGAGAATAAAATTAACTTTCACAAATGATTTTGCCATTACTGAAATCAAAACTGGTAGAATGAATCACTGTATGAGTTCAAAATATTTGTGCTTCAATTGAAAATATATGAAAATGTGAATTTGGCATATGAAAAATAATTTAGAGGTATCAACATGTTATGTACTAAAGTATGAGTTGTCCATAAGCCAAATATCTAAAAGTTGTCAACCACTTTTTACAAATGTCAAATTTCAGATAATCAATCATATCAACCAGATAATAAGTAAAATTTTAAAAATTATTAATATTTTGCAAAATATAAGTCATTAATTTATGTTTAATCATTATATCATAAGCATAATTTTACAATGATTAATCATCAATGTAAAAAATCAATAAATTTTAAAATAGTTTCATTATCTAGAACAGATTCATTTGATTAATTTACTTAATAATTAAAAGAAATCATAAACAAAAATAACATTTTTTGCCTGTTTTGAATAACCTTCAGGATATAAAGTTTTAAATACTGTATATTTAAGTTTTTGATAGTTAACAAACTTTTGTAACTACTGTAAATTTTGATTATTGATTGTGTCACTTTGCAAAATATTTTCTATATAACTATTTCCTATATTAAATCACTGTTTTGACTTTGTTTTCATGTTAACAGTTACTCTCATTGAAATCCATCTTAAATAAAAAAAATGTTCATTTATGATATTATATTTAACATAACCCTATTGGTCTTCCATTTCATGTGTCTAATTTAAATTCTTTATATTCCTTCCAGCATTTCTTATATTTTAAAAAATGAATCCAGCTAATTTATCATAAGAATAAAGTATTTTTGTTAAATTAATTTAACAAAATATAATTTCCAAGTATTTTCAAGCCTTTCAGTTCATCATTGCAGATACAAATTACAGAAGAAATTTTGTAAACAATAGATAGAATACTGTCCCCAGACAGAAACCTGGTGATGGGCCAATAGACTTGAAAGCACTTGAAAACTTAGGTTAACATTCTCAAGATCTTCAATAAAGCAGGAAATAGTAAACTTACAATGATTGAAGAAACAAGTTTTTAGTTAACAGAATATAAATTAAAACAAATAACTGTTATTAAAATATTTAATTTAGACATCCAATTTGAAAAAGTATATATGTATATATGTTTGTCTTACTTTATTTGAGAAATAAGATTAACACTGAATTGTTTATGTGATAATGATAACAAAGAAATTATAAGCATATTTTTTTGTAGATTAAACATTTAAACCTTTTAAGATCATATATCAAAGATATTTAAAATTTATTAAATCTTGTTTGCTTATCTTGTATACTTTCTGAACTTAATTTTAAATATATGTGCTTTATTATTATTACTGATACATATTACCTAGAAAAATTTTAATGTTTTAAAAAATTATTTTATTCTCTAAACCAAAAAACTGATTTTTTTAATAGATTTAATAAACTGTTTTTGAAACTGAATCCTGCCAATGAAATTTAAGATTTTATGAAAATTTCCAAAAAATATAAATGATAAAGCACTTTCAATATTATTTTAAACAGTTTTAAAATTTATTCAAAAAACTTAATTTTTATATCCTACTTATATATATAAAATATATTGTTTAAATATAAATAAAAACAATATTCCAACAATATTTGTTATAAAATATTCATATCAAATGCTTTATATTATGGAAACTGATTTGTATGTTTTATAATCTACTTTTCTTACGAATAAATTTATCATGAATTTTCTTAAAGTTTATCAAATTATAAATATTGCTGCAAACTATTGTATTTCAAAGTTTGAAATACCAAATCATACCTAAGGAAGAAAAGCTTTCAAATGACATCAATAAAATTTAAAAAATTATTAGATTACTCCTATTTTAATAAATTTCTTTATCCAGTTACTTAATTTATACTTTAATGAAAATTAGAATGGATAATTTATAATCTAAATCTTATATTTCTTATTACTATATATGACCTCTATATAGCTGAGTGACATTTAGTAATTCCAAGATTTTAAAAATGAGAAAACAAATGTTAATGTAAGTTTGGAATATATAATTATAAAAATATATTTTAATTTCTATATAAAATTTCAGTAAATTTATATTACACTTTGTCTGTTCTCTCATGTACAAAGAAAATGATATTACTAAAAAGGAGAAATACAAACAAAAAAAATCTACTTGAATTAATACAAAACATTCTAACTGATATTGACTAAATGAAATTATATAAATTAACAGAAGAATCAAATATTGATTCTTTAAAAGTATACCTATTCTAATAAATAAGCACTAAAAAATCTACAATGAAAAATACTATTCATTCAATAAGAACATCAATTTTGTATATGTTGTATATTACATGCAATCTATTATTTTCTCATATTTTAAATAACTGTTCAAGTTGTGAAATCCTTAAAAATACTGTATTCAGATATAGGTAATTGCAGTAATGTAATAGGAGAAATAAAGATAACAATTAATGAGTCTGATGAGTCATTTGTATATGTGCAACAAAATAGAAAATTAATATATAACAATAAATGACATTCTTATTAGAATTTCATTTATTCCATATTCTGAATTTAAGCAGAAATATATTTTTAAAAGTTGTTCATATAGTAAAAGATATTCCAATAAAGGTACAGTTATGCTATAAATAGAAGTGTTATGTAATTTATAGCAAACTGTTGTAAATCTCAAAATGTAATACAATACAATTCTATTAAAAAACAAATAAATTTTAAATAAGATTATCTTTTCTGATATAATTATATGATAAAAACAAAAAATTACAGTACTAAAATAATAGAATTAGTTAATCATATTCTTGTATTTATTTTGGCTAATTCAGTGTATTTATATTATTTATTATTGTTGTTAATTTTCCTTATTTTTAACCATTGAAAATTCTAATCTATTTTTCTTTACAATCAAATAAGTTCTAGTAATTAAAATTATTGATAAATCATTAATCAACTCTCATCTACATTGCTGAAAATTCTAATATTAAAAATGTTTTCATTATTAATAAATTTTCATTGTAACTATTGCTATTTTAATGTCAATTGTTCATTTCTTGTTTCCTTCATTCAAATAATCACATTTTGGTTAAGCTTCATAGTGATTAAGATAACTAAGCTAACTTGTTATACAAATTATTCATTATATCAAATTTTTTCTTAAATTAAATGTCTTAATAAAAAAAAATAAATTTATAATCTCTTATATGTTACTGAATCTAATATGTACTTAATAATCTTACAAGTTTCATCAAATGATACAAATCTTGATAAGACAACTTTATCATATCTGCAATTTTTTGATAACTATAAATACATATGAAACTTGTGTTATATATTACTTCAAAACAATGTTCATTCCTTACATTATACAAATACTACATAATTCCCAAGACAATTAATTTTTGCATTATTTATTTAATTATTAATAGATTAATTTTTTCAATTCTAAGTCTGATTTTCTATTCTTTAAATTCCTTCTCTCAACTCATTGTTGATCTATTCTTTTCATGTTTATTTTGGGATGACCTCTTCCCTTTCCAGACAATAATCATTCTAATTCTTCTTCAATTATCATTTACTCTCCTCAAGCAACATTCTGCAATTATGGCCAAACTATATCATTCTCCCTTTCAATATACAATTCTCATAAAGCACAGATTTTATACATAGAATATTCACTACAGTTTTGAATATGTGATCAGATATTTAAGTATTTTTATTGAGATTAATACGAAGTATTCAAAGCTGAATTCTGTCAACATCAATGTTTTTTGTTTAGTGATTTATCGTCACTACAAATTATAAATCTATTTTTCTTGTCAAATGCACAGAGCAACCAGAATAAAAGATGTGGGATTATTGAAGGAATAAGTATGGTCAGTTCACACATTTCTTGCTGAATGATAGGGGGCAAGTTTGGCATTGTAAGAGGTGTAACTCATCAATCATCCGAATATTTTCAAGCACTAAGAAAAGCTAATTCAATCTGACATTCAAGAACACTTAACCTACTTACCCATATATCAGCCTCTGCATTGCCCGTTTCTTTCGCAGAATTGACCAATTCATCGAAAGAAATAGTACAATTTGCAACGAAATCGTCGGGAGGTATAGCGGCATCATGAAAGACAGTCAATCCTAAGAGTTGGGCATTGTGCACTTCGGAAGTAAAATATTCGTTCCAGATCGGCTTAGAAGTTTTCTGCTTAGTCGAAGATCGATCAATATGAATTTCATCGACGTCGATAGATACATAAGGGTCAATTAACATCTGTTGTTGTTTGCCAACGACATTTGCATGTCGCGTTGAAAATTCGGTTGGACGTAAATCAACAGCTTCACATATCTTCAGTTTCACGGTACCGGTGAAATTTGGCATTTTGATCGCTCACTTAGTTCCGTGACCGATCATGATAGATGTGCATCGACGCTTCTTTATTAACGCACTTCTTTTCCCATTTATTTCCGATCGCCGATGTTTTCTTTCATTTTCGATCAACTAAATGTCGATAAAGACAGCCCATAATCCATTGCGGAAACATCGGGAAGAAAGATGAATACGTCCTCTAACGGAATGATTTGTTAACTTTTTTAATCAAGAATTTATTTTAAAACGAAAATGAACAGTGATTTTATTATTTTTAATATTTACGAATTTTTATAATGATTAATCATTATATAACTTTTTATTTTGAATAAATAAAAATGATCCCTTCTGTAATCAATATTCTGTTTTGCTTGACTATAATGACTATTCAGAAGAGATGGAAATGATTTGGCATTTTTATTCCATATTAACGAAATTTAATGTACAGTAATATGAATGGAGTATTTTGCAACGAGCGAACATTGCAAAATTACGAATACAAATAATGCATGAGAAACCATTAAAATGATCGGAGCAATCCGCATTAAATCAGGTATACAATGAAACTTAAAAATTAGACGTACAGTACTGTACAGTACATTTTTCGCAGTTTATATCAAAAATTAATAATTATTAGGTATGCCTAATACTGTAGCACGTTTTTCGTTAATTGATTATTGTTTTGTTCCTAAAAACATATCAAAATTGTTTTCTCAGCTTTTCAGACCAAGATACTGATTTATATATTGTCAAGATCCTTTTACGTTTTTTTGTTAATTATTTGCTTGTATGCTTTTATTTTTGTTACGGAATATTCCCATAAGTATTATTTTCGGGGCATTAAGTACATAAATTATGCCATAATATGTCGCGCACTCAGGATTTAATTTTGGGGAGAGCCGAGTTGAATGGATGAGAAAATTTTTAATACGAATTCAATGAAATTTCCATCTTATGTGATCGCTAATTCATAATTAGTATAGAAATAGAAGACACGACACAATATAAATAAAAAAATAAATTTTAGTTACTAAACAATTTTCTAAACATTTTTTAATTTGCTTTTTTTTTTTTCTTTGGCGGGTGCTAGAGCCCCTTGGCCTTCCTCTGGATGCCCCACTGTAATTAATTAGTTCGTTCTTTAAATTTCGCTTTAGTATTTTATAGAAATTCTTTTTAGTTTGAAGTATGCGTTAGAGAAATGAAGTTTTTTTTTTTTTTTGAACTAATGTCGCCTACAATTTTTGCTGAACACCAACGAGCCAACGTTACATCAAAGATAATCTTAGATGTATAAATGAAATTCAAAATTAAATATCTGAATTTTTTCTATATAGTTGGATTGGATTAATCGGATAAGGCAATGCAGCACGTGGGCGATCTGCCAAGAACTTTTACAGAAACTTGTATCTTTTTTTAAAGGTTAGACAGTTTGGAATATTTAGAAGTTGAAGAAAACGCGAAAAGTTCTATGCGGCCAGCCTGACAATGAGGAGCGAACCCACGACTGACTACCAGTATTTAGTGGTCTTATCCATTCGATTAATAGTGGGCACAAATTTTTCTATATAAAAAATATACAAATAATATTTAAAAGTAGGCAAAAATTAATATTTTTGAATGCAATGTTTTAAATGTTGTAGTCATTCAAAAAAAATTTACGTATTCGGACAATCTGAAGTAATGATGTGTCCTAAAGAAAAAAACACATCTAAAAAAAGGAAGAAATCTTCAATGTTTAAATAAACAACATTTAATTGATAAACTCATGTACAGAATTGACAGAATTTCTGTCTAGATATAGAAAAATTAATATTGTTCAATATCTTATCATATGAACAATTTTTATTTATATGTGAACATTTATTTTGTTAAGCAATTAATATTTGGTGTGACTTCGTTTTGCTTTCAGAACCACAGAAACACATTTGCCAAGCTATCAATTAAACGCAAGTATATACTGTCTGGAACTTCATCCAAATTATCCCTGTGGGTTTATTGACCCGTCTCTCTTTGAACCCGTATCCCAGACCGGTAGGCTCTTTTTTCGTTGTTATACATGCGTCGGATTCTCAAATTATAAAAAGTAAAATTAATTACTAAAATTTCTTTTCCTCCTCAATTAACGCATAACAAATGAACTTTTATTGGTTTTTTTTTTATTGCGAAGGGTACGATTTTGGAAAATGCTTTTTGATTCTCTCAAGTGTCGAATCTTGCCCATCTTTTGGAATAAAAGATTTTTCAAAATTTATTGTTATTTATTCAAATAAGAAACTCGTTCGAATAATTAAAGGTTTCAAAGAGAAATTCTCGGTGCAAATTATAATTAATTAAGTTAAATGTAAAGACTTCGACTCTGGCATATTTCTGGACGTAGACTTAAACATACTGTATTTGTATATTGCTATATTCATAATTGTTATAATTGTTTTGAGTTGAGTGAGTTGGAATTGCATGAAAGGTTAACAGGTTATAATTTAGACAAGATTACTAGATAATATGATTGAAGAGCAGAGCAGAAATTTCTGTCTAAAGCCACTTTTGCTCACTAAATGCAGAGAAAGCAATAGCATGAATGGAAGTAGAGATTAAATTATTCAGTAAGTTTATGTGAATATGAGTACACGAATATTCTAAATTTGATTCATAATAAATGACCTGTGGAAGTATCCAATTAATTGTTCTGAGCAATATAATTTCCGTTTCATTCGTATATAAGTATATTTTTAGAAGGAAATAAAGTTATTGATTTAAAAATTATTTAGATAATTGAATATTGTAGATGAAAACATTAATATTAATTATTTTTATTTTATTTTCACAGACACCAGAAGAAATTCAGAGATTTTCATCTCTGTATATTGTTCTTTTTCATTTTTTCTTTGATATTTATTTTCTTTATTCTTTATTCGTATTTGTTCATTTTTACTTTTATTTTTTACAATACATTTGCATTTTATCATATTTATTCTTAATTTTATTTTTTCTATATTATGCAGTCGACCCCCCATAACACGGTAGATACGTTCCGTTCTTTATGAAATTGATGTTCTAAGAGTCCTTAAATACATAAGCCAATCACAGCCCGGCACGTATGCAGTTTACAGACTACAGCTGTTTGAAAGGTTTTCTTCCATAAAATTAATCGATTCTAGACTAATTCGACTCAACATTTCCAAAATACGTATAATTTTTTTGAGAATAATCCATATAAACTATGCTATAAACAAAAAATTGTAGGATTACTTACCGAGTGTGCATCGTTCGACGACGCCATTGCTTAAGCTTGTTTTCATCGTGGAGCTTGTCATCGAATAGCGCTCGAGTGCTTCCTAATAAATTACTGTATTTTTTTGCTAAAAATTCGCTGAACTTTGGAGACATCATTAATATAAATATAATTTTTCTGGCCGTTAAATAATAAATGGCTTTTAATAGGCCCACTGCTCGTTTAAACTGAACGGTTTGTGCAATATCCTCTATTACTCCAGATTCGACCAATCCTGTCGCGACACGAGTCGGCGATGACGTTTTACCGTATTTTACGAGTTTCTTTTAGTGTGTTTATACGAATACGGTAGCAATTTTTTTGACGCTATATACGAATCCGCATTTTATGAACCCGTTTTATAAGGGGGTCTACTGTATTTCTTTGGTTTTGTTATTCGTTGTGCATTTAAAAATATTTAAAAAATTGAAAAATTTGAAATATTATAAATATTAAAAAATCCAGAAACGAGTTCCAGCTGTTAGTAAAACCTAAATAGGGGCCATTTTACTTAAAAGACCTCTTGAAGCATTTCGCTTTCGGCAGGTCACCCATGTGTCGTGTTGCCATAACCAAATAAACCAAACTATCTGACTAAATTTAACTCGTCGAATTAATCATTGATTTTTACATTACGTGATAGGAAAAACTCCTCAACTGTATAACACAGCTTTTGCAATGTAAGCATATCATACACTTTTACATTTAAATCAATGGAACGCATCTCACTTTGTTAATCAGAAGTGGAAATGTAAGATTCCCGCGAATCTTACTGAATTGTGTGTGAAGAAATCTTTAATACATTACACGTTTATTTGCTATATATATTTATATGTATAGAGAAGGATCAAAGAAGAGAAGGTGCCTGCGGTTTCTCAGTTTATATATCAAGCACAGTCAAGCCCTGGCTGCGCTTGACGCGCCCTTTACAAGCCGAAATATGACATGACAGGGAATTAACTAATACCTTTTCCAAATGGAATAATAGGACTAATGAGATGTGTAGTTTAGGCAATGCAGTTATTGATTCTATGCATGGATCTATTTGGTGTGAGAGTCTCAACTTGGTTTAGCAATATTAAACTATTTTTTTAATATACGATGGTTGACGATAAGTTTGACAGATGTTTGTACATTTTATATGTATACAAACTTAAGCAACAAGTCGCGGCGTCTTGCCTATCGTAGATTGGTGTGCTCAACATACTGCGCGTCTGCCCCTAATAAATGCACATCAATGTATAAGAGCACACAGATTAATGAGAAGCACACTTCAGTGAATGAAAATGGATCAAAGAGCTAACGTTAGGTTCTGTTATAAATAAACGGCGTCAGAGAAGTACGGAATGATGCAACATGTTTATGGAATGACGCAATAACGGGAAAGTGTGTATACGGTTGGTTTGCATGCTTCCGCCTTTGGAATATGTCAGTAGAGGACAAGCCCCGTGGTGGACGGTTTTCGATAGCCAGAACCCCTGACAATATCCACGGTGTGAGACGACTGATAGCAAATTGATCGTCGGCTGACTGTCCGGTTAATTGCAGACGAACTGCATCTTAACCGAGAAGTGATTTGAAGACTTGGGTAAGAGAAAGCTTTTTATTTGGGTCACACAGTTTGAGGATGATCAGAAAGCGCGAAGAGTCGAGATCTGTTGAGACTTCATTAACTTGTGGGACTGTGACCCGCCTTTCTGGGACAATCTCATAGACGCAAAAAGTGCGCACTTGGGGCCTCTGATTATCAGAGAACTCTGCAAGTTAGCAACTTTAAAAAGAGATACATTCTGTGCACCTCAGGCACAGCTACCATCTTCATCTAGACAATTTGCCATTCGTCAAACGACAAACTGTGTAATAAAAGTTTTCACTACTTAATAACTGATCAATAAAATTTTATTTTCGACCACCAAAAAATATCTTAATAAATAATATTTAAAATTCATTGTCAGTTTGTGTACCTACTATCCAGTCAAATAAGCGCAGTTGATTTTCTATTGCAAACTGCAAACTGTGTTTGTTTGTTTGAATACGGCAACGCAGTATGTGGGAGATATGCCGAGAGGAGGGCGCAAACGAACATTCCTTAAATTGCTTGCGTTTGATGTAGTTGGTGTTTTTAGTGTCGCTTTTTTCTTTTTTTTTTTTAAAGGAAATGTTATCAAGTAATTGTTTAATTTTACCTTTAATTTAATTTTATTTAATTATGTAAAATTGCCTTTAATTTTTACAGACGCCTGTTGGTGACACACGGAGAGGCGTCTACAAAAATTAAAGGTAAAAACCATGTTGATCACATTATTCGACAAACATGGAATCAATCCACCAGGAGTTCGTTCCTGAAGGACAAACCATGAAAGCATCACTGTCAATGCTACTTGACTGTGATCAACAGTTGCAGCCTGTTTTCACAAGGCTACAAATTGGTTTTTGCTTCGCGATAATGCGCCTGCCCAAGTCGGATGGCCGAGCGGTCAAGGTGGCAGCCTACCGCTCTGGGGGACCCGGAATCGAATCCGGACGGGTCAAGGAATCCCCAGGAAATTTTCGGGGGGGGGGGTGGTCCGTTCGGAAATGTCGGGCCTCGTCCCTCACCACCCGGTCGCCCCATTGTGGGCCTGCTATAAGAGGCTCTCTTAGTGCCCATAGGGCGGAAAGAGTAACAAAATGCGCCTGCCCATTTTACGGTTAATAAAAAACAAATATTCTCGCTATTCTTAATCTGCGATCCTTATTTATAATTTGTTTAGGTTCAGAATTTCGGAAACAACACGAGAATGCGATCTTACTTTTCGCTAAGCAATTTCAAAATTAAAGTGTACTAATTATTGTTAAATTATATATAAAAATAAAACCATTTTTTATCATTTAATTTTGCAATATGTTAAATATAATTTTTTATATTAAATTTTGGTTTTTAATTATTATGATCAAAAATTTTTTGAGCGCCTCTAGTAGAAAAATTAATTATCGTGGTACCGCAGACTTATCTGTGCGTGGAACGTGGTTTTTGATTCGCTTGTTTATAAATTTCTGCTTAATAAAAGTTTGTTTATGAATTCGAATTTTTAACGCTGGAAAGTTTATCGAATGTTATAAAGATAGTATGATAAATTTAACATCTCTTGACATAAGTAACGCTATAAATAACCTAGAGATAATTAGCAATGCTTGTGTAATGTCAGAATTGTAATGTTAAGTTGCTGTAATCATGTCGAATCTCAACGATATCCATACTGCAGGGCTAGTATTAGCTAGAGGTGGAAGTAAAGGAATTCCCAAGAAAAATATCCGATTGTTGTCTGGTATTCCTCTTCTAGTTTGGGTGTTACGTCCAATGATAGACTGCAAAAGTAAATTACACGATTTTTATTATTTTGTATTTAGACAACGACGTTTTTGAATATTAGGCAAAAAAATACCATCATAAAAGTCAATCATAACACCAAATCGTAATTAATAATTATAATGCATTGATTATAATCGTGTATTGAAAAATATATAATTCAATATAGCACACATAATGTCATTATATAATCTATCACCTGGTATAACCGAGTAAACGGATCAAAAACTTAATAATCCCAGTAGATAATTTAATTTAATGTAAAATCGACAAATGTTTTTTTTATCTTGCATAAGATCTGCTTCAGGTCAACAACATTCTGAATTGGAGTTATCAAGTTTTGAGATTGGAGTTTTGATTTGTATATATAGTTATAGTTATTGATCTAGTTATGAGAAGAAGAAAATTTCTATCAACTGGTGATATGTGTAAAGGTAGCTTCATCTTTAACTCATTTCTTCCAAGATTAGTTTAAAATAATACTGGTAGTTACCATCTATTTCTGTCCTTCCACTTTTTTCCTTTCCTGTCTTTCTTGATCCTTTTACTTAATTTCAGTTGTAAGTCTCTTTCCTCATAAATTTCAACTCTAAAAACCATTTTGAATATTCATTTTTTTTCTCCCTTATATGGCTAAGCCATTTAATTCTTGACATTTCTGTTTAGCTGATTATACTGTCCATCTTCATCTCTATTCCTTAAATTTGTCATTCTGTCTCTTCTAGTTTTTCCTGGCATATTCCTTAAAAATTTCATTTCATTGTCCTATAATAATGATAAGATATGTGTGATAGATATTGTTACTCACACATAAATCATATCAGGTTTGGACAACTTATAGTGATTTAAGTCAAAAAAAGTACCAATCACCTTTTTATTCTTTTATATAAAGTTTATTAATCTATATATATAATCAAGATGGGTTGATAATAATAATCAGTGCAGAGCCCAAACAGTTAGGAGTTGAAATTTGTCAGGGTATGTCACGAGGATGCACACTAGGAAGGGATTTTTTGAAATTCTTTCCCCTGGGAGAGAGGGACAGGATTAAGGCTTCGACAGTGGAAGTGTTAAGTAACAATGGAAGTATCAACAATGGAAGTGTTAAGATAAAGTGACATGCAAGATTTACAGGTGCAGATGCAGTTTATTTTCGTTTTTGTGGGAAATCGAACATTTTTTAACCCATCTAAAAATTCTCTAATTACAGTGGTACCTCAGGATACGAAATTAATCCGTTACGAAACTGAGATCGTATCATGAAAATGTCGTAAGGTGGATCATCTTTTCCCATACGATTACATGTAAAACCAAATAATTCGTTCCAACGCGAAAAACATACTCAAATTAAAGCCAAGTAATACATTAAAAAAAATAACTGTAGTAAGAAAAACAAATGAAAAATGCGAACTAATGTAACGTCGTATGGTGAGTTTTTGTTCGTATCGTGGAGCAAAAATATGTTCGAATTTCATGTCGTATCCTGAAAATTTCGTATGCTGGGGCGTTCGTAACCTGAGGTACCACTGTAGTCTGGAAACAGAGAACAAATTCTTGCATTCTTTAAAAACGGGTAAGATTGACTATAACATAATAATCTTAATCTTCGCTATCATTACTTTCTGCCCGAGCAACACCGGGCCTGTCTACTAGTCTCTTATAAAAGTATGCTACAAAACAATTATATTTATTTATTGCATTGTAATTGAAGATTCAGATGATATTAAGACATAACATTTGACATTAAAACAAATTTAACTGCACCATTTATCATTCACCATAAAAAAACAAATTTTATTTTCATTCATTGTATGAATCATAAGTTTCATTTCTCTTTGGCACACTCATTTTGGATGTAACTGAAATTGTTTAGGACAGCAAAGCAATTTCTAAAATAACAAAACCTGGATATAAGAAAAGAGCATCTCATTTTTTTATGTTTCTCATTCATTGTTTTACTGTGTTTCAGTACCGCACAGCATTAACAACCGACAGTAATAGCTAAAAGATTTCTGGTGGAAAGTATGGAACTTATGTTCCCAGGAAAATCACAAATGTATTTAATGTTTTAATAGGCCATATTTTTGCAATCAAATTGTTGGCCTGATTTACTTACTATAAAAGATAAATTCCATGCTTCATTCAGTAAATGATTATTATGGAACTTTGCTCATAAATATACCAAGTCACAACAAATGTATTAATAACACTCAATAATATATTTTATGCAACTTAAGTTACATAGAAATATATGACAGAATTTTTTAATACATTTTAAAAATAATATATATATTTTGTTTTAATGTTGTTGATCAAGTTTATTATAAGTTTGTTGATTTTCTATTGATCTATGAAATGGAATTATAAAAATGTATTTAACATTTCAGAGTTTCAGTCTATATGGGTTTCAACTGATGATGATGATATTGCTCAAATTGCAACTTCTTGGAATGTTCAGATCCATTATCGTTCCAAAAAGGTAGCAAAAGATACTTCTTCTTCATTGGAAAGTGTACAAGAATTTTTGAGCTATCATCCAGGTATTTCTAAATCTGTTTTATTGTATTAATATATTATTTTACATTAATGTATTTTAACATTATCAGAGTATACAAAATATTTTGGTTTCTTTTGACATACACATTGTATATTTAATATGTTTTTCAGATGATATTCAAAGACATCATTTAACATTTTAATGTAAATTTACAGATAAAATTTTAAAAAATGATAATATTAAGTTTTGTAAGAATGTTTGAATTTATCATTTTTAATAATAAAAATGTTTTATAAATATAAATGTACTGTACATGTGCCTGTTCATTGTAATTTTTAATTTTTTTTCAGAAATTGGAATAATAGCATTAATTCAATGCACTTCTCCATGTCTTCATCCATCATTTTTAACAATTGCATATGAAATGATGATTAATTTTTCATATGATTCAGTATTTTCAGTCATGAGACAACATAAACTACAATGGAAAGAAGTTGAATTTGGTAATAAAAGTTTTTTTATTTTATTTTAAAATCAGGTTTTTTTAAATAACTTTTTGTGTTTTAAAATTAATATGTGATAATATGTTTTATTAAGAAACACTTTGTAATCTAGCAAGTTTTAATCAAGCAATTACTTATTTCTTAATTTATATGATTTAAAAGTAACTACAGGTATACCTCGCCTTACGTCAGTAATTGGTTCCAGGAGAGGTGACTTAAGTCAAAAAATGACGTAAGTCGAATTTACTTGTCTCCGAATTTACTTGTCACTAAAAACACCAATATTGAGCATTTAAAGACCGCTAAATAAGACAACAACACAGAAACACAGATGTTTTCATGTTTCGTTCTCTAGGATTTATGATGATTATATTAACATTTAATGTAAATGTACATATTTTAATATGATTTTATGTGCTTTTACGCTTTTCTAGGGATATTACGACTTCAATATTTGTGGCGGATAGACATAAAATCGAATAAAATGACTTAAATTTGATTTTTATTTTTCCATATATTTTTTGACAAACGACATATAACCGAGAATGATGTAACTCGAGGTATACCTGTACTGTTATAGTTTGTTTGATGATGAGAAAATAAAAAGTTGGAAAAATTGTTTATTACACTATTGCCCAAACTTTTTAATTAGTTGGTCAATTTATACATAATTTATAGATTAGTAGGTCATAAACATTTTTAAATTCCAAGTATATAACCATGTTTCCAAGTTAAATCATAAAATATATATTAGTAATAAATTGACTTTATCTCATTGATGTAATTTTTATATAATAATTTTATATTGTATTATTTTATATAGGCAATAGTACATATCCTATTAATTTTGATGCTAGTCATAGACCAAGGAGACAAGATTGGTGTGGTGAACTAGTGGAAAGTGGTCATTTTTATTTTTCTTCTGTGGACTTAATCAAAAAAGGTCTTTTTCAAGGTGGAAAGTGAGAATTAAATTTAAAATAATTATATACTTAAATATATACAGTAAAAACTGTGTAAACTGAAATTGCATGTTACTGAATAATTTTTTCATTTTGAACAGGTTTAGTATCAATATTATTATTTTTTTTCTATTTTATCTTTAAAATAAGTTACATCAGATACAGTATAACCTAGTTAGAAGTTATTGAAGGAACCATTTTAAAAAACTTTTTACTCTTACCTCTTATGCAGGAATTGTAAAAAAAAGTAATTTTTTAATCTGTTTAATCAATTTTATTTCAATATCAAGATAACATAGCATAGTGTAACATAGTAGAATAGTAAGATACACTGACTACAGCAGGTGAAGAAGTGACTGGTGTCAATAGTTAATGGACAGCACTGCATAGAGAGTATGGTCAAAACAATAAGACTCCAGCTAATTTAGTGACCACCTCAGGTGTGCAGGTGTTTGATATACAATATAGTGAACATTTGGAGTTACTTTACCAAAACTTTACTATTTTTTAAGTGATAAAGTTATTGTGAGGAAAAAGATTAAGAAGTTTAAGTTGAAGATACATCATAAGTGGGTAAAATATTGTTGGTGGGACTGATATTTTGGAATATCTTACAAGGGAAAACTTATGTGGGAGATTTTAACGCACATCATATGGTAAATGTCAGGACTTTTTATGCAGGAAAACCTCTTAGGAGGAACTTAAACACATTTTACGTAAATGTAATATTTCTACATTCATTTTTTATTGTAAAATCACTTTTATATAGCTTATGAAAAATTTTATTACTATGCTTAATCTAAATTAATTGAAATCTCAACTAAAAATGGGAGTATTCAAATGCAAGAATTGAGAACTATTTGATTGTAAAAACTTCTTGTTTCCACAAATGTATACTAGATATTTGAATACTTCTTGGATACAATCCTCATGAGCTCACATGACAGTGAACAAGATAATTTGAATACCAAACCTAGTGTCTTTCTCTGTCATCAGAAATTCTAATCACAATGCTGTTATACAGAGACCAAGTTATTCTGTGATCTGGCTTCTCAAGGAATTTAATACTCTAATTAATCATTTGTGTCAATCTTTGAAATTATCATGTTAATCAACTTGTTTTTGAATACTTGATACAGTAAATCCTTGTTAATTTGAATTTGGATAGTTCAAAATCCTGTTAGTTTATAACCATACTTTCATAACCATACAGTCCCAGCCATGGATATAGGGATTTACATGTTAAGGAATTTGGTTAGTTTGAAATATGGCTACTTTAAAATTTGAAGTGAAAATTCTGTCCAAACTGTGATTTGAGTATATTGACTCATTCATTTAGATCAAAGTGCCTCCATACTATAAAAGAACAATAGACCAAGAACAACTCTAAACTGGTCAATGTGGCTTTGCTTTTACAGTTACACATATTCAAATATCATCTTATCCATGGACTATCCTTTTTACCCTTTATCACATAAAATACAGGTAGGTTTTGGGATTCTAAGATTGGGCTATAAGTAGCAGATTGAGATATTTATAGGGATCTAGACAGTGGTGATATTCGAAATATTTAACAAAGGGTTCGCTAACAGAAAATTTTCCTTAACAATTTTTTTCCGCTCAAATGGTGCACCGGAAGGCTCTATTTAGTAGTGTTACAGAGTATAATACGTATATTTTAATATATTTTTTAAAAAATCAAAACCATTGAGAAATGTTACATGTGTTTAACAAGGTTCGGAAAACTTTGAAAATGTTAACAACGGGTTCGGCCGAACCTGTGCGAACCCGCTGAATATCACCACTGGATCTAGACTACTACATTTTGAGTTACATTTAGAGGAATTCTGCTTGTGAGTCTCACTAGACTTGTGCTGTTTAATAATAGTAATTTAAATAAACTGTAGGTAATCATTAATTAATGAAAATAGCATTCTGTGTATGTAGCTGTATTCCATTTGCTTAATAAATTACATCAGCTTACATGGCATTTGGCATATTGTACAGAACTATGTAAATCTCAGATAATTTGAAACTTGATCATTCGAAGTCGTGATTATTTTGGACCTTGAATTTTGAACTAATGAGGATTTTCTGTAGTTAATTTACTCTGTTCAGATTAGTTATTGACATTACTGTGTTATCTTATTTTCACCTTTTTACAAATTCACAGGACAATAAATTTTAACTTTTATAATTTTTCTTGATCTATTGTACATAATTTTTTAATATTATTTCTCATGATTAAACTAAGAACAAAATATTTCTGTCACATCAGGATAAGGAAATAAAGGCCATCTTGTTTATTATTCATTTTATTGGTAACAAAAAAGATACAAATGTATATGAGCAAATGTATATGACATCACAATGCTGGGCTGCAATTTTTAATCATATATTTAATTTAAAATATATGCTCCCCCCCAAATTATTAGTATCTTGCCCCTGCTGGTTATCTATGTAATTCTTCTGGGAAAAATTTTTGAATTATAATTGCATGACTTCTGGTCTAGACAAGTTCTTATCTAATAGTGATCTCCAAGCTGCAGATAAATGAAGCTAAAAATGTTTTATTTCTGAAATTAAACATTTTACTGTTGGAAAAGTGTGGAAGGTTGTAGTCAATTCAATTCATTGAAGTAATATTTCCAGCTTCAGAAGTAATGTAAGTTTCATATTATTTTTATATCAAATAATAAAATTACCATTCTTAATCCATTTTTTTGGTTAATTGTTAGTTTTTATTACTCTACATCAGTCACATATTATTTATAATAGTACATGTTGATTCAATTTTATTTGCATGTTATTAAGGGTTATTTTTTATACAAATAATTAAAATAAGAAAATTTAGCCTCATTATGCATGTACAAGTTGAGTAGAAACACTGTTTTGTTTGTTTGGATGTGATAGATAGCAGTGGCGTGCCGTCCTTGGAAGCAGTGGAAGCACCGCTTTCCTTGTATTTTATAAAATATAAATACATATTGCACTATTATTTTCACATTTTAATGTACTTCAAATTAATTAAAATTAATATTTTATTATAACTGCATTATGTATTTTATTACAAATTTCTATACTACATGTGAAAAAAACAATAAGATTGCTATTGTATATTTGAATGTCAGTGGCGGAATGGAAGCACTGTATTGTCGAAACCAAGTCAGTTTCCAAGCAACCAGATTATACGCATTCACGCATGCTCTTTACAGAGCACCAACCTCACCTGGTTTAGCTGGTGGAAGCTACACACCAAAATATCATATAACGCTTCCAATGATTCTATCCAGGACCGGTTCTGGGCTGTTAGCTGCCTGCCAGATATTTGGCCACCCTCGCCTGATTATGTGAATCATGAGTAGATTTATAACTTAACCCGACTGATAGGAATTTACTGGTATGTTTTTATGATAGTTCTGTATAGTTGACAGGAGTTTAAAAAAAATCCATTAAAATATTTGATATATTTATTCTGCTCTCCCATCTTGTATTACTTATCAGTTTCAATGTTAAATTAGTGATATTATGATTTAGTATGTTCCATCTATAAGGAAAAAGTGTACAATTCTTGTACAATGTTAAAAAATTAACTGTTACTTTGGCAGCATCATTTACAACTAAATTTAATGAATGAGATGCACAAGGTACAAAAAAAGCCCTAGAATTTATATTCCTTAAATTTATGATTTATGTATCGTTGTCATAAAAATTTGTCTTTCCACTTTTTTCCCAAGACTACAAATATTGAAGTACGAAGTAACCAGTTTCAACTTATTTCTACTTAACAAGTAGTTAAATAATTAAGAGATTAGGAACATAAATAAAACCCTGCTGAAAGGCCAGAATTTTACTTAAACAAAAGCTTAACTAAACCAATCTGTAGCCGAGTATATTGGGGACTGATTTCTTTGTAATATTAGATGTAATAAAGACAGAAATTTTTCCAGTTCAATGAGAGTGACTGAAAAGTTGTAAATTTTGGAAATTTCCATGGATACCTGGTCCTAAAACGAATTAGTTAGAAAACAAATGACTATTAAGTTTAACATATTTAGATTTTGACAGCTATGGTGAGAAAATGTTTAAAATTTACAACCTGTCGCGTCATTTGAGGTATACTAGTGGTATGACGAAAGAGGCATTTGACATTGACCACTATCGGTATCTGGGGATTTGGCAGCTTGCGTGCATGCACACACTGCACACCTACCAGGACCGTTTCTGATTCCATCCATTAGCCAATGGTAGGGAACTATTTGACTAAGTGGATTGTTTAATAAAACGTAAAATACATCTGGGTATGAGTCCAATCTTGCTTGCCATGTCCACTCACCAGGAACAACTATTTCCATTGCAGAGACAACCTTTCTTTAGAGGCTATGCCTCTGCACAAATATGTAAAACAGTTTAAAATGTTCACAGGTGACATTCCCAACACAATTAAAAATATAATATTTCTTTGTAGAAAAGGGCTGGCAGAATTACAATTTAATAAAAAGTAAAATACATCTGGATACGAGTCCAATTTTTTAATTTTTACAACAGTTTTAAGATTTTATGTTATTTTTATGTATGTTTCTTTACAAAGCTACATTTAATTATAATTTTCTTTAAAAGTATATTCATACAATTGAATGAATATTTTGTACCAAGTATGTATATTCACCACACATTTTATTTCACCAAGTTTTTATAATTTTATTTTTAATTTTAGCCCTTATCATGGTTAGCAATTCAGAATGTAATTGTGATATTAAAAATACATTTAGAGAAGTCTATGGTTTTTACTGGCGTATCGAACAAATAAATATGAATGGGTCTTCAACCATCACTGACGCGCAATTAACTGATTGCCCCTGATAGTTGGCTTGTTACAGAAACACAGCTTCCCTATTGTCAAATGTCACAGCATGCCACTGATAGATAGATTTCTATACTGATTTCAACATTCATGTACACTTTAAAAAAAAATAGAGCTTTTGTGACCTAGTTCTCATCACATGATCTTCATTTCTCTGTAAAGGTTGAAAATCATTTTCAGAATTTAGATTATCATACTCTGAAGTGATTGTTACACCTGTAGGTGATTTTACTTATTTGTCTACAAGTGGAATATTAATTTTCTGCTTTATTCAGGTTTACATTATTACATTTTTCATACCCAAAATTCTCTTCCATTTCTGCATTGGACAAGTTTCCAACATACAGTAAAATTTAACATAGAAAATTGCTTTGTTCCAAAAAATTTTTTCCATTTAGGCAAATTTTTGTTTTATCTGGGTTCCATTTTAGATATTTTTATATACAGTAAAACCTAAGTATTGTCGGTGATCAGTTAACGAACAAATCAGATAACAAACACTTTCAGGAAAGATTTTTATGATCAGACAATGAACACATATTCAGATAATGAATACTTTACTGAACAAACATAAAAAAAGCGATGGAAAATAACGAATACCGAATGATTTTTCCTTGTCTTCAGGTAACAATTTGAATCTTTTTGGAGCGCGGGAGACGTCAACATCGACACTCAATCTGAGACCGATTGGATAGTATCTCTCCGAATTTTGAAACTCTCCTTGTAATTCCAACTTTTTTTAGTTTACCTTTCTGACAAATAATTTTTTATAGTTTTTGCGAGATTGTCCAATGGGCACTTGTTAAGTTTTGTGTCTGGGTTTATTTACGAAAGGTGAAAGTTTAACTGTCCCATCGGATATTTGTTAACATTTTAATACCAAATTTCGAATTTCATCCAGGCCTTGCATTTAAATAATTTTTGTGGGCTAGTTGATTTCTGTTCTCTGAATTTTTGTAAGTGCTTTTCTGAACTTTTTATTTAAAAAAGAAACTGACAATATTATGGAGCTTAAAAAGAGGAGTGTCAAGAACTGTGCTCACCGTAGAAACCAAGTAAGAGATAATAGCCAAGGTAGAAAGTGGGCACAAGATGTCTGATGTTGCTAGGCAGTATGGCTTGAACAGGTCTACAGTAGGCACAATCGTAGCTATGAAAGATATATCAAGAAGTCTCAAGCTGATAATGGAGTAATGAAAATCACATCTGAGAAATAAAAAGCATTTTAGAGCTCATAATGGAACCTGAAACTGATCTGATGACAGAAGAACTCCAGGAATGTCAGAACAATGATTATCCAAGTGGCAACCAAACCAGAATAAGGTTAATGGAGTTGGGGATCTGTACAAATACAATATTATTAATTACTTCTGAAAAATCCCAAAGAAAAGAGAAAAGCAATCGACATTGGACAGATTCTTTAACCTCCACAAACGGAAAAAACATGACTAATAAAAAAAATGCAAGACTGCATATATGTCTAGTATATAAATAAACGTAGTAAAAAAGTATATATATCAGGTCAGTCCATAAGTTCATGCCTATTTTATGATCTTGTTTTGCTGTTAAAAATGCCAGTCTAATGTGATACTTTTTACACTGAAGTGTTAAATTGGATCTCATTCATATAATACTGTTCAGAATTGGGATTATTTCAGTTGTTTATTTTCGTTAAAATGGAAGTAACAGATGAATATAAGAGACGTGTTTTATACTTTTTATTTTTAAGTGATGAGAATGCTACAAATGCAGCCAAAAAATTAAATACTGTTCATAATCAAACTGTAATTAGTGTAAGGACTGCGCAGAAGTGGTTTGAAAGATTTAGAAATAATGATTTTAGTGTGGAGGATAAGGCTCGTACTGGAAGACCCGTTGACTTTGATGATGATGCTCTCTCTGCACTAGTTGAAGCAGAACCATCTTTAACAGTTGATGAAATTGCGGAACGTTTAAATTCATCCCATGGAACTGTTCATAGACATCTACAACAAATCGGAAAAGTTTCAAAGCTAGGAAAATGGATACCACATGAACTGTCAATAGCTAACTGACAACAACGTCAACTGCTCAACTCAAAAGCTTCAACTGGGAAATTTTACCTCATCCACCATATTTGCCAGATATTGCTCCCAGTGATTATCATCTTTTTCGGAGTTTGCAGAATTTTTTAAAAGGAAAAACTTTTGAGGATGAGAACAATGTAAAAAAGGCTATTTCTGAATATTTTGATTCAAAACCGAAATCATTTTACAAAGACGGGATTAAAAAGCTACCGTCAAGATGGCAAGAAATTGTACAAAATAATGGTGAATACATTATAGATTGAAATAAGATTTAATTAAAATTTTTGTTGCCTTTTTTGTAGATAAAAAATGCGCACGAACTTATGGACTGACCTGATATTTTTTATTTTTCGGAGTCTCTGGAACAAATTAATCAAATTTCCATAAAAACCTAAGGTAAATCGATAATTGGTTAATGAACAATTCGGATAACAAACAAAATCTTTTCAAAAAAAAAAATTACTCAATGAAATTTACTTTATATTAATTAAAAAATAGCTTTTTGTATGTCAGAAGTGGGTTACAGAAGAAGAATGAAATTTGTTTGTCTCTTTTTAATTACTTTTTCATTTTTTATATAAGATTTGATTAATTTTCATTAAAATTTGTAAATATAAGATGTGTATATATTTAAGGATCTATTATATAGCTGATATAATATTAATAGTCTTAAATACATATGACAGTCTTATAATAGTTAAATTTTAGAATATTCATTGAATTTATATTGTATTTTTATACAAAGTTTTGTATGGATTAATTATATGATATCATTTTTAATAACTTTGGCTTAAATAAATATTTGCATAGATTTTTTTAATAAAAAATAACATTACATGATGTTTTATAGATGTGGTTATGTAGAAATTCCCAAAGAAATGTGCATAGAAATTGATTCAGAATCAGACTGGAAAATTTCAGAATGTCAAGTCCAGTTATATGGTTATAAAGGTGTAGGAAGTAAATTATAAAATACAGTTAGTATCTTATTGTCACTATCCATTAAAAATAAAGGCAAAAACTGAAAATAATTTTATAAGTTTTTATAAATAAATAATTGATGTATAACTTGTAATAACTTGTTAATCTCTTCAATACATTTTAACTATCAATAATATTTTAAATTGATCAACTTAGATAATTATTATTCAAAGTTAGAAAATATAATTCCAAAAACTAAGAAATGTATCTGAATATATCATTAAGTCATGTATAGTCAATCATTTGTAATAATCAATAACATTTTTGCTTATTATTTTTTATAGAGAATGATGTTAGAATAGATCAAAGGAAATCAATGGATTCATAAAGTAAATCTTAGTACAGAATATGTTATTTATCTGATAAAAGTTAATGATGTTATATTTATTACAATAAAATAAAATCATAAAAAAAAATCTGCTTTTAAAAGGTGANCAAAGACGGGATTAAAAAGCTACCGTCAAGATGGCAAGAAATTGTACAAAATAATGGTGAATACATTATAGATTGAAATAAGATTTAATTAAAATTTTTGTTGCCTTTTTTGTAGATAAAAAATGCGCACGAACTTATGGACTGACCTGATATTTTTTATTTTTCGGAGTCTCTGGAACAAATTAATCAAATTTCCATAAAAACCTAAGGTAAATCGATAATTGGTTAATGAACAATTCGGATAACAAACAAAATCTTTTCAAAAAAAAAAATTACTCAATGAAATTTACTTTATATTAATTAAAAAATAGCTTTTTGTATGTCAGAAGTGGGTTACAGAAGAAGAATGAAATTTGTTTGTCTCTTTTTAATTACTTTTTCATTTTTTATATAAGATTTGATTAATTTTCATTAAAATTTGTAAATATAAGATGTGTATATATTTAAGGATCTATTATATAGCTGATATAATATTAATAGTCTTAAATACATATGACAGTCTTATAATAGTTAAATTTTAGAATATTCATTGAATTTATATTGTATTTTTATACAAAGTTTTGTATGGATTAATTATATGATATCATTTTTAATAACTTTGGCTTAAATAAATATTTGCATAGATTTTTTTAATAAAAAATAACATTACATGATGTTTTATAGATGTGGTTATGTAGAAATTCCCAAAGAAATGTGCATAGAAATTGATTCAGAATCAGACTGGAAAATTTCAGAATGTCAAGTCCAGTTATATGGTTATAAAGGTGTAGGAAGTAAATTATAAAATACAGTTAGTATCTTATTGTCACTATCCATTAAAAATAAAGGCAAAAACTGAAAATAATTTTATAAGTTTTTATAAATAAATAATTGATGTATAACTTGTAATAACTTGTTAATCTCTTCAATACATTTTAACTATCAATAATATTTTAAATTGATCAACTTAGATAATTATTATTCAAAGTTAGAAAATATAATTCCAAAAACTAAGAAATGTATCTGAATATATCATTAAGTCATGTATAGTCAATCATTTGTAATAATCAATAACATTTTTGCTTATTATTTTTTATAGAGAATGATGTTAGAATAGATCAAAGGAAATCAATGGATTCATAAAGTAAATCTTAGTACAGAATATGTTATTTATCTGATAAAAGTTAATGATGTTATATTTATTACAATAAAATAAAATCATAAAAAAAAATCTGCTTTTAAAAGGTGAAGAGCAAGACAAGACAAGAAATGCACTTTATATATTTTTTGTATTATTTGTGTTGTACTGTAACAAACATGTACGTTGAGCAGTTACATAATATGTGATGTAAACTAATATATATTTTATAAAAGAAAAAAATTGTATTATTTACTGTTTAAATCTTTAAATTTTATGAATTTGTTTTTCTAAAAAATATATTAATTTATTTTAATTATTACTACTTATTCTAATTAAAAAATTATGTAAAATGAGCAAATATTTATTGTGACAGCGTCATAATGCCAGCTTGCGATTTTTAATCATATTTTTAATTTTTTTAATTTAAAATATATGCTCTCCACCTCAAATTGGTAGTGGCTTGCTCCTGTACGTCAAACTTTTCCTTTAACAACATAGTCTTGCCGATCATCTATCTAACACCTTTCGGGAATATTTTTGAATTGAAGTAACATGACTTCCGGTTTGTATCAGAAGTTCATATATAGTTAATCGGGGCCTCTTGCCCTAAGGTTTCCATGTCTGGTATCGTCTTCTATCTAACTCCGTTCTCGAGATTAAGGAAAGACATACGGACGGACTGACACAGTGCGAATTTAGGTCTACAAATTTTTTCAACTTGCAGCCCAATAAGCAGAATTGCATAAATCTGTAATTCTGCTGATTGTAATATCAAATTCTAGTTTAATTAAAGTCTTCAACGTGTTTTAAGCTAATAATGGCCGAAAACATATTACTGTATTAATTAAATACTTTGTTAAATGAATAAATAAATTCAAAAACTACAATAAATAAGAAAACATATTTATAAAAATAATGCATTATTTTTTAATTTTTTCTATAATAATTGTCCTGTCTAGAAGTTTGTTAGACGATGATGTATTAATTTCTTAACCATAGTGAAAGATGGTGAAGATCCAATATGGCTACTATTCTAGAAAGTTTTAAATATGCAAAATATAATAGAGCAATGTTTCTCTATTTACACAGACCAGTATTTTTGTGAAATTAAATTAAAATAGTTGTAAAACGAAGAGAACCGAGTTCAAATGCACTTTTAAAAAGTTTAGACAAAAACTTATAAAAACCTCGCAGAAAAAGGATATGACGTTCTTGATGCTTGGATGCCTAGTTGGTGACTCCCCTACTTTGGTCGTGTGTGCAACATTAGGACGTTAAGAAGGGACTCCACGTACCTCGGAAAGCTCTGAGGGCGACGAGCCGGAGAAGGACTTCTAGTATCGACCCAGCAGCGCACCCCGGGGTCGACGAGTGACCATCAACCCATACTAGGGCGCCCAGGATCGGAAGTCTGAGATCGACGGGCATTATGTTGTTGGACTCATATTATTGTTGCAACCGGGATCCCGACATTTCAAAGTTTTTATAAGAAACTATTTTAATGTTATTAAACGGATAAAAATGGGAAAACCTGTCTCTGTGAGTTCCGCCGCTCCCACGCGACAGTGCTGACTGCGAGACCATCTAGACGCTTTTCACCCACCCCCTTTTTGGCTAACCTCACATCAATGTAAACCTCTCTGTATTATCTAGAAAGTCGAAAACGCTTAACCGAATGGTTAATATGCATTTTTTAAAAGTAATGGATGAATAAAGCAATACATCAAATGGGTGGGTGATCTGCCAGGAATGATATTTGCCCTAGGAAAACACTATTAAAAATTGGTCCATATTCAAGCACGTGAAGAAAACTTGGAAAATCCAACGCGACCAGCCTGTTAGTAAAGTGCGAACCGGTTCAGTGGTTTTATTCATTCGGCCACTGGTTTATTAAAAGTCGTCAAAAGTCTTAGCAATTTGATCTAGATTTTGAAGAAAACAGAAAAAGTTAAAAGACATGATGAAACAATTACAGACCATGAATGTTGTTTTACAGTAAATATTTATCATGTATGGTAAGATATAATTATAAATGAAATTAACAATCGGTTCAAAGGATTAAACGAATATTTAAATTAATAACATTTTCTGTCATATTTCTGAAAATGTTACTCTTTTTATCTGAAAATTAATTAATTGAACAAGCGTAACATTTTTTCCAAAAATAATATTGATTTTACAGAACATATTTTATTTATATACAGATTGGTTGTAAGTGTTCACAGGAAAAATTTCAACCAAGTGCAGTGGGAGACTGGGTCTAAAAATATTGGTTGCCAGGTTACAATGTAGGCCTACAGTACATATATTGTAAATATTTTTGGCAGTATACAGTACATACTAAATGTATGTACGGATTGATATACAGTAATTAAATTTTTAAATTATTAATTTTTCTAAGTTTTAAATAAATGGTAGACGGTAGAGTGTTGGAAAGTAGTTCAAAAGCACATTTCATGCATGTAAGAGCAATCGCTTGAATTCACTAAATGATTGCGCGAATCTGTCAATAATTAATTCTACATCCAATTCACCTAACAATTCCTTTTCAATGGATAACAACATTTGTGATTCCAAGTTTTGCTTGGACAGCGAATTTGTTAACTTTGTCTTTATGATCTGTAGCTTTGAAAATGTACAGTACTCTAACATTGGATTGAATTACAGATAGTGTGAAGATACTTTACAAAGTTTATAAAGGTTATCATGTGATATTTACAGACCAATCACGGGCACATTTTAGAATCAGTAAAAATCGAATCTAAAACTGATTGAACTTTGGTTATTTTGAAAAATTATCTATTTATCTATATATAAATGAGGATGTATGCAGTGGTGATATTCAGCGGGTTCGCGCGGGTTCGGCCGAACCTGTGCGAACCCGCTGAATATCACCACTGGATCTAGACTACTACATTTTGAGTTACATTTAGAGGAATTCTGCTTGTGAGTCTCACTAGACTTGTGCTGTTTAATAATAGTAATTTAAATAAACTGTAGGTAATCATTAATTAATGAAAATAGCATTCTGTGTATGTAGCTGTATTCCATTTGCTTAATAAATTACATCAGCTTACATGGCATTTGGCATATTGTACAGAACTATGTAAATCTCAGATAATTTGAAACTTGATCATTCGAAGTCGTGATTATTTTGGACCTTGAATTTTGAACTAATGAGGATTTTCTGTAGTTAANACAGGTAGCACATAGCACTTGCCAGCGTGGAGTGTACAGTAGTAGTATTTTGCCCCTGTACATCATACTTTACCTTTAATATCAGACTCGTGCCGGACATATATCTAATACCTTTCAGGGGACAATATTTGAATTGAAATAACATGACTACCAGTTTGTACCGGTCGTTCTCATATAATTAATCGTATCCTACAACCACTAAAGTTTTCACTTCTCCTCTCGTCTTTCATCTATCTAACTCCATTCTCGAAATTTAGGAAAGACTGACGAACAGACAGATGACAGCGGGAATTTGTAAATTTACAATTTTCTCGAATTGCATCCCAAGAAAAAAGTATCCGAATACATTCAGCATCTAGACTTACTTGTTAGTGCATTGTACTTTCGTGCTAAAAGCAGAAAACAGAGACAGATATTCTGACAAATGCATCGGTGCCTATTTCGGCCCATTACTCGATATAACGTACACGGAATATTGTGTAGTCGACGCAGATGGGAAGAACAAAAAAAACGGAAAGTTATCAATACAAGTATAACAAAACGAAATTTATCAAACTAAAAATGACGCCTGACAAGAAGAGATTTAAAGTCATGTTTGCTGGGAAATACGGTGCGAAAAAGATGAACTGATCAGCGACTGACACGCGCGTCACAATGCACATTTGGAGCTGCGATGCAACAGTCGCAACGTAGTGGCAGGGTGACTTTTCCTATCACAACATCAATTGTATAGTATTAAGTTTTTGCCAATATGTGTATTTATATTTCATCGTGATTTTCCCGGTTGAATCATTATGTTTATTTCCTACGTTTAAGATTAAAACTCTGTAAATTTTTGGTAAATATATTAATGAAAATACATTGATTAAGACACTAAACAGTGTTGTTACTTTTATTAAAATGAATATTGCATTTAGTTATCGTAAACGTCATGATAGATTTTAGAAGTTAAGCTAATCCACTATTAAGCTTAAAATTTTTCAACATTTAATTTAAGTTTGTACAGCAAGTAATTTAATTTTTTCTTTTAGATTAATAAAACATTATGAAAGCGAATCTTAAGAATTTTTTTATATTGAACTAAATTTTATAAACAGAAAACTATATCAAATTTTATAAGTAACGTGACGTCATTGGCCGAACGTCATTCACCACAACAATTATGCAACGAGCTTTTTCGATAATTGTTAATGAATCAACAATTCAAATTCCATTGTTCTTTGAATGAAGACGCCATTTTTGTATTTCTCGCATTTTCGAAGAAATAACGTAAGAAAGAGCCGCGAAATTGCAGAACGATAGAGGGAAGAGGAAAAGACGGTGTTTTAGTGTAAGAAACAGAACATTCAAACAAAGAACAATGGACTTTTAATTGTTTATTCGTATGTAGGTGATATGTATATAGGAATATATATATTAAGTAAATGTAAATATTTAAATATAAAGTATTACTATCAAATATAAATATAATTGCAAATTAAATTAGAATTAGAAATAAAAATTGGAATTAATTAGAATTAGAAATAAATATTGGAATTAATTAGAATTAAATATCAATATTATATATATATGATTATATATTATATGAGGGTCATTCAAATGATACCCGACCAATGGATATATCAAAGCGCGGAATGTGTCTATTTGAAATGTAGGTGGAAACACTGTATGCTCACGCTGAAGTGTTGTGGCGGTCGGCCATAGTTTATATATATATATATATTTGTTAACTTTAGCTAGGCTTAGTAGTTCCTTTGTTCTTTTGTCTTATCTGTTCTAGAACTTTCTCCCTTAATCCCTATTCCCTCGGGTGACATCACCGATTCTGTGAAACAATGTCATGAGAAAAAAAGGAACAACAAGCCCCTAGGGAGAAAGAAAGTGGAAGAAGAGGAGAAGAAACTGGGACTTCGTCGAGAGAGGACGGAGAAACGAGTGCGGTCCTGACCGAGGAGTCTAGCAAGGAGTGAGAAAAAACCTTGCGAAAGAAGGCCGAAGGAGGATCATACCTTGATCGCCTAGAGAGAGATCAGAGGTGTCGGAACCTTGTGAGAGACGGCTGAATTATAGAGTACGTAGGACCGTTGCTAAGAAATCGGGTTTCCCCAAATTCAAGTAACAACAGGCAGGAAGACCACAAGACAACCCCAGAAAACGCAGACGTTCATAAAAGGAAAGAAATTAAGGTCTGGAGCCATTCAAAGATTCAAGACGGTGAATCACCCGAGACCACGTGGTAGAGAAAATTCCCGGGTATTTTCCCTTTAATTCTACTCCTATCCTTATCTATATTTTATTTCTCCTTCCTTAGTTTGTGAGTAGGTTAAGTTTTAGTTATAAGTCGCCCCCACGTGCTTTGTTTCCGTTGTCACGTGTCGGTTGCCACCACAGAAAATTGTTAGTGTAGACCAGTGTTTCTCAACGGGGGCGATATCGCCCCCATGTGGGCGTTTTTCCATGTTGAGGGGGCGATTAGTAACAATTTATATTTTGGGGAGCGAAAAACAATTTTCTGGGCGATATAATAAAACATTATATTAAGAATAATTGAATATTTTATTCGTTATATCGTACAATAATTAAACAAATAACATTATACTAGTCACTAGTCTATTCAATGTAGTACGAATTTGGCCCTCGGCATCGGAATTTTGAAGTGAAGGGGGCGATACTACGTAACGGTTTTATTGAAGGGGGCGATGATTCGTTAGGGATTGAGAAACACTGGTGTAGACGATTATCTTATGTATATCGAACCCAATAGGCTGTAAGTTGGAATCATTTTAAAGAACCTGTGTTTGAGAATAAAAATCTTTAGTATTCTTACTCGTTTTATTTGTTTCCTGTTCGCAATAATACGTTGCTCTCTAACGGAACATCACAGTGTCATGTGACGCTGTGCCACGTGAACCCACAAACAAGCTGCATTCGTTTAGCAGGTCAAACAGCTACGCCGCACAACTTTCAAGCATGGATGCGTCACCAATTGAGCTGATGGAGTTTACCGCCTGTGAAACCGCCATAAATGCTGCTCGGTACGTGGAAACTTTAAATTCTCTGCGAACTTTCGTCAAGTCCAAGCTGCCTGGTCTGCTTACGCAAGGGTCGTCGTCGTTCATCGCAACGTCCGTCTTCACACCGCGCACATTGTACAGGAATCCTTTGTGAAATTCATATGGGAAACACGCCAGTATCCTGCATACAGTCCTGATTTGTCTCTGTGCGAATTCCATGTTTTCAACCAGCTTAAGAGGCACCTGAAAAGGCGTAAGTTTCAATCGGATGCTGAAATGGAAGACGCAGTTTGAGAATGGTGCAGACATCAACCCCTGCGTTCTATGAGCAAGGAAACCAACATCTGGTATCACAGTGGGACAAGTGCTTTACTCATCAGAGGGATTACTTTTAATGTAATCTACTTACCAATAAACTCATTGCGTTTCATTTGAATGACCCTCATATATACAATTAAATTATTTCACATTTAATTAATATATAATATATAGTGTGTATGTATTCTATTTATTAATATTTGGTTCTGTGTGCTACAAAATAATGATAACTTTCAATTATGTATTTTAATATATAATATATTTTTAATTATTTTATTCGTTGCTATTTTTATTTCGAATTGACAAATCCGGATTGAAAATGCCCTTTACTTAATAATTTGACTTAAAAATTGGGTGTTTTGTCATCGATTTTAGGTTTCCGAATTAATGGAATAGCAACGAATATCCAGTTTTATTCCCCGATTGTTATTCTGTCGAGCAATCGGGGTCAGTTTCTGGAAAACAAAATACTACCACAAAATGGGTGTAGCCTTGACGTGGCTACACCCATTCAAGGGTGGCTTAACGTGTGAAAATGTTATCGAAGTTCTCAAGATAATGTTTTCCACAGACTATGTACACCCGACAGAAATTTCACAAGTATTTTCATGAAGCGTGAAGCGATGTTTGTCACTTTCTTAAATGAAATTGTTTTCATTTCTCCTGCGGACACTCACNGTGGCTTAACGTGTGAAAATGTTATCGAAGTTCTCAAGATAATGTTTTCCACAGACTATGTACACCCGACAGAAATTTCACAAGTATTTTCATGAAGCGTGAAGCGATGTTTGTCACTTTCTTAAATGAAATTGTTTTCATTTCTCCTGCGGACACTCACACAGACACAAAGAGAAATAAATTTTGTTAAAATAAAGTCGCACATTCGAATACAGTAAGACCCCGCATAACGCGGGGATGCGTTCCTAGACGACAAAGTGCTTAACGAAACAGCGTTAAAAATATAACCACATTGAATCTATTTTAAAGCGTATGGATAATTTAAATTGCATATGAAATTTAACAATGTATACTATATAATTTTTTTGAATAAACGTTATGCATAAATTATTTGAGTACTTTTTTTTGCCATGGAACGCATTATCGTATTTTACATTAATTTATATGAAAAAAAGTGTTTCGCATTACCAGTAAGATTCTAGAACGAATTATGCACGTTAAGCGAAGTTCCACTGTATATGTATGTATGTATGTATATATATATATATTTTACGAACATATATACACGACTCAGGTATAAATATATATATTATATGAATATAAACACAATTCAAGGATATATATATACAGTAGACCCCCTTATAAAACGGGTTCATATAATGCGGATTCGTATATAGCGGCGAAAAAATTGCGACCGTATTCGTATAAACACGCTAAAAGAAACTCGTAAAATACGGTAAAACGTCATCGCCGACTCGTGTTGCGACAGGATTGGTCGAATCTAGAACCAATAGCGGATATTGCACAAACCGTTGAGTTTAAACGAGCAGCGGACCTACTAAAAATCATTTATTATTTAACGGCCATAAAAATTATATTTATATTAATGATGTCTCCAACGTTCAGCAAATTTTTCGCAGAAAAATAATTTATCAG
>NW_019384400.1:0-14100 GCF_000671375.1 Centruroides sculpturatus
CATTAAATTTAAAATATATACAATATTAGTTTATACTAGTGCTTTTCAAAGTAGGAGACCATGACCCCTGGAGGCATGAGATCTCAATCTGAGACTCCATGAAATATCTAAATACTGTA
Source organism: Centruroides sculpturatus (assembly GCF_000671375.1). Lineage (NCBI taxonomy): Eukaryota > Metazoa > Arthropoda > Arachnida > Scorpiones > Buthidae > Centruroides > Centruroides sculpturatus. Next base: position 120 of record NW_019384400.1, read on the forward strand.
TTTTGTAAACAATTATGTATATGTTCACATTTCTTTTTAATTCACTCAATTAAATTTTACGAAATATGTATACAAATAATAATAATAATCTGTTTCTTTTGAATTAAAAAGTATTAGTTTTCCTTGGCACTAATAAACAATGTTCAGTCCAAAGTACTTGATTCTATGTTTTCACTTCACTCTATTCAATATCATCTAAAAAACAGTGATTGACTAGTCCTTGAGTCTGAAGGAAAAAACAGCATCAATTTTAAAATTATATCTAGTTATATGCTAGTATATTGCTCAAAATCAATGCAATTTAACATACAAAAATTAATCCAATCATACAATATACATAAAATTGTTTCTAAATAAAAATGAAATATATTGTAAATACAGTCGACCCCCATATAACGTGGGTTCCTATAACGGAGATTCCTATAACGTAGCGAAAAATTGCGACAGTATTCAAATAAGGACGCTAAAAGGGACTCGTAAAACGTCGTCGCTGACTCGTGTCGCGACAGGATTGGTTGAATCTGGACTAATAGTGGATGAGCAGCCGAACTACTTTCTGCCGTCCAGCGCCACGCTACGGAGAGTTTAGGCGGGTAAATTGAGTTTACTATCGTCTGTACAGTATGTAAATTAGGTACCGTAAGTCTAATACAGCACTGTAATTTTATACATTTCTTGTGAAAAAAAAAACATTTCTTATTCAACGGCCATAAAATTATTTATATTAATGATGTCTCCAAAGTTCAGTGAATTTTTCGCAGAAAAATAACATCAGAAATCGCGGCTGCCGTTTGGTGCACTGCTCCGCGACGAAAACAAGCTTAAGCAATGGCGATGTCAAATGGTGCAAACTCAGTAAGTAATCCTACAATTTTTTGTTTATAGCATAGTTTATACAGATTATTCCCAAAAAATTATACATGTTTTGGAAATGTTGAGTCGAATTAGTCTAGAATCAATTAATTTTATGGAAGAAAACCTTTCAAACAGCCGTAGTCCGTAAACTTCACATGTATCGGGCTGCGATTGGCTCATGTATTTAAGGATTCCTACAACGTGAAATTCGAATAACGTGGAACGTATCTAAGCGTTATAGGGGGTCTACTGTACATAAAATAAATACATTTCTATTGCATTCATACTTCCATTTAAAAAAATAAATTTTAAAATAATCAGAGAAGAATAAAATTTATATGTTTTTTTCCTATTTACCTGATCCCTCCTCATTAATAATCGAACTTTTCCTAATGCTTCATTATGTAATATTTTTACTGTTCCAACTCCTCTTTCTTTCCATTCTTTATCTACAAATCTAAATAACTTAGCTCTTTCTTCAAACCATACCTGTAAAATAAATAATTGTTTCACCAAAATAATTAATATATGATCACAATTTTTCAAATATAATAAAATAAAATTTCTAATGCTCTGAATGTAAAAAAATATATTATTTTGCACATTACAGCATATAAATTACTTATAACTTTATATATTTATTTTGTTAGAAAAAGTGAAGCCATAACTGAAAACCATAGATAATAACTTTGGTAAGCATCTACACCAGTGCATAAAACAAATTTTTATCCTACAAATCTATCAGAAATCATTGTAAACAATAACTTTTTTTATTTCCATTAAATAATAATCACATTCCTAGCTTCATTATTGCTTGTAAAGTAATCTAAAATTTCTTTCTGTTGCTAATGAAATGATTTCTAGTTTGAGAAGGATTCAGAGCTTAAAAATCAAATTTACTCATTGTGACATTGTCAGACTGCAGTTTTTAATCATAATTTAATTTGAATAAATATAACTTTTGATGTAGAATCTAAAGCTGTGATTATTTTTTCTCTATGATGTTATTTCTCATGAGATCACAAGAATATTGTACACCTTTGAAGGTTAAGTGATAAATTACCCATCTATTTATCATAAGAATCAGGAAATATATCCTTTCAGTAATTTTATAGATAATTTCTATTTCAGGATTGTTTCATTGATTTTCTAAATTTGTTATTTATGTCTATTTATATTTTGTAACAAACCTTAATGAGTAATGTTTAAAATATGCATTAAATTAATGCTATTTTAAAAAAGTTCTATACCAAATTTATCACTCTATATAGTAAGGTTAAAACTTTTAATTGAAATCACATGACTTTCAGTCCAGACTGGAAGTTCATATACGGTTAATTACAGCCTCAACTCCTAAGCTTTCCTCTGTATCTGGGTCTTGATTGTCATCTAACTCAGTGTTAATTTGCATAATTTTATTGAGGAAATATATCCTTTCAGTAATTTTATAGATAATTTCTATTTCAGGATTGTTTCATTGATTTTCTAAATTTGTTATTTATGTCTATTTATATTTTGTAACAAACCTTAATGAGTAATGTTTAAAATATGCATTAAATTAATGTAATATATATACAGGTATACACATATATAGTCCTTAAATGCAATGATAAATTTTCATTCTATTTTAAAAAAGTTCTTAATTTTTTAAAATAGAATGAAATTATTATTTTTTATCATTGTATCAATATTACTTGACAAATAATGCAAGAATGCATAAAAAAACTTAACTTTCACTTTTCTGGCCATTATGTATACATAACAAGGGAAAGTATTTGTGAGATTCAAGATTTTAAGGATATTTTAATATGTTTTTAAGAAAATTTTTATATAACATTTGTCGCAATTGTTGGAAAACATTGCACAAGCTATGGAATAAGTGACACTCTCTGTCAACAAATAGACGAGACCTTAGTTGCTAACATTAGTTAGTTGCTAAATGTTAACAATTAGTTGCAAAATGATAACATCCAATTGTGAAAAGAGAAGAAAGTAAGTGACACTGTTGCATCAACTAGCTGAACTAGCACCTGTGAAATCAACCTTCGTTTCCAAACAATTGCCGATCACATAATCAGTTTCCCAGTCTAAATGCATAAAAGGACGAGACACTGAGAGTTCCAGGCATTTGTCATACGGCAGCCCCATTTGTTACATTAGTGAAAAAGGAAGAGCAAGAAGGAGCTCTATATGCCCCTACCTCCATAAAATGGACCTGATCCAATCTCTCGACAGAGAATCCTTCTCAAGACTGTAGAACAATGTCACATTAATGATCAATGAAGATTTGAGGTATTTTGGATTGATAAGTGTAAACTCTCTCTCCGCGTTCAAAAAATTAGGAATAGCCTTGTGGCATAGGAATTTGAATAGTCACCGCCTTGTATGATTTTATATTTAATTGCATTTAACCACCTACTGTATAATACCTATGTATATCTTAGATTTAGATTATATTAAACTTTATTTGTTATTAAAGTTTAAACCTGACTCCCTGTCTTAATTGAGCTAAGGACTTCTTTTGACTTACTCATCACAACCTCCCCACTCAATTATTTGCCCTCCTAACCATCCAATGACAATGTGAGTGGGTTTTACCAACCTATGCCAAATAAGTGGAATTTAGAAAACAGTCCCTTTTGCTCCTGGCTTCTCACATATTGAAATCATGTCAAATTTGACCCTCAGAGTTATTTTTGCAAATCTCCACATTTTGAGACCTCCTGAATAAAAAAATAATAATAATAATTTCTGTGGATGTGTGTGTGTTGGGCATCTATTTTGCTTAATATCTCAGGATGGGGTAAAAAGTAAAGATAAAGAAATGAAATTTGACATGGTAGCTTGCATATAAAGGGCATTGATACTATTAAATTTTGGTTGTAAAAGGTTAAGGGGATGGAGAGATAGAGGGTGGTCATGTGTCATATCTTGATACTACAGAAAACAGTGATATATAACAGAAAACAGTGATAACTTACTTTACTTGCAACAAACACTGAACAAAGTCTATTTGTTCAGTATTTATTGTCTTAAGTTGTCTATTTTTTTTTCAAAAAAAAATGAGAGAGAGAGAGAGAGCATGTTGAAATTAAGATGAATCTTAAATTTGAGTAAATATAGTATATAAAAATATAAATTAAAATATTCATTACTTTTTCATTTTCTTCTCCTGTGTGTACATCAATTTCTGCTGGTAATGGTATTGCAGGCTTGAAGTCACCACTAATGTCTCCTGTACTCTCTTGATCTGATTCTGCACTATCTGTCCCTAATGACTGAGTGACCAAGACATCGACTGGAGGATTTGAATGTGTTGATGATCCTAAGAGAGTCTGTAACTGTGAATTATGACTTATGTTTGGTGATGAAACTTGTACTTGTGTTGTAATTAAAGATGGTGTTGATAATATTGAAGGTGGATTAGTCATTCCTACTGCACTTGTCGGAACTGGAATTTGAAAAGGATGAGCAACTCCAGGCGTAACAGTTGGCTTACTAGCCCATGAAGTAGTCACAATAGTAGTTGGTTGAGTAAAAGTAGTCGAAGGTGGAGCAATTCGTGTAAATACTGATGAGCGAGTAGTTGAAGTATCTGGAACAGGAGAAACATGAAAGTGAAATTGAGGTAACTGTTGGCCTTCAGTAAATGGTAATCCAGGTCCAAGTGGTGGAAAATAGATTCTGTTTGTATCTTGAGCTGGTGGATACTGATAACGATACTGAGTCATAGGAGTTGGTTGTGAAATATAATTTACTACAGGTGCATTTGTATCTGTTACTACAGGATTAGGAGGTTGACATATATCATAATTAACTCTATAGTCAATGTCAGGTCTAGTAACAGCCCCACTTCCATCCACAAAGTATTCCCAATAACCATCTGTATATCCATTTCCTTCTTCCTCCTCTTCCTCTTGTTCAGTATGAACACTGTCAGACTTTACATGTCCTTTTAGGTGAGCATCTTTCCCAATTGATATGTGGAGCTCTTCTAATTGTTTCTATAAAAACAGAACAAACAAATGAAATTTAAAACTTCTCTAAAGAATATTACATATTGCACAACATAAAAATTTAGATATATAATTTGAAGATTATGATAATTTTATAATCAAACAAATAAAAACCAAACTGTTTGAAATATTTTCATTCTTGTTAAGGTCTTTAGAAATAATATATATTATCTAACATTCATAAAACTTATATCTTCTGTACATTTTAATCATATGATGAGATACTGCTGTCCAGAAATGAATTTCCTAACTATAATCCAAACAATAATAAAATTATTGTTTTGATGATTCGGTTTACATTTTAAAGTTTATATAAATTTGTTTTTATTATTCATATTAAAATATCAATATTGTACTGAGAAAAAGACAATTTGACAGCTTTCATAATTTATTAAAATGTACTATTGCACAAAACTAGCTTCCATACCAACAAAATTAGAATAATTAAGTTATTTATAAACAGAAACATATCAAAGAAAAAAAAATTATCTAGAATAATCATTCCAGATAGTTTTCTCATAAAAACTGCTATAAAAATTTTAATTAAAAATAATAATAAATGCAAAAGAATACCCAGCTGACAAGTTTTTTTTTTACCAAGTTTGGTTTTATTAACCTTTAAATAATATCAGCTTGAGTTGCTTGGTATATAAATTTAAAGAACTTTAATATTTCAATTCTATTTAAATTATTTCAATTTTGATTACAAAATACAAACAACATACCTTTAACTGTTCGACAACCATTTTATTCTGTCTCAATTCTTCAACAATTGCACGATTAGTTTCAATTAAATGATGCTGTTGATCTAATAGAGTTTTCACTAGAGTATCGTGAGAAAGTGCAAGAGCACGAATCTGAGCATCAAGTCTTTCTGGACTAGGTGGTAAATGCTAAAAATAAATTATTAAAATTATATCAGCTTTAGTATTGAATCTAATGTTAAAACTGAGGCAATTATTTCCATATGAATCAATGTTCTAGACACTCCAAAATACATACCAAAAACACATTTTTAGAGAATAAATATAGTGTTTAATACTAAAAACAATAAGAAATTAATGTAAAATGAATATAAAGACTAATGCAAAGAATAAATAAACATTTAACATGGCATTTTCCATGATGGAGCTAAATAAATAAAAAAAAAAAAAAGGAAAACAATGAGAATTGTTTGGCTAGACATGCAGGGTAATGCTCATGTAATACCACACTAAGCAGGAAAATGTGTGGGTCAGCCGTTGTTTTCACAAAATTATCAGTGAGGTTATATAGGCACGCAAACAAAATCCAAGACAAATTTTTCGCAGAAAAAAAATCGATGATAACTGGAGTCAACAAAAACAGAGGTATTACTACATTTACATACAATTAACTTCTATAAATTGAAAAATCTACTTGTCAATTCTATTTCCCTTAATATCACTAGATTCTAATCTTGTTAACAATCAAATTTATGTTTATTAACATTCACAAAATAGCAACGTTTTGCGATATAAAATTAATTCTAAAAAAAAATTCATTCAAAGCATTATTTTTTGGATGTGTAAAATGTTATGTCAACAAAAAATATTTTACTAACTGTTATATATTCAAAAATTACAAAAAAAAAGACATGCAATTTAGTACAAAACAAAAATCATCATTAATATTCTCTCCTACCAATGTAAGTTATAAGTTCATAAAATATGATTTTTGAATTGAGGATCTCTCTTAAAAATAAAACTATGTTATTTCAGAATATTTTGAAATGACTACGATTGCATTCTATTATGAAATTATTTCACACTATCTGAAACAGCTAGCTATAAATCAAGATAGCAAATGAACATGTTATTAAATTCATCAATAATCTAGAATCATATCAATGATATAGAAATTGTTAAATCTAGCCATTTTAGGTGCGTCCCATAAATATAAAGGCACAAGTTGTTATGAAAATGAAAGATAAACTAATCATCATATAACAAAACCAATTTAATTTTGAGGTAGTAACTACTTACAAATAAACATACTATAAATCATGTAATTATATTGCTTAACAACTTAACAATAAATTAATTTAAATCAAAATCAATTTCTCACTGTCCCAAAAATAAAAAGGCATAATACAAAGTCACTAGAACAGTAGAAAGTATTGTTACAAATCTTTAATAATACTCAACTAATAACCAATACACTTCCCCTTTTTCATTATAACCTTGTAGATACAGTCTGACACTGATTGTATAAGTTTTTGAAGGACTATTGGTAATTATTTTTTTCAATGGATATTAATTGCATGTTTTAACTCATCTACACTGTTATATTGGCACCCATTAGCATATACAGTTATAGCTAAGATTCCCTATAGGTTTTCCATTGGATTCAAATCTGGGGAACGAACTGGCCAATCAATAACTGGGACTTCATTACTTAAAAACCATCCATAAATTGATTTGGCTGTGTGGATCTTGCTGGAAAAACCAATGATTTCCAGCAATTACATCAGCCCAAGGCAAAAGATAACTGTCTAGCATGTCTTGATAATGATTTGCATTCATTCGGCCATTGAGGAATGCAATATTTGTCTTGCCAAACCAACCAAACCCACCCCATACCATCACTGAGCCTTCCCCTTGCTGCCATTTTGAAAATATTTCATCCTTACCCCTCAAATCATGCCAATAACAAGTCCAACCATCTGTTCCATCAAAATTAAACTTCTCATCACTCCATATGATGTGCTTCCACATGTATGTCCATCCCATTTTCTCCCATGTCCACTGCAAGCACTTTTGCTCATAGAAAGGGTTAGTGATGGTGCAGGCTTTTTCTTCTTATAGATGAGATGCTGACATGTACTAACAATTCTTCCAATTGTAGATTTTGATACATTAAGCTCTGGTTTTGATGCTAGTTTTCATAAAGATGTTTGGTTGCTTTTGATTTCCCTCAAAATACTACATTTTCCTCTATTTGTAAGCTTTGAAGGTCAACCTGTTTATTTCTTTTGTCTGTATTTGTCTCCAAGCTTTATAAAATTGTCAATTACAGTTGGAGAATGATTAGTTTTCTTTGCAATTGCTCTAGCTGAGTAATTTTCATCTCTTAAAGCTGAAATCTTGCCTTTTTAAACATCTGTTAAGGGTTTTGCAAATCCCATGATGAAGAAGAATTCATTTACATCAATACACAACAGAAATAAACATTTGAAATACATGGTAGTTATACTGTAGTACTGTATGACCTCTATTGTTAGAAAACTGAACCTGCCTTTATATATTTGGAATAGCAAGAAATGTGATTTTGATTTAAATTAATTTATTGTTAAGTTGTTAAACAATATAATTACATGATTTTTTAGTATGTTTATTTGTAAGTTGTAACTACCTCAAAATTAAATTGGTTTTGTTACATGATAATTAGTTTAGCTTTCATTTTCATAACAAGTTGTGCCTTTATATTTATGGGATGCACCATAATAACTGATATAAATTTTGATAAATATAATAAAAAGTAGATTGATAATATTAATGTTGTGCTTTCTCAAAACAATTTAACAACTGATTAGTCTCTAATGTTGAAAATAAAATGTTTATCAATATATTTCTATTAATATTCTTTATAATGCCAATATTCAAGTTCATTGCATATCAAATTAATGAAAACACTATACAGCTCGCCCTTAATAGTCCAACAGGTATGGGACCAAAGGGGTGTTGGATTACCAAAAATGTCCTGATTACCGAAAATAATTACATATTTTGCATTGTTTTGCTAGCAGTAGCTTACAATATTCCCTACTCCAACTGTTCGAACACAAATGCTCACAGAAAACACACAAAATGTGTCATTGTGTAAGAATTGAATGGGGAGATTCACGTCGCGACATGCTTCTGTGCAAGCAGACACATAACGGGGATGAGTACCTTGACATGAGGTGCGTCGGACTACTGAGCATGTCGGATTAAAAAACGTCGGACTATCAAGGGAGAGCTGTATTGTGAAGTTTTTAAAAAAGGAAGAATTACTAAAGTAATTGAGAATGTTTTTTTTTTATTAAAAAGAAAAACTTTTAGTTTTTCTTAATATAAAGCACTTTTCATTCTTTCATTCTATTAGGTTGTTGCAAATGAAATGGCCAATTTTTACTCCTGACTTTGAATGTTTATTATCAATAATTTAATTTAAAGCTTGCATATTCAACCAAAATTGTTTCCACTAACAATAATACACTTTTCCCAAAGCAATAGAAATACATTAATGCCAATTTGATAGAAATCACAAGAACAAGACAAAAAGTCAATAAATGTACTTTTTATCACATCCTCTTTCTTGAAGACTTTCCTTGCCAAAAAACTGTCCAAATGTATTAAAAAAAAAAAAAGGGTGATAGTCTGTTGGCAAAAAGTCTGGAGATTAAGGCGGATGGGGAAGAATTTAATATGAATACTTTCATTTTTGTGATGAATAATTAAAAAACTGAAGACCTCCAAATGATGCTCCTTATCTCTCTCATTTAAGTTTGTGTGGTACCCATTTGTCAAGCTTTTTGACTTTCCCTAATGTGTTTAGATGTCGAGAAATGGTTGAATAATGTCCATTATGCTCAACCTTTCTGTGATTTCCCGACAGTTGGTTGATGTTCCAATTTGATGATGATCTTCAATTCTAATTTCTGAAATTTGTATTCCCAGAATGAAATTTTTTGAAGCAATGCCCGGTGTTCTGCTCACTCACAGAACCTTCACCAAAAGTTTTATTGGCCTTTTGGGTTTCTTCAACTGCATTATGTTCCTGCTTACACTTGTAAAAGAAAATTATTCAATTTCCTTTATTTCATGCCATCAGAAAAAGTACTCTTAAACATGTGGAACTACCATTTTTAAATTCACATATTATATGTGTGCTCTTCCAATTGCAAACATACAGCACTATTCACATAGAAAAAAGTAGAACTAAAAGGCCAGAAAATTTATATTTTAATAAAACAGCCTTTTCATTTGCAATGATCCAATATATTTGAATGTCTATTATAAAAATGTAAAATAACTAAATTTATTATTATAAACACATCATTGTTAGACATTAATTTTGTTGAGAATTTTTCTAAAATAAAACAGTATTTCTAATATACATAATTACAGACCATGCAGCAACAAAACAATGTTTGTATGAAAAATAAAGTTTATTTAATAAATTAAATTAACTAAATAATTGATTAATTTCATAACAAAATTTAGAACACTTATCAAAAATAAAAGAACAAGCAAAGCTTGCTCTCTAAACAATTCTGGAATGAACTGGTTTTGCCATCATCTCTTACAATTGAATAGCTTTTGAAGTCCAGTCATGGCCTTGTCTTATTATTCAGAGTCACAAAAACAGGAGTCCATTTCAATACATAAAAACAAAACAGGAATCCATTTCAATACATAAAAACAAAGCACCAGTACATTAAAGCTGTATGTCCTACCATAATTTTGTCCATTATATAAACTGTGATCAACAGTGTTGGTTAGCATAATTTCACCATTTCTAACCTGTATTGTTCGTGATAAATTCAGAGTCCAGTGAATTCACATCCAGATTCTTACAGCAGTAAGCTGACATTTTATGCACAGTCATCTGGTCAAAACATTTCTAATTACATTGTAGACTTGATAAAGAACAATTAACAAATTTAAAGTACAGTAGGACCCCACTTAATGCTGCCTCGATATAACGCAGTATGCTCAAAGCCTAAGGGAAAGCTCAAAATTTATGCTGATTCAAATTATCGTGGCATCTCATTGATTCGTATATAATATAATTATTCCTGAACACAAACCAATCAGCAAAAGTACTTTCCTTAAATCTATGTTTGTTTGGTGCAATTTTGAAAAAATATAACATCGTGGATGCCATAGAAAATATTGACTTTGCTTGGCAAGAATTAACTGATAAATGTGTGAACAAAGTGTGGAAGAAGTTTTGGCTGGAGGTATCCAAGAATTCTCAATGAGAAGAGCCTATCACTATACCATTAGATTGATCAAATTGTCAACCTAATTGATACAACAGAATTAAGAGATGTAGACAAGCAGGATATTGAGGAGTTACTGCAAGTTTCTGGTGAGAGCATTACCAACGATGACCTTCAAGAACTGACAGAACAAGGAATTTGTGTAGAACTGGAAAACAGAGATTCTGAAAATGAAGAACCAAAAGAATTTCTCAACAGATGTCCATAGTAAAGTTTGGTAATGCTAACTAAAATCGTTGGTATTGTTGTAGTGAATGATCCAGATTTTGAAAGGAGTGCAAAAGCAAGACAAGCATTTGGACACAATCTCCTGCTACTGACATTTGCTTAAGGAAAGGAAAAAAAGCAACAAATGAAACTTCACAACTTTATTGCAAAATAACAAGAATTTCAGAAGAGGCAGTACCTTCATCACAAAAATTGAACTTTACATTTCTGTGTGCATATGTTTGTGTTAACATATAGTGTTGAATGAAAATGTAGTTCACTTCACGCCAGCATTTAGAAATTAAAAATATGACACTTCCGTGTTGTGGCGTTATTGACAGCGATTTGTTAAATTTCAGACATGCTCGCTAGTACTTTCAACAGTTTACAACCGTCGTCTTCAGGCGAAATCGAATACCTTTGTTTTCGAATTGACAGCTTTTAACGGAAACATTACGTAATTTAGCTTTTAACATTATGTAATTTGGAAAGTCCGTTAAAAGCTGTCAATTCGAAAACAAAGGTATTTGATTTCGCCTGAAGACGACGGTTGTAAACTGTTGAAAGTACTAGCGAGCACGTCTGAAATTTAACAAATCGCTGTCAATAACGCCGCAACATGGAAGTGTCATATTTTTAACATATAGTGTTATGCAAATTAATATAAAAATAACTTAAAATTAAAGTAAAATCTGTTTATTTTTGGTCGCGTGTTTCCCATTCCCTATTTACTGTGTGTTAAAATGACCTCGTTTAGCACTTTGTCATCTAGGAATGTATCCCCCGCGAGAAGCATGGTCTTACTGTACTGTACAGTACATATGATTTATTGTTTTCATCAGTCCCATCAGATAAATTAATTGCTTACCAATTTTATAATATCAAAATAGAACAATTTCATTTTTAATCTTGTATAAGTCTCAAAAGTTATATTTTTACAGGGTGTCAAAATTTTTATTAAAACTGTCCTGTCCTTCAGTCCAAGTTAGTGGGGGTTTACTGTATTAGAAAATTTATCAACAATTACTTTTAAAATTCAACTATTGAAACTTTTCAATAGTTGATTTTTAAAAGTAATTGATGTAATGAAACTGAAGATTATTATTTGATTTAGATTAAAAATTTTTGATATTTTAAATTTTCACAATTCCCTTAAGTTTTTAAGGATTTTTGGACATAGAAGATATTGCTATCAACAGACAAAATGTGAAGTTACATTGAAAAAAATCACTATAAACAATTTTAATTAAATGTATAAGTAAATGTTTTTAAATTCTAGTAAGTGATAAATCTAAAAAACATAAGCTAAATTATTTTTAAAATAAATTTAATATAACAATTTATTGTTCCTACTTTTTTCATTGAAGATACTGAATTAATATTTTTCCTTTGTTTTACTTTAAGGAAACTAGAAATTAAATTAGAAGTGTTGAAAGTTGACTTTTCATCCTTGTATTCCTCTTCTAAGCTTCCACTGTGAGAATAAGACTCCGATTCATCGTCATCTGTCTCATTGGCATTTCCTATTGTTCTTATACCTAATTGAATATTTATAATATAATTAATTATTATATTAGACTTTTTCTAGCTTAAATATTTGTATTAAAAATAAATTTTTCTAATCATCAGTATCTCTAATTATTTCATTAATTTCATTTTTTAAATAAACAAATATTACATGCATATACTGATAAATCAAACTAAAATAGGTATTATTGTACATTCTTTTTTATGAATTTAAGTACAAAAATTTTTCCTCATTCCATATTAAACTGTAAATTAGATATAGTTAACCATTCTATTGTAAAGGGCCAGACAATACTATTTTGATGCAAAATTGGATCAAATATCAAATTTAATGAATTCTACATTTGTAAAGGAAATTTGAATACTAAGAATAAGCAATCTTCAAAATTTATCATTTATATATAGCCTAAGGAATTTTCTTCACTGGACACATGAATATATTGTAAATTACAATGTAAGTACCTTTAAGAATCTTAATAGTATGCAAGTCACGAAAAAGTCTCAGAGAGCAGCATGTGGCCCAGAGATCTGTTTTAAATCAAATGAAGTGTGACAGAGCTTTTCAAACCTTTTATGTTATTCAGATGTTATTTTTCAATAATTTAAAAAATTTAAAAATATACTAAAGCGGACTATTGTTACAAGAATATTCAAAACATTTTATGAAAGAAAAATTCAACATTTGCAAATCACTCTGGTAGGTGGCATTTACCTGTAACAAAGACAATCAGAGTCAATGTAACTAATGCAGAGCTTTATAATGGAAACAACAAATTTATTGTAAAGAATTTAATTTACAGCATGAAAATATGGATCATTTTTACCAATGAAATACTCAAGACAGTGCGTTTTTCAATGAGAGCATACTAGAAAAATCGTTACCTTGATAATATTGTGACCGCAGGGTCGGCACCTCTTTGGCGCCCTGTCAGGATGACACCACTGTGTCTTGTAGTAGACACAGAAAAATTTTATTGGCTGTTTATTTGGTTACGCGAACGGTCGCGTTGTGGACATCTAGTTCCGGGATGGAGACGTACCGAGAGAACCAGAGGAATTACACTCTAACTCATCTAGACGTAATACCCGTTTATTGTTCATACTATATACAATCGCAATAGCTATATATAATTGGGTTAATTAACATATCTAAGTTTTTTCGGTTACCCGTATTCCTGACAGAGAGAGCTCACATATATTTCGCGCGAGGATAAATACCTTGGTTTGAATCGTTGATTAGTCTTGGGTTGAATCGTTGATTAGTCTTCACAAAGTTCTTTCGAACGTTGATACGTTTTTCAAGTAGCACAAAGTTCTTCCTAACGTTGTCGGGCGTAGTCCTTTCGAACAGCGGCGATTAGATGAGTTC
>NW_019384400.1:15107-79756 GCF_000671375.1 Centruroides sculpturatus
GTGGTGGTCAGCAAACGCAAAACAGTATCCAAGCCTGACAGAATTCGCTAAGATTTATCTATCGTCTCCCAGCAGTAGTGTATATAGTGAGAGGCTATTTTCAGAAGCAGGTATAGTTTATGAGGAAAAGCGCAATCGTTTGCTATCAACAAATGCTGAAAAAATTGTTTTCATTCATTACAACTTACCACTGATAGATTTTAAGTATTAAATGTAATAATTTATGATTAAAATAAATACGTTTTTGAGTAATATGTGCGGTTTTTTTTTCATGATTTGGTATTCGGTATTCGGCCGAATGTTGCGTACTATTCGGCCGAATACCGAATATTAAAAAAAGTAGCCGAATACCGAATAGTAGCCGAATATTCGTGGCATCTCTACAATAAATAATTCCGAACAGAAACGCGCGGACCACACGAATAGAAATATAGATCAAATGATCAGGCAGATACAGGAACAATTAAACGAATTAAGGCGACAGCGAAGCCAAAGAAACGGATATGGAAATAGAAATACTTCATTTGCGCGGCAAAATAGCTATCGAAATGCTAGAAATAGATTTAGCGAACAACGAAATGACTCAAGAAACATAATAGGCGGTGTGCGAACTCAAAGAACTAAAGTCCAAAAACAAACAAGAAACAGAACAGGCGGTTCAAGGACAGAGTGGAGATGTCGAACAAATCAACCTCAACATCAGATACAGCGGTATGCGAGAAGGAACAACCGGAACTGGCGAGAAAATAAGGAAAATTATAGATGGGAGAGACAAAAGCCATATGAGATCAAAATCTCGAGATTCCATGAAACAAGAACTTATCCGAAGGATAGAAAGCTAGATGAAGAGCCGACACTACATTGTCAAATCAATGATGCGAAGACGCAATTAGCTGTAGACACAGGCTCGGAAGTAACATTATTGTCAAGGTCCCTAGTTCAGAAATTAGGCAACCTTCACAGAGACTATGCTAGAAAAGATATTCTGTTCCGGAGCGTTACTGGACACAAAATTTATCCACACGGAAGAAGTGAATTCCGATTCAAAATCGGCCCTCTACAATTTGATTACACATGCTACATCGTCGATGATCGAATCACGTATCCATTCGACTGCTTACTAGGAAGAGATATAATTACAGACTTGAAGTTAGGTATACATATGGCGGACGAAACAATAATACTTCCCGATGGAAGAGGAATAAGCTTCCAGGAGCCCTACGAGCCAAGTGAGAAATCAAACCGGGTACGAGCAAAAAGGACCACCACTAACAGAAAAGCTGTTGTTCGAGTCGTCCGATCCTATGAAAACGTAATAGAAGGAGAGAAAATTAAAGATAGACATCAAGAACCACTAGAACCTAATAAAAGTCACATTCCTAAAAAGATGAAAAAAAGGGTGAAGAAAACGATACGATCCTCAGAAGGAAAGGGTAACGAACCAATCTCAGTTCCCCCGACGAGAAAGGGACAAAAGTTAGAAACAAGGAGCCATTCAGAACCGGAACCAACTCCTATATCCACCCAAGTAGCAGCAAGAAACGGGAACAATCAAAGTCAACCAGAAGCAACTAAGAAACAAGAAAAGCACCTGGAATCCGAAAGTAGCAATCAACCAGTAGGCCTGAATTTGTTGCTCAAAGCTATAATGATCCTTTTCACTATGATGCTTACAATTTTAGGCATTCCATTGTTGCCCGTAGTTATTTTTCCGAAACATTCAACCTCGCCACAAAGTCAAAGAACGCTAGACACAACGCTGACTACAATGCTACATCCGCCGCAAAGCCGCATACCCGTCAGAAACTCGTCTCCCACACACACAAATAAAGTCCGACTGAAACCAAATCAGAAAAAAAAAATGCTCGTGACCATTAGCAGAATTAATTAGGGAGCACAACAGCCCACTATCAAGCGAAAAAAACAGTGAACCGATCAAACAGGGGATAATCAAAATCTATTAATAGATAGGAAAAACAACGCGTGTCGTAGAACTTCCGCGAAAAATAAAACAAAAGATGAGAGAGAGTAAATCGTAAATTTTATTTTGTTGTATGAAAGTATCGAAAAAAAAACATTTATAGTCGGAAAAATATGAATGAAAAATAATTGTCGAAATAAAAGATGAATGAGAAGCAATTGAACTACGTTGCAATTCAAAAAAAAAAAAAAAATTGTCGGAAGTTGTTGATTATATTGATAATGTTGATATCGGAAGTAGAACGATTTTTGTAAAATTTAATGACGACATTTTGTTAATGTTACTATAATTTGTCAGAGAGAGAGAAATTTTTTCATTGTAATTGAAGACATACAACAAAGTGAAAATCGAACTTGCTCTTTTGGGAACAAGCACGATTTTGGAAAGGCCGGGATAATGTGAGAGTCGAGTTTAGTGAATAAATTCGTTAAATAAAATTTTTGTTAAGGGAGGAAAAGGAAAAAAATTTTTAACTTCATACTGCTATAAAAAAAGAACATAAAAATCTTTTCCCACGAACTTAGTTCCTTGTCAAGTATGATACATCGAATGTGTCACCCGAAATCACGAAAAAGACAATTGGTCAAGAAAAAAAACCAGTCCTAATAGGGCAGTGGAAAAACCCAACGAGACCCCCTTCATAAAAAGGAGGGGTCGATACGTAAGAGTCAGTCTCTGGAAATTTGTGCGCACTGTGTTTTTTACAAAAACGGATAAGTCACTACCAGAACTCATCTAATCGCCGCTGTTCGAAAGGACTACGCCCGACAACGTTAGGAAGAACTTTGTGCTACTTGAAAAACGTTTCAACGTTCGAAAGAACTTTGTGAAGACTAATCAACAATTCAACCCAAGATTAATCAACGATTCAAACCAAGGTATTTATCCTCGCGCAAAATATATGTGAGCTCTCTCTGTCAGGAATACGGGTAACCGAAAAAACTTAGATATGTTAATTAACCCAATTATATATAGCTATTGCGATTGTATATAGTATGAACAATAAACGGGTATTACGTCTAGATGAGTTAGAGTGTAATTCCTCTGGTTCTCTCGGTACGTCTCCATCCCGGAACTAGATGTCCACAACGCGACCGTTCGCGTAACCAAATAAACGGCCAATAAAATTTTTCTGTGTCTACTACAAGACACAGTGGTGTCATCCTGACAGGGCGCCAAAGAGGTGCCGACCCTGCGGTCACAATATTGAACCTTTTCATATTGAATGTTTGCTCCATGACATTTTCAAAAGATTTGAAATCATCATCAATATCATATCCAGCCTGGTTCCACAAGTAGAAAATCACCTGTTTTAATTTTTCAGAGCAAGACTGATTATAGACAAAAATGCAATCTGATGATGAAATGTCTGTCATTAAGTATTTATCAATCTATTTCATTGAGATGACACACACATTTGCAAATAGGTTAAATGCAAAGTTTGATTTCAAGATGGAAGTTTTTTGTTAGTTATAATGCAAAAATAATTACTAATAAAGTAAAATCTTGACAAATAAATCTAAAAATATCCAATCAATTAGAAAAAATATGTATATTATAATTAATGTATGCACATTTAATAGTATGCTGTAATATCAAATACGATAGCAAAGAAAACTTATTCTACTCAATGATGACTAACTATATTATTATAATTATTACTTTGTTAATATTGATAGAAAACATAAATAAAATATTCTATTTAATTTTCTATACAGTATTAATAATAATTAAAAACTAAATCAGACTTTGTTAACTTTATGAAGTTTAATTAAATTACAAAAGGTTAACTTTACATTTCACGGAAAAACTATTTACTTTTTATTTGTTTTTAATTTTAATACTAGCTGGCTATAAAAAATTTTTAAATTTGTAAAATTTGATAAACAGTCCTAAAACAATGTTTCATTCATATTTGGAGTAGCAAACACATTTTAAACTTTTATATTTATGATCTATATAACTGATTATAATATCTTGTATAATTATTTACATTCTATTAGTTTAATGCATCTCATTCTATTAGTGCATCTCAAAGACAATTTAAATATTTGCTTATTTTTTGATTTTTCATAACACATTTTAATGAATAGTTAACTTGTATGAAGAATGAATAAATCAACTACCTGACAATAAACAATTAAAAATGAGGTTTTATATATTAAATAGAACAGAAAAGTTTAAAAATGATAAATTTCTTTATGAATTCTAAATCATCTAACAATGTAAACTATTAACATATACACTGTATATTTAATTGCATGTCTCTCTATTAGTTTTAAAGGTTTTGAAAATACTTAAATATTCATAACCAGATAAAGATAATATAACAAAAACATATATATAATTTATATGAAGAACTATATTCTAGCTTCATTTAAACTAGCATTTATTTCTAAATAAGTCTTTTACATCAGTATTTACAGGATGTCCTAAATTGCATGTATTGTACAATTTGATTAATAACTTCTATCTTTATTTTCTTAATTTTAATTTAATAGTTTTCAAATTTACAGTATATATTATAATATAAAATTAAAATATAAATTAAGAAAATAAAGATAGGACTTATCATCAAAATGTGTATATATTTTTTTATGATATGCTGTATATTTTGATTTCTTTTTATTAAGTACAGATAGTTTAATTTCCTACTTTTATTTTGAAATGTTTGTTTTGCAATACTGTTGGTTATAATGTATACTCAATACTTTGAGACTTTTTCCATTATAATTTATCACTTTCGCTATAAAATTTTATAATTATTAGTAATTAAAAAGTAACATTATTATAACAAGAATACATCAAAGTTTTGATCTTTGTAAATTGTTGCAGTACAGATAGTAGCAGACAATTCTCTCTAGATGACAGTAACAGTTATTAAACAAATTAATAGAGAGGTTGAAGCCGAAGTTTTAAATGCAAAAACGTGTATGTTGGATGTTCAGTGCTGCTTTCCTGTAAGCCTAGAAGCACTCTGTCCTATCTCGCTTTCTTTCACCTTCCACCTCAACCCTTCCTAAAACTTTTATTCTTCTTTCCTATTCATGTTTTTTGGCTATACCAATGAGTGCGGCCAATAAACAATTCTAGTGTCTGGTGTAAGCCTAAAAGTTTGACAATGGTGTTTGGAATGTCAAGTATGATTCCATTGACTATCCAAACACCATTGTCAAACTTCTAGGCTTACAGGAAAGCGGCACTGAACATCCAACGTACACGTTTTCATATTTAAAACTTCAGCCTCAACGTCGCTAATGAAATAGATATTACACTTCTAAATGCAAAGAAAAAGAAAGAACAATTTGTTCTACAGAAAGCTCTGAAATAAAGATGAGTATGGACTCCTCTCACTGGACAAGCAATTATTTATTGTGACATGGTCACAATGCTGGGCTGCAATTTTTAATCATATTTTTTATTTATTTAATTTAAAATATGTGCTCTCCACACCTCAAATTATTAGTGGCTCACCATTGTACTTTTCCTTTAACAATAGAGTCATGCCAGTTATCTATGTAACACCTTCCAGGGGAAATTTTTAAATTCAAATAACACAACTTTCAGTTTGCATCAAAAGTTTGTATATAGTTAATTGAAGCCACCTGTCCCTAAGGCTTCCATATCTGGTCTTGTCTTTCATCTAATTAACAATGTTCTCAAGATTAAGGAAAGTCAGATGGACAGACAGTGGGACAGTGGGAATTTATAGGTCTACAATTTTTTCAATTTTTGCAGCCCAATAGAGGTCCAGCTGACAAAATACTACAATATTATGTGACCAATTTAATAATAATAATAAAAACCACAAAACCACTATTCTGTTCTTAGCAGATTCTTAAATATAATATAAATTAAATGCATCTAATAGCCAATGTATATATTAAGTTTTAAATGATTCATAATTATTCTTTAGATATTCTTTTTTTTTATAACAAGAAATAAATTTACAAGTACTGTATAATTTATTCTTCTAAATAAACTTTTATTTTACTAAGATCATAAATCAGTAAAAATTCTTAAAAACTTATTTCATTAAAATAATTTATAGTTTCTTTTTAAGTAAAATTCTGTACCCGAGTCAGCTGCTGCTAACTGATTTTCCACATCTTCGATTTCTGCTTGAAGTTCCAAATTCAATGGGTGTTTTGAATCTCCTTGAATACGATCTAAAGTTGCATGTAAAGCATCTCTGGCTCGAGTCAATAAACTTATATGAGTATTCCAAGAATTTGATGAAATTTCCCTTCTTGATTTATTTTCAATCCTCTTCTCAGCAAGACGTTTTAATGTCTTAAATGAAAGAAAAGGAATAAACATCATTATTGATTAATTCATTTTGAAGGAAATATTTGCAGTCTTTCATTTGCACTGTAGTCAAAAAGTAAATCCTGATATAAAAATGTATAATGATAGAATGATCATTTGTTACAAAAAAGTTAAATTCTAATAGAAATTAATTATAAAAATATAGACATAACATAAAATTTACATACCAAAGCTAGATAAAAGCTGGCATGAGGAGATGAAAGCTTACTCAATGTACATGCAGCAGCTTCTAACAGACCTTCATTCATCGCATGGCATGCTAAAAACAATTGTCCTTCTTCCTGAAGAGAAGAAACTTCTTCACTTGAAGGATTGCTCCCATAGTTATGAAACAGACATTCTGCTGGTACTTTTAAAGTCTGATTTTTGGCTAATTTTTCTAGCATATTCAATGCAATTTTCCAATAATGACTAGCACGTAACTCTAAACTGCTAACTTCTTCAGAATGTAATTCCTCATTTTCTCCACGAACAGCAGAAGCCTATATAATATTTTAAGAAAATTTACAATTAAATATTTTTTTTTCTGTAAAATGCAAAAAAACTCAGGTGACAGATTTAACAGATTAAATTAATTTATTAAAGATTTAAATTAGACATCATAATTAAATTTTGACAATACCATTATGGTGTAATTAATCTACATCTTAAAAATTGATATATACCATTGGCTCCAATATTTTATGTTAATATGTTAACTTTTAAGAAAAATTTATTATTTTTTAAATTTTACAATCAAAATTAAATCCTTTAGAATGAAGTATGCTTTCAAAACAGCTTATAAAACAACAATGTAATTTATTTATTTATTTAGTTATTTCAAATTTCTCACAACTCATAACTTTAAAACTCAGTATTTTTATCATTCCAATTAATTACATTTAGCATTAAATGTCTTAAAATAATAAAGTATTTCTTGAAGGTATCAGCTAGATAAGTTATGGTAAAAGAAAAACAAATTTATTTCCATCAAGGAATGTACCATTCATTCACTGGAATCTATATTTGAAAATAACTTATTTTATATCCAAAGTTTAGTTGTTTCAAGAAGTAATGTATGAAACTAATAATGACAACGATAAAACAAACAAATATAATTTACTGGAAACGTTTCATTTGCAATATTTTAATGATACATAATTTCTTAAAAACATTATAACTGAATTTAAAAACTATTCTGGAAATAATATATTTAATTATTATAGAAATTTGATAAAATCCTTATAAAGCCATGTTTAAAAAAAAACAAAAAATTACAATCCACATCACTTGCATTTTTTCTTAACTTCTAATTTTAAAAAGTTTCAAATAAAACTCTAAATTTTATATGATAAAACAAATAATTACCTTATCAATAAATGTTCTTGCTAAATGAACCATTAGTTTTATACTGATGCCATGATTACCAACTCCTCGAATGACTTCTAAACCTCGCTGAAGAATTCTTCTCATTTCTCCTAATTTTTCTCTGTATTAAGTATGAAAGTTTTTAATATATTTATCTAATTCAAATAAATAAATAAAAATTAAATTCAAATTATCAAGAGACCATTTCTTGTTTATCAGTAAAATTTTGATTTTAAGGACAAAACCATAACTTTAACATTTTGAAAAAAGTATTCTTTCCTTCCAGAAAACTAGTTACAACACTTATGTTTAAGAATAAAGTATTTTTTATCTTGAATAACAAAGAAAAATACAACATTTGAACTTTTACCTTATTTCATTTATAAACCAGACAAGTTCAAAATAATACTTATTGCTTTTAATAATTATAATAACTTTTAATTTAACAAATTAATCTGAACCAAATATCAGTTGCTTTCCCTAAATTTTATAAATGTATTTATAAGTTATAACCAATACTTTTTTATTTAAATTCTATTATAGAGTTTTTACTTTTAATAAATATATTTGTAAACTATGTAGCAGTATATTCTATTTACTTTTCAGTGCTTAGTTTTCAAATAGTATTTACAATTATGTAAATACTATTCATGATTACAATTATGATTATGATTACAATATGATTCATGATTACAATTATAATTATGATTACAATATATTTACAATTATGTAAATACTATGCATGAGTGAGTCAAAATTTCATTTTGACTCACTCATGCATAAATACATATTAATGTATTTATGCATGAGTGAGTCAAAATGAAATGACACTTGGAACAGATATGTAACAAATTAATTATAAAACCCTACACATCTAAGAAAAATAAATCTATGAGTCAATCAACACGTAAATACCAAATAAAGGTTAATAAAATTATGTTCAATACACTTCAAATAATTGGCAATTATATTCTGTTGAATAATGAAACTAATCACAAATATTCAATAATTACTATAATCACAATAAAAACAACTACCTATAAATTTTGCCATTAAAAAGAAAAAAAAAACATTAAAATTACCTGTTTGAATAAATTTTCATAATTTAAAAATATATTTGCATAAAGGCTTCTTAGATTTCTTTGAGAAAGATCATAAAATTACAAAACAGCCACCTTTTATAACTAGATATAACTACAGTCGACCCCCTATAACACGGTAGATACGTTCCGGTTTTTATGAATCCATTTTCTACGAGTCCAGCCAATCACAGTCCAGCACGTATGCAATTTACACACTACGACTGTTTGAAAGGTTTCTTCCATAAAATTAATCGATTCTAGACTAATTTGACTCAACATTTCCAAAATATGTATAATTTTTTGGGAATAATCCATATAAACTATGCTATAAACAAAAAATTGTAGGATTACTTACCGAGCATGCACCATTCGACTACGCCATTGCTTAAGCTTGTTTTCGTCGTGGAGCTTGTCATCGAATGGTGCTCGCATGCTTCCTGATAATTTATTTTTTTTTTGCGAAAAATTTGCTGAACTTTGGAGACATCTAATTTAATATAAATATAATTTTTATGGATGTTAAACAATAAATGGTTTTTAGTAGGTCTGCTGCTCATTTAAACTCAACGGTTTGTGCAATATCCGCTATTTATTTAGATTCAACCAATCCTGTCACGACACGAGTCAGTGATGACGTTTTACTGAATTATACAAGTTTTTTTTAGCACGTTTGTACAAATACTGATGCAATTTTTTCGCCGTGATATAGGAATCTGAACTATAGGAACCCGTGGTATGGGGGAGGGGGTCGAATGTATTATGTTATAGAAATATTTTAATACATTACATTAACTAGCAATTAGTTTATATAATACTTTTGAAACAGGTGTAATTGTGAAAAAAATATCAGTTTTAGAATAATTATAAAAATAATATTGTAGAAATTATTGAAATTTATGGTTTCTCAGTTAAAAATTTACTGAATTTTATAGTTACTATGCAAAGTGAATTACTTTTTTTAAATGCTAATGTTCAAATGAATGAATAATCCAAAAACATTTTTCCTTTAAATACAGAAAATTCTTGCTTTGCACAGTTCCAATATGCACAAACTCCAGTTACTGCAATTTAGTTAAACTTGTAATATTTTACAAAAATGGGTATCTGGAGAAGAAACTGGCCAAGAAATAAAGTGTAGTGAGAAAAAGTAATAATTCTGGGCATGGAAAATGTATATGATTAGATAATTATGTATATAAATAATAAATTCAAAATAAAACACTCTTCTTAGAACTAAAAATTTTTCTAGTAATTAAATTTACTACTATTTTTTGAGTTTCTTTTAAGTTTATATTTATCAAAAGATGTATAAAAATTTATAATAATAAAAATTTTCAATTTAATAATTAAATCCAAAATAATATTTTACCTCACTGTATTTTTATATAATTTATATACAGCTTCCCACCAAGTTGCTTGTTCTTTGCTACATAAAGGATCAGCTATATCAGGAGGTATTGCTAAAGGAGCATATACTTGTGAATGAGTNAACAATTAAAAATGAGGTTTTATATATTAAATAGAACAGAAAAGTTTAAAAATGATAAATTTCTTTATGAATTCTAAATCATCTAACAATGTAAACTATTAACATATACACTGTATATTTAATTGCATGTCTCTCTATTAGTTTTAAAGGTTTTGAAAATACTTAAATATTCATAACCAGATAAAGATAATATAACAAAAACATATATATAATTTATATACAGCTTCCCACCAAGTTGCTTGTTCTTTGCTACATAAAGGATCAGCTATATCAGGAGGTATTGCTAAAGGAGCATATACTTGTGAATGAGTAGCAGTACGATAATTCTCTATAGCAAGTTGTGAAGTATATATTGAAGCATATAAGAAGCTTTCTATATCTAAGAGACAGAGAGATTCTGGAGCTCCATTTGTTAATGTTGAAGTACTAAATTGAAGATCTTCAAAAACCTGTAATATATCATCATTGTATTAATTGACTTTTTAAAATGCAATAATTTATTTTTCTAATTCAAATAAATAAATAAAAATTAAATTCAAATTATCAAGAGACCATTTCTTGTTTATCAGTAAAATTTTGATTTTAAGGACAAAACCATAACTTTAACATTTTGAAAAAAGTATTCTTTCCTTCCAGAAAACTAGTTACAACACTTATGTTTAAGAATAAAGTATTTTTTATCTTGAATAACAAAGAAAAATACAACATTTGAACTTTTACCTTATTTCATTTATAAACCAGACAAGTTCAAAATAATACTTATTGCTTTTAATAATTATAATAACTTTTAATTTAACAAATTAATCTGAACCAAATATCAGTTGCTTTCCCTAAATTTTATAAATGTATTTATAAGTTATAACCAATACTTTTTTATTTAAATTCTATTATAGAGTTTTTACTNACTAATCTGATATACAGTAGAGCATCGATTATCCGACTCAACTGGGGACTGGGGTTGGTCGGATAACTGAAAAAAACAGATAACCGAAAAATATGAAAAAATACATTATTAGTATAGTATATTAGTATATCTCATGTAATTACTGTATTAGTATATCACTATTAACCTACTTTGTGTTGAATTTTCATCGATGTTAAGCCTAACAAAAATTTTTTTAAAATAATAATCTTCGCTATTGTATCGTTAAAAATTAGAAAATTAAGCCTCGTTTAAATACTGCTCCCTTTCATGGTCGAGCCAGTGTTGCCAACTAAAACACGTAAAAGTACTATTAAAGTAGCCAAGACATAGCCAACATCACCACCTTATATCCTGCAAATCACTAGCAGACATTTGAATTTGCCGACTAGAATGGTCAGTTAACCGATGTGACGGTTAATCGGGAGTCGGATAATTGATGCTCTACTGTACTTCTCTTCTCAGTCCTATGTCCTTCAAAAGGCGTGGTGATTGTATGAATTGACGGCTTTAATTGCATCTTTCCACTGCTCCTGGTGCCATGTGGATGACTGTAATTGTATACATTGTATGTCCTGTAATCATCATTACTTGGTCTGCCACCTAATCTGACATCTGCCTCTAGGGCATTTGCCATTGATTGTCCCTTCTAGGATTTGTTTTTGTGTTTGGAAGTATATCCCAAGAAGCAAAGGTAGGATTGGTATATTTTAGTGGTAAGGCATGTTGTGATTTTCAGTTGATTTAGGATGAAGCAATTTGTTTGGTGCTCCATCCAAGAGATTCTCAGTATTCTTCTACATGTCCATATTTCAAAGGAATCAAGTTTCTTCCAAGATGTGGCATTTACGGTCCAGTTTTCTGAGGTATAAGTGGCAATCAGAAAAATAAACGTTCTTATGAGCTTCAGTTTATTAAAAATAGTGATTGCAGAATCTTTCCAAATTTTAAATAATTTAGAGGTTGCATTGCGAGCAAGGTAAATTCTGCATTTAATTTCATTATTGCATCCTCCTTTATTTGTAAGAAGTGATCCAAGGTAAACAAATTCATTCACCATCTTATATCCTGCAATTTCCTTAGTCTGTGTCAAGGAACAATCATCACAACTTTCATTTTACTTCCATTAATCAGCAATCCATATTCCCTGCTCTCAGTTTCAAGACATTTCATAATATATTCAATTTCTGATTCATTGGATGCTATAATAAATGTATCGTCAGTATATCTCAGGTTGTTAACTTTACGACCCCGATGGAAATGCCTCCGTCCCAGTTATCTAATACCCTTCTAATGATTATTTCAGAATAAGCATTAAAGAGTAAAGGGGAAAGAACACATCCCTGTCTTACATCAGCTTCAGATGTAAATGTATTAGGCATAGTTTTCTTAACTCTTATTCTTGCAGAGTTATTCTCATATAAATTTCTGATCATTGAAATAAGATGGCACGGGACTCCCATGTTCTTGAAAACAAGCCACACTTTGTGGCATTTTATACAATCAAAAGCTTTGATACAGTCTACAAAACAAAGATAAGCTTTAACATTAAATTCATAGGCTTTTTCAATGATTTGTCTAGCATTCAAGATTTGTTCAAGAGTTCCTTTATCAGGGATAAACCTAGATTGTTCTTCAGCTATTTCAGGTATTCAAACGGTTTATTAAGGGTTTCAAACGGTTATTAATTGTTTGGTACATTACTTTACTGGCATGATTAATTAGGCTGATAGATCTGTAGTTACTACAGTCTGTTGGTGCCCCTTTTTTATAAATTGGAATAAATATTGATTTACACCATTCCTCTGGCCATCTCACAGATTTCCAAATTAAGGAGCAGATTTTATGAAATATGTCAACACCCAGTTCTCCCATTGCTTTTAAAATTTCAGAGGTTATGTTATCAGTCCGAGCTTTGTAATTTCTTAACGTATTTATGGCTTTTTCTACCTCTAATTTAAGAACAGATGGTTCAACTTCCCCTGTCCATCTATTCTGAAGTTGATTATTACCATTTGTTTGTCCAGTGTCTTTATAAAGTTCTCATAATACTTCCTCCAGACATCCACAATCCCCTCTGCATCAGTTATGATTTCATTTTCATCATTTTTAATTATTTGTGTGTTTGGTTTGAACTCTCTTGCTAGATATCTAACTTTATCATATAGTCCACAAGTCTGATTATTATTTGCATGGAATTCAATTTCATTGCATATACTGTCAATATAATCATTTTTGTCTTTCTTACAAGCCTTTTTGATTTTTTTTGTCTAGCTTTTTCTTCTTTTCATCTGCAACGATTGCTGAAGTTAATAATTTTTTCCTTTCATCTACTAATTCAAGACTACTATTTGTCACCCAATGTTTCTTTTTCTGTGGCCGATGTCGTGTGGTGCATTGTTGTACTCCAGTTAAAATCCAACTTTTTCTTTGCGTCCATAAATCATCTGGGTTGTTTGTAAAGGATAGAGGATCTAAATTTTGGAGAGTCTGTTGTAAGATTGAACTAGCTGGAGTCTCAAGTCTTGGGTGATCTTTGATATTTTTGTTGTATGGAGTTTTAATGTTACTTCTGCTTTTAGTAGCTTATGATCAGAGTTGCAGAATGCTACTCTGATCATAATCTGATATACATATTAACTAAATAATTACCTTTATGTATTATGTATTGGTATAAAATGAAATTATGACATCAAATAATAATAATTTGTTAGGAAATTCCTCAATACAGACACACACACACACACACTGACACTTATTTAATTTTTGTCTTGTTTTGGTTGCTATGCCTTGACTCTGGTCCAGTGTAGTACACAGCAACCAATGTCAACTGAGTACAACTAATTAAACCCAACATAATAATAATATTTTATCTTAGAAGTTCATAAATTCTGAGCCTAATATACCTAAACTTTATTTATAAATAAACTTTCAGGTACTTAAAATTCTTAAAATTTTCAGTACTATAATAAATTCTCTTTGTGTGTGTACACTATATATATAATGACTAGTGACATCTAGTTTCAAAAATGTTCTGATGCTGAAACAAGACATCTCGGATCCACCAGTCAAGGTCATTAGGTCACAACTGGAGATATGTTGGGAATACCAGAGTATAGGCTAATATAATTTCATCAATATACAAGAAATTATTTTGTTTTAATTTACAGATCCTGTTAATAACATCAAATGTAACAATAAAATAGAAAGTACACTGTAATTCTTCAAGTCAAAGTATGCAATCAATAACAGCATTTAGAAGAAAGTACTGTACACTATTTATTATGCTAAACATTTCCTTTTTTACATGTTTTAGTTGATAGTTTGCAATAAAAATAGTTTACAATCTACAACATAAAAATTTAAATTAATTCCAAAATTTTTATATGCTCTGTACCTATGTACATTCATTATCAATTCTAATATTTTAAACATCTTAACTTTATAATAAGTTTAATTAATCACTGTTCTTATACACAATTTATTAAATACATAATCATGTTTTTTAAAAATGTTTGTATCAACCTGAGTTTATCTTATTATAATATATAAAATTTGAAGTAAATTAAAAGTTGAAAATAGGTAAGTGGTTGGATCACTAAATGCTTCTTTATTAATTTTATTCTATATATAGAGTGAACCAAAAGTATGTAAACAGTAAATTGCATAGGGTTTGTGCTATATTGTTTGTGTTTGTGAAATGCCATGAAAAATATAACATATTTATTATT
Source organism: Centruroides sculpturatus (assembly GCF_000671375.1). NCBI lineage: Eukaryota > Metazoa > Arthropoda > Arachnida > Scorpiones > Buthidae > Centruroides > Centruroides sculpturatus. Next base: position 29,989 of record NW_019384400.1, read on the forward strand.
ACTGTATACATAAAAATTGAATATAATTGTATATGTAATCTATAAATAAATGTTATTATTTACTATCCACCTGTTTTATTTCACCTTGTATAACACCAAGTTAAGAAAAAAAAAAACTTAAAACTTACTTTTGACTTGTAATTAATTTTTGAACTGTAACTTCCTAGTCTTTTTTGAATATGAAGAAACAACCAAATTAAATGATGTAATGAATCAGGATGAAGCTTGAATATCACTAAAACAAAATATTAATGCTGTAAGAATTGTTTCTCAACAAGAAGTGATAATTTACAAAAATATTTTATATTTTGAATAACGTGTATTTACAGTCACTCAAAACAAAAAATCCGTATTAAGTAATTAATAACAATTATTATACTATATAATATAATAGATACAAATGTGAAGCAAAAATAATCTGAGCAAATTATTTTTGCTTAAAATTTTTAGTCATTCTTTAAAAAAAATTTTTAAAGCTTTGTACAATTATCAGTGTTTTTTAAATTTAAATAGTCTTATTTAAAAAATAAAGAAATTTATCATAATTCAACAAAATTACTCCTCTTAAGCTTTATCATAGTATAACTGAAAATTACTGGCCTTCCTAATGGTCCCATTAATCTCCAGTTGAAGTGCCAGGAAAGCTGTGCCAGTGCTCTCACCACTTTATTACTATTATTATTATTAAATCTGATAAAATAAAAATAACATTCAAGTTGAATGTTTGACTTGAATGGCCGATCGCCATCTTGGGTTAAGGAATTTTTGACATTACATGAATCTCTTTAGTTACTTTTCAAAAAAATTTTGATTAAGTGAACTTCTTGACTAATTTTGAAAAAAACTCCAGCTGAGTTATTAATTAATTAATTTATTTAAGGCGTGCGAGAGTGGAGGAGGCGTGGAGCTATGGCAAATCATCGTTTGAGCGCTTGTTCCTTTTGCAAGCACAAAGTTTCGGAAAGTGACTTGTTAACTTGTTCCAATTGCTCTAAATTTGCTCATTTCTATTGTTTTGGGATCCAGGCAGCAAACTTTCATAAGTTAAGCAAGTCTTTCAAAAAAATTGGACACAGGAACTGGAAGATGACAGAGAACTGGGTGAGTGTGAGCAGATTATTATGACTTCACATAATTATAATAAGAACATTGATACAACACCAGATAATCTAACTTTCACTCCAACATCACCCTTAAGTATAACTACCAAAAATTTTGAAACGATTTTACAAGAAGTGAAACTAATACACTTGGAGTTGAGTAACATAAAAGAAACAAACATAGAAATCCAGAAATCGGTAGAATTCTTAACAAATAAGTTTGACAAAATGGAAGAGAGAATTAATGTTTTAGAGAAAAACTATGTAACTGCTAGTGAAACAATTACAGAACTAAAGGAAGAGAATAAAAGTATGAAGGCAGAATTAAATTCTTTAAAAGAAAAATTCTGCATGTTGGAGCAGGAGCTTAACAACTCAAGTTTGGCGGTTGTTGGTGTGCCGACACTTAAGAATGAGAATTTAACAGAAATAGCATATAAAATTTTTTCGTTTGTTGACAATAATTTTAATCAGTCAGCTCTATTGAATGCCTATAGAATTAAACCCAGTAATAATAAAAGAAAAGAATTCAAAACTAGATCACAACCAATTATAGTGAAATGTGCCAGTTCAGTTGTCAAACAAAAAATTATAAATAATATTAAAAAGAAGTTAAAAATAACCACAAATGCATGTCACATTATAAATGAGGAATATAAAATATATATAAATGAACATCTTACTTCATATTATAGAATATTTTCTACAAAACCAGAACGCTAAAAAAACAAGGAAAAATATTAAACACTTGGACAAATAACGGAAATGTGTATTTAAAAAAGGATACTTCTTCTCCAACAATTCGGATACCAACATTGGACAGTTTAGAGAAAATCTTTCGAAATGGCTGAATTATTAACACATATAAAGATGACAACTTCTCCAAAAAAGGCATATTAGTGTTTTATTGCAATGTAAATAACAAATATTTAGAAATACTTAAAACAATCAAGGAATATAACTGCAACTTTGATGTATTAGCTTTTTGCGAAACTTGGACAAATGATGTAAATCCTCCACCATATATAAAAGATTATCCGCAAGAAAAAATAGAAAGAAAACCCAATCAGCATGGAGGCATAGTAATATATGTACATAATGATAAACATTATGAAGTTGTTTCAGATCTAACTTTTACAAGGAATTATATAAATGTAATTATGATAGTTGTAGGTAATCTGATGTTGGTAATAGTCTATCATTCCCCATTTACAAACTACGAAATTTTCCTGGATGTTATAAATGAAATACTATTACATAAATCAACCAAATATGGAAAATATAAATTACAAATAATCAGGGATTTTAATATCGATTTACTTAAAAATAACTCCTCCAACACCTCCGGACTGGTAAATCTTTGTTTTACTGAAAATTTAACAGTTCTGGCTGATTTGAATCAACCAACTAGATATGGAAAAAATACTCACTCTTTGATACACTTTGGTCTAACAAACGATAGTGCATGTCAATTTTTAATACATCAAAATTTGATATCTGACCATCTACCTATCATCATCTTTACCCCTGAAAAAGACCTTGATACAGGGATAAAGAACAAAGCAATCTACTCTAAAATCAATAATTCCTCGATTTGCCATTTACGTTATGCTTTGTCATCTAGTTATTACTATACTTCAAGTTTGACAACTGACCAATTAGCTGACTATTTATACACCACCTTACTTGTTTTATTGATAAATATCTTCAGACTAAAGAACATGTGAAAAAAAATAAAATTAGCAGAAAAAAAGTTAAAGAATTTTATATCTGAACACATGCTCACATTAATTAAATGGAAGAAAACTTTACTTAAAACAGTCAAAAATAAAAATTGGATGACTTTCGAAGGACGAAACAAATACTTAGAGGATATATATACCTTGAATAAACAAATCAGAAAAAATATCCTTAATGAAGAGAAAAACTATTACAATTTTCTGTTTTCTAATGTTAAATCTCCTCCTGACTTCTGGAAAAGTATTAAGACATTACCCTTTCAGGTAACCAGGACAAAGAATAAGGCTAAAATAGATCATTTGAATTACAAGGGGTAAATGATAAATAATGAACGCACTTTTAGTGACATTTTTGCCGAGCACTACAGGTCCTTGAACAGCTTTATTCCAGATGTCTTCGGCAATATCAATTCAGAGCAACACAGAACAAATGTTAGTATTTCTAATACTTTCTTTTTGGAAAACACAATAGCCTTAGAAGTTTATAATACTATAGAGGGTTTGAAAAACAGCACTCCAGACATCAGTTTCATAAATATTGAAATCTTAAAACACATATCTGATATCTTAGCTCAACCATTATCACATCTGATAAATAAATCTTTTGAATATGGTTACTTTCCGGAAAAACTGAATCAAAACTTAGTTTTGCCATTATATAAAGATAAAGGATCAAAAAGTGAAATTGAAAATTATTGTCCCATAATAATAGTGTTAGTGTTGGCTAAAATTTTCGAGAAGATTTTTTACAAGAGATTTTCAACTTTTATAGACAGATTCCAGGTTATTCACAGAAACCAATATGCTTATAAACAAGGATTTTCAACGGTAGATGCTTGTTGCATTTGAAACAATCAATAATGTCACAACTTGACAAATCGAAAATAGCAATATCAGTTTTTGTGGACCTTTCAAAGGCATTTGATAGCTTAAATCATGAACTTTTGTATCAAAAATTGCAAACTGTTGGTCTAAGAGGGACTCCTCTAAGCTGGTTAAAATCATACTTGTCAAACAGAATTTACTTTGTAAAAATTAGACAGATTATCTCTAGCTCTTTCAGGCCAAATAACGGCGTTCCTCAAGATTCAATCTTGGGTCCACTGCTTTTCAATATATATATATATTAATGATTTATTTAACTATATACCAAAAGAGAATATACTGATGTACGCTGATGATCTAGTGATAACTTATTCTCATACGAACGCTATAATTCTTCAGGAGAATTTAAATCACATTTTAAAAACTTTAAATAGTTATATAGAAAACAATGGATTAGTAATTAAAAATAAAACTAAATTCCTCTGCTTTGCAAACAGGAATAAAATAATCAATCCACATCACATAAAATTGAAATAACTGATTATAACATAGAAAAAGTAAATGCTATTAAGTTTTTGGGAGTAACTTTTGATGACAATCTGTGCTGGAATAAACATATAGATGATGTTGCACTTTCCTGGAAAAGTATACTGGGATAAATAAGAAAATTCAAGCTTTAAGTACATCACTCCTTGAAATGGCTGTACCACACTTGCATTGAATCTAAAATAAGATATGGTATTGCTGTATGGAAAACCACATCTCTACAGGCTGTTAATAAACTTCAGATGGCACAAAATCATTACATGCGTTCAATTTATAATTTAAACTTTATGGAATCAGTATCTGAACTCTACCGCACCGATAATATTGACAAGATTAGTGAAATTTACAAGAAACAGATTCTATTGGAGGGTTTCAAATATATAAAGGGCAAAAAGGAAAACAGCTTCCTCGGAATTGGTATAGGAGAGTGTCGCAGATCAACATGAGATATTCGTATAATTCGTGAATATAGTCTCCCAATTGTTAAACTAGAGGTGAGGAGATCTGCACCAATCTTTCGATTAATTTTCTATTGGAATAGTCTGTGCAATGATTTACGTAACATATCAAGTTATGAAGTCTTCAAAAAAAAAAAGTAAAAAACAAAAAAAAAAACAGAAAAAACTTAAGCCACACTGATATTTGTTCTCAATTAATTTTCGAACTTGAGGTAGAATGTAATTTCTTTCTCAGCTGGCGTCCTGTTTTTGTTTTTTCATTTTTTTGTTGGTTTTGTTGATTTTTGCTTTAAGATGCTTGTAAAAGGCCAACCTGGTCACAGTGTCTTTTTCAGAAATAAAATAAATAAATAAATAAAAATAAAATCTAGAATAATAATTTTTAAAATCTATTTATATATTTATAATAGATTAAATTTTGATATATTTAGGTGGTTTTAATCTTTCTTGATATTGTATACTTCTTCCAACATCAATTATATTTCTGAATGCTGTAAATACTAGTGATGCAACGAATAGTATATTCAGCGAGGAGCGTGGCCGAATAGCTGAATATTCAGCTTGATTAACGCACGTACAAAAATTGGCATGCAAACCGCATTATGGCAAGGATCGCGCATCCTGCTCTCTATTGGCTCACTGTCACTACACTTTGCCAATTGCGTTAATTCTTGACAGTTGTAGCAGACATAATCGAGCAAGTCGAGGCAGCTTATTGGCTCAAAATTCGTGGCCATCAATGCCAAATAATTGGTCTCATACATTTTGGAAGGCTAAATGCTTTTAATGAAAGTCACTTAGTGTGCACAGGCCGTTCAGGCTACCAAGATGTCTGAAACTTCAGTTATGATAAATAATTTTCTACAATGAAACAAAAAGTTAATTTAATTTTCAAGTTTATAATAAGGGATTATTTCATAAAAATGCTTTACAGATCATTAATTATTTTTTTTCACATTTTATGACCTAAGTTTCAATCTAATGTGCCCATGCAGTACAAATTTTCATACAACTTTTTTCTTAAAATTTCGTAAAATCTTTTCTTAGTATGCCTAAACTTTACAAAAGGAACACAACCTCAAATTTTTAAGTTTCTAGCACCAGTAGTTTTGGCTCTGCATTAATTATCCTATCAGGACTTGTTCTTTTATATACGAGTATATAGTTGACTAAACTACATAATATGTAGGTAGTTTTCATTTGATTTGTTACCTTTTTTTGATCTCTTAAAAAAATAACTTAGTTATATTACTTTTCCTTTGACGTTTTACATAAATAAGCAAAAAATTACACTTTCTCGAATTTGAAATGTATGTTCAGCATTAATAAAAGTTACCAAAATGATTAATTTACTGTGTTTTTGTTATTTCTTACTCCTTTTTTTAGGTATTCAATATTCGGCCGAATAGCGAAACACAGGCTGAATATCGAATAGTAACCAAATATTCGTTGCATCATTAGTAAATACTACGCATGTTTTATTTCATTTAAGTGTATATGAAATAATTTTATTGTTTTGACTTTATTTTTTCCTATTATCACTGGATAAAGAATATTTAAAAGATTAAAAAATTAAAAACTCAATGCTCATTTAAACCAAGTTGCCAAAATAAAACATTACATACAATAATCAAAAAATCTTACTGGAACTAAATCAAATAAATAATTTAAGTAAACAACACCTTTTTAACAGTTCAGCAAAAACATTTAATTCTCTAATAAAGTTTTCGACTGATTTTAGCGACCTTCATCAGTTACTCCAATATCAAAAAGAACAAAGTATTCGAAATTTACGTAATACAAAATTAAATAAAATTAAATTAAACTGCGATTGTGTAGAACAACGGGAAAAAAATAAAAATACATAAATAAATAAATAAATAAAAATAAACAAATAAACCCAAATAAATAATAATGCCTTCATCACGGATACATATATTAACTTGTGTTAGTGTAAAATGACTTCCAAGCAGTTGCCAAACCTTATGCATCTCTTTGATTGATACATTCCGTGGCTATATGCGCTTTATGTATTTCTATTTTTTCAAGATGCTTCACCGCTTGTAATGATCTCGTATCTGTCAAATTGTAGTAGTATCTGTCAAATTCTTTGGGATGATTCTATCTATTATCATCCCAAAGAATTTGACAGATACTAAGCATGTTAAATATGCGGCGTTTAGAGCGTGGATTAAAAGAGCGTACACCCACTGCACGAGTTTATATGATACATATGAGGAATTAGATTGCATACAAAAGGCAGCGGCACGACAGGGATACCACAGAAAAGAGATTGAGACACTTATTAAAAGAATACAGAAGCAACCCAGCAGCCTCCCGAAACTGATCAAAGAAAAAATGTGATAATTAATTATTTTCCATTTCTAAACAAGATAGTTAGGAAAGTTGCCAATAAAAATAAGTTACGAATAATATATCGACGCAATCCAACTGTGTATGGAATGTTAAGAAATGACAAGAAGAAGGATAATCGAAATAGCTTGACGGGTATATATTCTATACCTATAAAAGATCGTCGGTTTAATTCCGACCTCGTGTATGTTGGGGCAACTATGTGGAGTTTAAAACAAAGGATAAATAAGCATAAATATTCTGTAGGTAGGAACATCGATAGTACTGTTCTGGTGGCATTTGCCAAACAACAGGATGTAACCGTATACTGGGATCGTGCAGCGATCATTAGGGCCACGAGATCATTACAAACGGTGAAGCATCTTGAAAAAATAGAAATACATAAAGTGCATATAGCCACGGAATGTATCAATCACAGAGATGCAGAAGGTTTGGCAACTGCTTGGAAGTCATTTTACACTAACACAAGTTAATATATGTATCCGTGATGACGGCATTATTATTTATTTGGGTTTATTTGTTTATTTTTATTTATTTATTTATTTATGTATTTTTATTTTTTTCTGTTGTTCTACGCAACTGCAGTTTAATTTAATTTTATTTAATTTTGTATTATGTAAATTTCGAATACTTTGTTCTTTTTGATATTGGAGTAACTGATGAAGGCCACTAAAATCGGTCGAAAACGTTATTAGAGAATTAAATGTTTTTGCTGGACTGTTAAAAGGCGTTGTTTACTTATATTACATACAATATTTCTAGGTTAAATTTGTTTAAATTAAATACCTTCATTATATTCTTGAAGAGACATTACATCTGGAAATTCTAAGGGGCAAGTAAGGAAAGTTTTATCTTGCAGAAAATGGGACAAAGATGGATCAGTTTTCTTTATGTTACCAAACAGTCTGTTATATATCCTGTCCAGTACCTGAAAACACATTTATAGCATTATTTAAAGGATTGCAACTGTAAAATAATTTATTCACAAGATTTTTATCATTGATTATCAATATTTCGTAAAGGAAAAATAAAATTAAAATGTTAAAAATGTATACTTCAGTTTCTTTCTTATTTATAGTATAAATTATTACAAAAACATCCATTTATTATTTATGTACTATGAGTTATCTGCTTAAAATGTTAAATTTTCAAGTGTGAGCTTTTTCAGCAGCTTCTAGTAACAGTTGTTTTAAATGTTTATTATCAAGAATTTGTTTTCTATTTAATATAACTATGAAACAAGTTCTGGAAACAATTATATTTTATTTGTTACTAATGATTGGCTTGGAGTTAAATCCAGGACCAGTTACTCACACTCCTCCTTTTTCCTGTCAAATGCAAAGTCAACATTTCTGACATATATTAGGTTTGCCCTAGTAATCCTATGCCATTTTCCAAGTTGGCAAGAACAGAAAATTATTTTGGAAGTTTGTATTCTTCCCAAATTTCTTATAATAGTGGAATTAAAGAATTTATTGAAAAGGGATTCAATAAAATAGTCCAGTTTTCATCAAGGATTCAAATGAGAATATCATCAGTTCGAAAAAAAGTTAACATCTCATTAAAACATCCCCTGGATTTCCAATTACACATAGTTTAAAGAATGACTTCAGAGAGAGAAATGTTATAATAAGTGGTTTAAATTGCACTGGATCAGTACAATTTAAGGAGAAGGTTTTCCATTTTCTTGCAACCTGTGGTTGATGGATCTGACTTAAAGGAAAAAGTCATTGAAGTTAATTAATTGGATAAGTCTATTAAAAATTGAATTGTGACTATTTACAAAAAATTATAAAATTTTTCGAGTCTATCTTTCATCCATTTTAACACACCACAGAAGTATCAGTATATTGGCTTGGATGAACTTCCACAGAACACGTGATAAATTATAATGAAAAACACACAAAGTTAAAAATGATCGAAACACCGACCTTTTATTTGAGGATTCGGCGTCCTTTAACATTAAAACAATGGTTACAATTTCTGACCATACCTAACAATGTTCTTTAGCACAATATATAACTGGTTCAAGTCCTCTGGTGGCAATTTTGGGTAATCATAAAGTTCATTTGCATATCATGGATAAGTCTAGTTTGGTTCTTGCTGAATTTCTCTGATATTTAAGCAGTACTTCTTATCACTATTTATTAAGAAAAAATCAACATTGAATGATTCATCTCTTTCCAGAATATACTTGTCTGAAAATTTGGTGTTGTTCCAGAATAAGAAGGAAAAATATTGCAGTCATTTATGTCTCATGCTAGAGAACAAAGAAACAGGCTACCACAAAAAGAGCTATATTTGGATAAAAATGTTTATTTTTATAATTTGATTACAGACACATTGATAGAGCTGAACTCTCTTCTCTTTTAGTAGTATGGGGAGATGTTTCTCTTATTCAATGAGTCCTATGATATCTTTATTGGGCCTTTGTGTAACATTAATCTCAAAGTAAAAAAAAAACTTTTCAACATGGAGTGTTGTAATTTATTAAAGGCATATGATTTATTTTATTTGAAGTCCCAAAGGACAATTGATATCTACCCCAAATTAACAAATATAGAAACATAAATATAAATACAGTAGAGCGTCAATTATCCAAAAGTCAATTATCCGAAACATTGTAAGGAACCAAGTCCGAGCGTTATTTTTATTTACTTTTATTTTTGCTTTTTATTATATTTTTGTTTGGGCTTATGTTTTGTTAGGACGAAGGTTTCCTCACCATTCACCTTAGAAACTTAAAAATAAAAGAGAAACCAACTCACCGATGAGAGAAAAACGCCGTAGGAAAAACTCGCAAACACTTGCGCTCCCGAGTGAAAAAAAGTAAGTCTGCACCAAGAAAAGGGGGGAAGACCCCACAAACACAACTTAGGAACTCGTTAAACCTTAAAAGAATAAAAAATCCCGAAAATTGTCAAAAAGAATAATGTAAAAGGTTAGCGAGTACTGTCGGAAAATAGGCTGCCAGACAAATAGAAAAAGTTTATTGTTAGCAAATAAGTATGTAAATGAGGGGAGTGATCGCATTCAGAATTGTGAAGTCACCTCACAGTATAAAGTCCGAACCTCAAGTGAAGATGAACAAGGTGAGCTTCTGTTAGCAACGAGCATGGTGAGCTTCGTAGCAGCAAACGAGAGAGAGGTGTCCGATAGGATAAAATAGTTCCAAGGCAATTTTGAAGTTATTCGATTTGTGGATCGAAGATTAGAGAAAGTCTTGAGAGTTGAGGAAAAAGGTTCCTAGTATATTGAGGTGATGATTAGGTTCTTTAATTCATAAGAATTATTGTATATAAGTTAAGTCTTTGAAATTTTGTCGAATTCCAAAGGGAAATAGAATTAAGTTAGAAAATAGATTGATTTGAGTTTTGTCGGGTTGATTCTTATTGAGTTTCATTGAATAAATTGTTACTTGATTTTACTAAATATTGTATATAGTTTATTACTAGAACTTTTATTAAATATTTGATTTGTTTTTGACAAACTTTGTCATTATTTAATTCAGTGCACGCTTAAAGTCCAGGCCTGGCACACTAACGCAAATCCACGTAAAGTACCCGTTAGGGAACGGCTATTTCCGGCACACAGTCGTGTTGATAATTGTCGGAAAAATAATATAGTACTTTACGTCAATTATCTGAAAGAATTCCAGTTGGCAAATTTAAATTTTTGCTAGTGCTATGGCACTGCAATCTTTGGCTATGTCTTGGGCTACTCAAATATTTTACGCTTTTAATACTAAATTAACTTCTGAAGTATAATTTTTTATTGTTTTTATATTTTTCAATATATTTATTTTGTTTGTACTGTACAAAATAAAAAAATAATTTTTAACGATACAATAGTCTTCGTTAGGCTTAACATCGACGAAAATTCAACACGAAGCGACACGCAACGGAGAAAAATTTCAACATGGGATAGGTTAATATATTTTTTCGTACATAATCGGTTATCCGAAATATCGATTTTCCAAACAACCCCAGCCCCCAATTGATTCGGATAATCGACGCTCTACTGTATGACAAATAAAGGAGGGAATAACAATTAAATAAGATAAATTGTATAATGCATATAATATTTAGGAATTTCTAAGACCTGGTACTGAAGCTTTTTGATAGATAATTAGAGAAAAAAAATTGTTTATCATTTTTGAGAAAGCTTTGCAATCAAGAATCCCTACTAGGAAGACCTGCCTGTGGTCTAGTGATAGGGGTAAAACATCATTTACGAAATACTAAATTGATTCATTCATTTTGGGAATAATTTTATTATTATACAGCTTAGCTTTAATTTGATTGAATCTTCATTGTTGTTGGACTAATGACCATTTTTGTTTATTTACATCCGGATTGTTTTGAGCATATTTTGTCTGAGATTGATATCCAATCTTCTAAATTCATATAATGTATTCTTTGGAGATATGAATGCCAAGATTAGATAAATTGATGGATTCCATGTATAGAGGCAGAAACAAAATTTATATAACAAGCAATCTTCATCAAATAAACATAATCTGAACAGGGAGACATTAATAAAATTTGTTAAATCGTAAAATTTGGTTATTATTAATGATAGATGATGGGAAGATCACCCAGTTAAACACAGTGACCTCTCAGTTACGTGACTAAAAGAACTGATGATAAAAATCATATAAATAAGAGAATTGTACAAAAGAGTCATGACTGACCAACTTGAATGAAAAATGTTAAAAATATAATTTTAAGACATTACCACTTGTTTTATCTAAACATATAGCCAGCAGCCATTCACTTTCTAAAAACAGATATTATGTCCAGTATGATTATCCTCTCTGCTTTCTTATCTTTGTGGGCACCTGTTTGACCTATGGTAAAGTGACCCCATTCTGTTCTTGTGACTGACAATCATGATGGTAAAATGAGGGGAAAATACATTAGTCTGAAATATTTGTAGAGGTAAAGAACTGTGTGTGTGTCATTTAACTGAGTCATTCAAATGAGAGATTTTAGGCATTTCACACAGGTTTCAGCCAGGACCAGTGAAAAATGTCTCATAACAGAAACTTGCTTAAATGAGAGGTTTATAAGTGAGAGGTCATTGTATACGAGTCATCTGAATGTGTCGGTTACAGACTTCTTGGTTCTGAGTATAGAGTTGACTGAGTTTTTCTGCAGTTTACACAATGATGTTTTCTGATCATTTTTCCAGCATCGTTTTATTTACAGTCTCTTCCAAGAGTACATGTTAATGTGAACAGAGTTACATATCAATAAAATGGAACAATTACTTTGCATACATTTATAGAGTTATTTTAACTGCTAAATTAATGACTCAGAAATTTTTGTCTGATAGAAGTAACCTTAACAGCTGGTACAATTCATTAATACAAGCTTCTTTTTTTATTTATTTATTCAGCAGACAGAGCAGAATTTATTAAAACATCTTATAACATATCTAGCAGATTCTAACCTTCAGATGATTCTGAATGCCAAGAGAAAGATAAAAAAAGGTAAGAGTGTCTTGAGAAAGAGAACTGATTAAGTAGATAAATATTTTAAACTAAAATGTTGGTTTTATATTGATAGTTTGTATTCTGCTAAACAGAGAAATTATCTCAAACAGTCTACTGAAGTATTCTGGAAACTGATTAACCATTTCCAAAGGAGAAACATGAGGCAAGAGAGAATTGAAAATGTTGAATCATATCAACATAATTCAGAGTTGTATGGCAATTGGTTTAGCCATTCATTGTCTTGGAGTCTGATAACATACTCTGACTTAAATTTGGTTAAACCAATAGACTTGAGGAAATATTGAATCTGTACAGGTTTAAAAAAAAAATGGCAGATTCCAGATTCAGATAAAAATTATCTATGAATTTTTGATTGTTTGCTTACAGATTTGTGATTATATAATATAATCAGGAGAACATGCTTTCTTAATTTTTTCTTTGATTTCAGATTTATATTCATAAATTATATTTTGTACAAGGAGGAAATATGGCCATTAAATAATATAATCATTTCAAAATTCTCTATCATAATTTCAAGTAATTTTTCTTTTTTGTTTAATTTTAAAAATCATAAATTGTATCTTTAAGAATTAATTACAAATAAGATAATACATTTGTAAAATTCATCCTGTAAAAATTATATAATTTAGTTATATCACTATATTATATTGAAATTTCAATATTATGTAATCTATTTTAAAAGCATTATGCAGAAGTAAAATAAATAACTACATAAAGATATGATAATATTAAAATATCTCACTGTTTGTAAGCAGGTTTCTTGTTTAATTTTGGTTAACCATTTTGTTTTCTCTTCCTTACAGAGTGTCATTATGATATAACCTGTAAAAAAAAATTAAACAGTTTTATAAAATAAGATGATTTACCTTTTTTTTTATTCAACCAAACCAGTTAAGACCTAAAATGTATTAACTTAAGAATGTAAATTTAGGGATGAAAGAACGTAAAGACAAAAAATACAGTAGACTCCCCTATAAAACGGGTTCATATAATTCAGATTTGTATATAACAGCAAAAAAATTGCAACCATATTCATATAAACATGCTAAAAAAGACTCCTATAACACAGTAAAACGTCATCGCCGACTTGTGTCGCGACAGGATTGGTCGAATCTAGACCAATAGCGGGTATTGCACAAACCGTTAAGTTTGAACGAGTAGCAGACCTACTAAAAACCATTTATTATTTAACGGCCATAAAAATTATATTTATATTAATGATGCCTCCAAAGTTCAGAGAATTTTTCGCAAAAAAATAATTTATCAGGAAACACGCACACCCCCGTTCGATGCGCTGCTCCGCGATGAAAACAAACTTAAGCAATGGCGTCATCGAACGGTGCACACTCAGTAAGTAATCCTACAGTTTTTTGTTTATAGCATAGTTTATATGGATTATTCCCAAAAAATTATACATGTTTTGGAAATGTTGAATCAAATTAGTCTAGAATCGATTACTTTTATGGAAGAAAACCTTTCAAATAGCCGTATCCGCTAAACTGCACACGTGCCCGGCTGTGATTGGTTCATGTATTTAAGGACACGTAGAACATAAATTTCATAAAGAACGAAACATATCTACCGTGTTATGGGGGGTGGACTGTACATTTTTTATTTTAAAATAAAATATATTTTGGAATTATCATAACTATATTGTCTTTCATAAGTTAGTTTTACCTGACTGACACATTCTTTCCATTCCTTTATGATACCAGCTAGAAAATAATTGCCGATTTTTGATCTGGGAGTACCAAATATCTTGTTGTGGATCATACGGTTTAAAAGAATAGCATATTAGAAAAAGTGCTGCAGCAAATCTACAGGCTTCCTTCCAATTTCCTTGTTCCTAAATGTAACATTTTATATAATACAGTATATAAAAGATATACAAATAAACTATTATATAGTCATACCTTCTTTGCTCTTTTCATTAGTAATGTTGCTATTCGAAAATAAAGTTGGCCTCTCATGTGAGAAAGAAAATAGTCCCAACTTTTATCATGTGGTTTTCTTAATTTCCATACTTTATATAAATGTTGATCAAATCTATAAGATTAATACATTATATATAATTCTTTCCTACCTTTATATCTTTGAAAATGTAAGAAAATAATATATCTATATATAAAAAAGTCAAGATATTATGTTTGTTAGGTTATATAATGTTCGACATATCCACACCAAATTGGCATGAATATTCTGCAACACCCTAGAAAAAAATATTGTGAAGATCCCCACCCTCTCTTAACTTAAGCTGAAACAATTTTTGTATTTTGCAGTTTTATTATTATAAATACTTATTAACTAAAATGTACATTTATTGACCTAAGACCATTATTTTAACCCCCTCTCCCAAACCAATCTCACAAATCTCCCACTCTCTCAAAAGCCCAGTATATGCAGCTAGTAATTTTACATAAATTTAAATTTTTATAAGATTCATCAAATTCAATGAATAAATATGTTAAATAATTTATTTTATTCAATCAATATTAATTACTATGTTATATGATATATTTATTAAATGAAACCTGTGAAGCAAATGTCATTTGCATCTTAAACTGATGTAATTCCATCTCTCTGTTGTTTAGAATATTTAGTACTGGTTCCAATAGAAGAGAGTTGAAATTAAATTAAAATTTTAACTTCAATGCCAGCATATGAATCTGGTCAACCAAACTAGTTTTCATTTTATTATTATTATTATAATAAGAAATTTCTTTTTAATCTCATTTTTTGGAAGTTACATTTCTGACAACAAAGGGCAAGTTATCATACGATTTATTCCAGAACATAAAAGTAAATGTTAAAAAAAAATGACCATTTTGATGGACTGTCTTCAATTTTAATTAGTATGAAAATTGGAAATGGGCAAATATTTTTCGCGAATTCAAATATTCAACTATCTCGAATAATCCAAACACAAGGAAACTGTTGGAGTGTCTTCTAATAAATTTTAATAAAATTTAGTTAATAACTACGTTAAAAGTATACAAACTCTACTTTAAATTTGTAGCATTCACTAAAAGTGTTGATCAGAGTATTAGCAATCAAATGTTGCACTACTTTATAGTAATTTAGCACAATTACGCAAATTTTTAGAAGTGAAAGGGTCGCGGAGGAAGACGGCGATATTACATTTAGAATAAATTCTGGAATTTTCAAAAATGGTTGAAGAATTAATAAAATTTAGTTAATAATTATGTTAAAAGTATACAAAATTTTATTAATTCTTCAACCATTTTTGAAAATTCCAAAATTTATTCTAAATGTAATATCGCCGTCTTCCTCCGCAACCCTTTCACTTCTACAAATTTGCGTAACTGTGCTAAACTACTATAAAGTAGTGCAACATTTGATTGCTAATAACTCTGATCAACACTTTTAGTGAATGCTACTAATTTAAAATAGAGTTTGTATACTTTTAACGTAGTTATTAACTAAATTTTATTAAAATTTATTAGAAGACACTCCGACAGTTTCCTTGTTAGTGAACTTAATTACCTTATATAACTTATTTAATATTTATTATTTAAGCTGTTTCATGTATTTCACTATATTTATAAATCAATAAAGTAAAAAGAAAAATAACTGAATTTTCATTTCTTAAAATTTAGTAAAACTTTTAATTTTGACTTTTAAAGTAGCTTTTTTTTTTTTCAGGATTCTTTCTCAACAACAACACACTAACAAATAACTGGTCATGTTCTCACCTACTGCAGATTTTTATTTATTTAAGAAAACAAGAATCTGAAAATGTTTACAATCTAATCTGCTTCTTTTTCTGTCACAAATTAAATCACAGGTACTAGAGGCTCTGTCTGTATGTAGTGACAGATACAAGGAGATATTGTATCACAAAAAACACATATACACACACACAAAAATTTAAAGTTTGTTTGTTTGAACTTCAAAACATTTTTAAAAGCATTTATGATAGCAAATATAATATAATACAATCATTTTGCACATTTTAATAAAAAGTACTTCTTAATTATTCAAATATTTTAAATTTTTGAGTAGTCTCCCCTTTGTTTGTATCTGGATCCATCATGATTTCTCTCTGGTCTCCAGTATCAGTGCCATACATGTGTGGCACAATATTGGAGGTATTCATAGTATTCAAATTAAATTTCTTTTATCAACACAATATTAAAGATCTCATATACCATTTCATATTAAAGTATTTGAGTATTCACAGATAGTATTTGCCCATCTCTAATGAAACTTATCATCCAGAAAATTTTATCATTTTTAAATTTTTATAATAGATTCATTGAAAATTTGAAATAAATATAGTCTTGTCAAAAACAAAATAAATTTTTTAATTAAAAGTATTGTAATACTGAATGATATGTAATTGAACTTCAAAATAAATTTCATTATTCTAATATATTTTTAAAACTGAGAAACTTTGAACACTGATTTTATGTAAAAGTCTTTCATGGTAAACATAACCATACATAACCAATAGTGAATAAATTAATAAATAACAATGTTTCAATAACAAAAAGTTCACTAGAGATGATGGAAATCAGACTGAAAAAACTCACTTTTGAATTAATAAGTGATAAGATATATTACTGAAAATAAAGAAAATGATGATAAAAATAAATACATTTTGTATTCAAGAAAAAATAAATATTATTAAAAACATTGGAAATTTCAAACCAGTTTGACAATATTTTAAAACTATTAAGCTTATGTAAGATTGTGCTTACAAACCTAATGCAGAGATAACTCATCTTTTCTGATGTAATTGCAGTTATTCAATAAAAGATGTCTCATTTCTTTAAATTGCTTTTAAATCTTTCAATAAACATAAATTATAAAAAACAGTCAAGCAAATTAATTTTAAAAAATGAGACTAATAAGATAAAAGGATATGATTAGAAATAATTACTAACTTCAAAAACTCTTTATATTACAAAGTTCAAATGCTTCTTAATATTTTTGAAATGTTACATGCCATTAATAAATTTCATAATTTTTAGTGATTAAAGAAAGGATTGTCTCTCTCCTTGTCTGTCTCATGCAAGTAAAATTTATTCATTTCTCTTTGTTAAAATCAAATAACAATAACATCTTAACATATGGATAAAATTTATAGGATGGACTTGAAATAATAAAGATAACAAATGATACACTTTCAAGAAGATATTAATGTCAATAACTACCCATTTGATTATCATTACTATTAGTCTTGAGTTAAACTTGAAATTTCCAACATAACTTTTTTAGAAATGTCCTGTGTATTCTGTGATATACTTACACATTTAAATTGCATGCAGCATTACATACTCCATTTTTTTGACTTAAATTTTCAATAAATGTGGATGGTTCTGCCAAAGTTAAGCCAACAAGATGATCCCATATGGTAAGTAAATGAAAATAAAAGTCATCATCTAACTCAACATCAGCTTCTTCTTGATAAGCCTAAAAATATCAGTTTTAAATTCCAAATTTTGAGATTAAAAAAACAGAATTATAATGAAAAAAAAACTAAAAATTTCCAAAATGCATTAAAAGATATTGGAATAAAAATATATAATTGATCAAAAATGTTAATTTCACACAAATATTGTGAATATTCATTAAGTAAACAAATTTTAAAATACTAGGTAACTATAAAAATGGACAATACCTCAAATATTTCTGTAAGACAGTCATACCAATCAATGTTATTTGGATATGGAATTTTACTTTCAATTTTCAATGCATATTTGAAAGCTTCTTTTACACGTTCGGTATCTATGTATAGTTTTAATAATTTTATATGGAGTGTAACATCTTTTGGGCGAGCTGCCTGTAAATATATTAATAAAAAATATATTTTTTCAGAATAAATAATTAAAATCTTATATTAGTGTATTACGGTAGTCTCCACTGAACTTAGACCAGGCTGCAGTTAACATGTCAACTAATAAATAGGTTTTAAAAAAAGTAGCTTTGATTCATTGCATAGATGCTTTACATAATTTAGAACAAATATACAGTAATTAAACTTTATTTTTGCTAAATATCAACTTGATATCTTGCAGGTTTAACAAGGTTGAGCCAGTCAAACTTAAGTCACAGGCATCAAAAACAGACCACTGTGTTATCCATGTCAATGAACATAGTCCATTGCATGTTTAATATTTTGTTGCATCATTTTTTGCAGCCAAAATACCTTCCATATGAATTCCTGAATACAGACACTGACACACTTATTTAACTTTAGCTTTGTTTGGGTTGCTATGCCTTGACTCTGGTCCGGCATAGTACCCAGCTACCCAGTCAACTCTCACAGTGACTGTATTTGTTTGTAGTGAAGGTTTACTATGTCAATCAGGCCACGTCCGCCATCTTTACATGGAAGGGTTAATCTTTCTGTGGTAGATTTAAGATGATATTTTTTATGCTTAGTAAGTGTTGTTCTTGTTTTCTTTTGGAGTTGTTCAAGATCTGTGTGAGTCCAATGTATAGCTCCAAAAGAGTATGCAAGTACTGGGATGCCATATGTTTTTATTGCTTTAATTGTGTGTTTTGCATTTAACTGTGTTCTGAGAATAGCATTTAACCTATTTTGGTATTCTTTAATTAATCTTTGCTTTATTTGTATATGTTCTGTTAGTTTGGCCTGTTGAAATCCTAAATACTTGTAGAACTCGCCCTCTTTCATGGATTCAATAGCATCTCCATTTCCAAGTGCAAAATCTCCTTTCTTCAGGATTCCTTTTTCTATGTGAAGTGTTTTGCATTTGTCTAAGCCAAACTCCATTTGTATGTCCTTGGTGTATGAATGTGTAATTTGTAGGAGTCGATGAAGTTATTTTTGTATGGATGCATAAAGTTTTATGTCGTCCATGTATGTGAGATGTGACAGCATAAACTCTGTTGTTTTTTCATGTCTGATATTGTAGCCATTATCCAACATATTGTTTAACATATTGGATAATGGGTTCAAAGCTAGGCAGAACCAGAGAGGTGAGTCCTCTCTGGTTCTGCCTAGGAAAGCCTCTCTGGGAGTCTCCTTGAAAAATTCCTCACCTAATGAATATTTGGTTTGTTTGTATGGAAATGTTACTAACCCCAAGATGTAGTGTTGTTCTCTAGTGCTGCATAGTATTTTGGAAGAATGCAATGAGTGATGGATGTATTTTGTACATGTGTAGAATATGCAGCAACCGTGTGAAACACTGTCAAATGCTTTTCTGTAGTCTATATATGCCATGTGTATGTTTCTGTGCTGTTTGTGTGCTTGCCATAGAATGACTGAATCTTTGAGTAACTGTTCTTTGCATCCTGTGATTTCTATGGTGTGAGAATACGAAGGCACAGGATCAATCCCTAATTGCCACTTACATGTCAAGTTGGTAAAACTCCCTCACTTTGTCTTTTGGATGGCTTTTTTCGAATGGCAAGGGGATTGAGTAAGTCGGCAGGTGTTCGTGTTTCAGAGTGACAGGAGACAGGTTTTAACAGATAACAAAAATTTATTACATAACTAAATCTAGATTACAGGTTATAGGAAGTTAGACACAGTTAAACGCAGTTAAATACTAATGAAGTTCTATACAAAAAAGGTAGCTCTCAGCTAAGCCTATTCCCATTAGCTGTGGAGAGAGAGTTCTCAGATCGCTATCAAAATATCTCTATGAGGGAAGGAACTGTATGCGACAATCGGTCCATAGGAAGAATCATTGTCCTTGTCCATTGTCTTCTCGGCAGGATCAGGGACTCAGAGACTAAATGTGCACTATTTCAGGTACAACTTCCTTTCAATTGCCTTGAGCTTCTGGTAGCTCTCGTTTTTATATGTTCGTCATGGGAAAGAGATCACATGATTGTCCGATTGTTGACAACGACAGTGCATTCTTGATAACTAAGTGTCAACTTTCCCACTGACCTCCAATCTGACTCTCTGTTTTTTCGGGGATGTTTATATTTCAAAAAAAAAAAAAAACCAATCAGCATTAATTTTAAGATCCGCTTAAAAATCAGAAAAAAAAGGTTGTTTTGTTTTACTGTAAGAATATTGTGTTCTTCAACATGTTTGTATATTTTGTTTGTGATACAGGATGTCAATAATTTGTAGTGTGTTGGAAGACATGTAATTGGTCTGTATTATGTGGGATCTGTGGTGGTGTTGTATTTAGGTTTCGTATAGGTGATGCCCTGAGTAAGAAATTTTGGCATGCCTTGTGGGTTGATGATGATTTGTGTTAGATGTTTAGCTAGTTCCTGGTGCAGTGATGTAAACTTTTTGTACCAGAAATTGTGAATGTTGTCTACACCAGGTGTCTTCCAGTTGTGTGTTCTGTTAATGGCGTAGCAAATGTCATGTATGTTTATTTCAGCACAGGGCATAGTTGGTATGTTGTGCAAGTTTCTGTTCTCCTCCTTGATCCAGCCTGTATCAGCATTGTGTGTAACAGCATTGGACAAAGAGAAGACCAATAAGTTGTGAGTTCTTCTTCTGTTGGTGTGCCATTATGCTGTGTATCAGTATTTGTTTTGGTACTAATTTGTCTGTGAAAGTTTTTATCGTTATTTATAAATAACTTATTTTGTTGTTTTCATAGTGTACATGTTTTGTATCGTTTGAGCCTATGTGCTTTGGCTACGAGTTTCTGTTTTAGTGTATCAATGTATTCTGTAATGTGTGTGTTGTGATATTCATGTTTTGTGTGTGTTTTGATTTTCTTGAAAATGTTTTTCAGTTGTTTCTTTAATTTGGGTGTTATGTTGTTTTTAGTGTATTGTGTCAGCATGCCTAATTGCTGTCTAATGTCATTTATCTGTGTTTCTATTCTCCTCTGCCAGGCAGGCTTGTGATAGAATTGTGTTTTGTGTGTATCTGTCTGCAATTGTATTTTCATTCCATGGTGTGTCACTACTGTGACTGCACCAGCATAAACTAATGTATGAATGTCTGAGAGTGTAGAAATTGAATGAATGTAGTTTGGTAGTAAGTGAGTTTACATAATTTAGTGTTTTTCCTACTACCTTTGATGTGTTGATTTTCGGTATTCGTGGTCTTTGTGTGGGATGTGTGCCTGTATATTTAGTGAGTGTTTCCTGAAATATAAGTGAGAGAGTATTAACTAATTCTATGTCTATGTTATCAGTGATGGATGAGGAAGTGCCTGTAGTATCATTAGTGATAGTTATTGTATGTGTGCTATTATCAATGCTTGTTGCTGGATTATCCTGACAGGTTACCTGATCTTCATTAATGTTAAGTGTTTCTGTCTGTTGATGTATTTGATCAGCAGCCTGTTGTTTGATAAGTTCAAGTGTTGTTTGTGGGATAAGGTTGTTGTGTATTATTATTATTAAACTGAATTCTACTGACATTTTTTTTTTCAAATAAAAAGATATATTATTTTAAACAGCTAAAACCTAGTATATATTATGTTGTAATGTATTTTACATTACATTAATATACACATTTTTGCATTTTTTGAGCTATCATTTTTCTCTACATAAAAAGTGAAATTAACATGAATATATTATAAATGTAAATTAGAACTCTTTCTAACAAATCAAAAACTGATTATTAACACGTTCCTTCTGTGATATTAACATTCCAATAATCAAAATAGACTGAAAAAGATAAAAAATACACACACATACGCACGTTCAAATAATTGTTTAACAATTTGGATTTTAACTTTAATTAATTATTTTTTATAGAATAACTGGCCCATAAAATTTAAATATTTCCAGCATTTATTTTATTTATTTTTGAGATTTCAATCCAAAAAT
This sequence comes from Centruroides sculpturatus, assembly GCF_000671375.1. Taxonomy (NCBI): domain Eukaryota; kingdom Metazoa; phylum Arthropoda; class Arachnida; order Scorpiones; family Buthidae; genus Centruroides; species Centruroides sculpturatus. Next base: position 52,301 of record NW_019384400.1, read on the forward strand.
ATTCATTATTCTTTAATATTATAATGTTTCAATACATAGATTATATTATAAGTATTTCATTGCAACATTTATAATTTGTTATCCAATTAATAACATTAAACAATATTAAAATAAGAAGTTAAAGAATACAAAGCCATGTCAACATTTATGTAATAATGTCATGAACATGTTACCACTGTTACCACTTGATATCAGTTTGGATGGGGAAAAAGACCCCACAGCATCATACATGGTGTCATTTAAAGGCTTTTGCAAAACTGTTCACCACTGATTCATTACTTATCAGTTTTTCAACAAACCATTAAAGGATGAAACAGTATGAAGTACATCTCATGATAGTACACATGTGAACATATTTTTAATCAGCTATAGCAGACTCCATGTTCACTAAAAAAAAGTGGTTCATTCAAATACTATGCAAAATTTATGTCTCAGTGTATGGCATAAAACAACACACATCAAAATTATTCTCTCTCTGTTTGCAAAAAATGATATGTGTTATGATTTGTAATGAGATAACAAAACACTGTTCACAACAATTGTTACATAGATGTGGATATTGCTTAAGAATGCTCAATATTCTACAATAAACTATTATAAATATTTAAAATACATTTATTTATATAATGTCTGCTTTAATATGAAAATAAATTCAGAAACATCAAATTTAAATTTCAAAATTTACCTTAACATATTTGTTGTCAGTTGATGTAATTCTGTCATGTGACCCTCACGAGATACAAAATCACATCAACTGGTGGCAAACATATGAAGAATGATAAATACTAAGATTACTCAACATTTACACAAAATTTCAGTACAGAATATTTTAATTTATATTTATACACACTATATATGTAGGCAACTTATTTTTTGTTAACTTACCAATTCTGTAGTAATAAGTTTTTCAAGACCTTGATGATCTGGTTCTCCATCAAAAGTCACTAAATGTTCCTTTAAAATATTAAAATTCTTTAAATTTCAATACATATATAATTAAATTAATTCATATCTGATCCAAAAAAGTATTAAAAATAATATTTACATTTGAAGTTAATAGAATATAAAAGTTATGTACTTATGAATAATTTTATAAGAATATAAATATCTTTAAATTTGAATAATTTTTAAATATTTAAAATTTATCTAATAAATTTTTTTTAATACTAAATAGAAAAAAATGTCATCATTTAAAAGTAAAGTCACACATACACAACATAATTTTTTAATACAGCATCTTCCATTTTATACACATACTGTATGTAAGCATGTATGAGGTATGAATAATATGGTTGCAATTTAAAACATTTAAAACATGATGGCCTTAACTGATTATAACACACTAGTAGCCTAGGATGCCCCCTAGTGGGCATTCTAGCAGCAGCAGCGTCATTCCGTGGTATAAATAATAAATTCATATCAATAATAAAATCCTATTACAAATAAAAATATATATAGATACTTATAAATACTATAATAATACACAATATATATAGTATATAGATACTTGCAACATGGCATCTGGTGGTTTTTTTTTGTTTTGTTTATCAAGAACTGTCTTAATCTTACCCATTTTTGGTTTCTTAATATTTTGTTATGTTATTCGTTATATATGTATTTTATATTTAAATAATAGCTAGGGATGCCTCTAGTGGTCGTTCTAGGCATTCCATTACAGATTACAGATATACAAACAGTGCGATCAATGGCTTATATTATTAGATTTTATTTTTTTTTTATTTTTACTAAACAAGCATTTGCATATATCATATCCAGAATTAATGAAAGAGAATAAACAGATATAATGTTATAAAAAATGTATTTAAAATATTAAAGTAATAATGAAACTAATGATAAAATAGAAATTTTACTTTAAGTTGCTAAACTAAGTTTTATAACTAAAAATTTTTAAAACATCTTAATCATCATCAAAACAAAGATATTGAAACAGCATACAAAGTGTCATCCAGTTTTCTTAAAATGAGAACATTACTAATTTAATATTTAGTAACAAATCTTTAAAATAAGTATATTATATTTTTAAATTTTGAATAATTAAAGATGAATTAACTTTAAGTAGAAAAACAAATGTGCTTTATACAATATAAAGCACATTTGTTTTTCTAAATCAAAATGTATTTCATCAAAATGTAATTCATATTAAAAATATAATAAATAACTTCAGAAAAATTAATTCTTTTCAAACAGATAAACCTGCTCCAGGAGATTTTTATAATCTTATTAAAAAGTTTCCAAGAAAAAAAATTACTCTAACTAGAATTTTCTTTTTTTTTTATTTCTGTATTAAGATACAATTTTGTTTTTTATTTGTATACTTTTTACCAGTTTGACAAATTCACATTTATTAGATAATAAATTTTCAATTTATTTTGACTACTCTTATGAATTTTCTATATCAACTCAGAATAGTCAAAAAATTTACAACATTCAAATTTATTATCATACTAGCCGCTTCGCTGGGTTTTTATTTGTATGTAATATAGTTTTTTTATATATAAAAGACTGTTTTTCTAAGTAATCTAGAATCTAGCTGCAAGGACCTGCTTTGCTGGGCAAAAAGTAACAACAGTGAAGATTAAGATAATTACATTATAGCCAATCTTATCCGTTTTCACAGAATGCAAGAATTAGGTCCCCCGTTTCCAGACTAATTAGAGAATTTTTACACAAGTCTAAAAATATGTTCGATTTCCCGCAAAAAACCATCTGTAAATCTTGCATGCCACTTTATATTAACACTTCCTTTGTTACTCAACACTTCCATTGTTATACATCTTCAAAGTCAACCACTTTCAACCCCATATGCAAGAATTAGGTCCCCTGTTTCCAGACTAATAAAGAATTTTTACGTCCAGTCAAATGAACTATTTTCAATTTGATCAATTTTCTGGAACGTTTACAATCTTTCTATAATCGAACCAATTCGAATTCGAATACAAATTCAAATTTAAAACAGTTCAAACATTTTTAAAATCAAAATAGAAAATCTTTGAAGTCAACCACTTTAAGCACCCATATCTCCCGCATCCTTATAGCTATCGAGACGCAACCACCATAGTGCACGAATGGAGACTTGGGGCTACTACCACATACAAACACCATTCATGTGCAATGTGTAGTTTTGGCTAAAAAGTGAAATATAGGGACACACACATCCATATATATATATATATAGATTTGAAAATGTATTATAGTTCTCTATTGGAAAAGTTTTTTAAATGCTGTGAAACTCCCAAATATCTAAAACATGTTTTTAAAGGTTATTAAAACATTTGTAATTCTTTATACATTAGAAAATGAGTAGGAAATTATTACTTACAATAAACTTATATTACTTGAAGTCTGATGTAAACAAAATGTAACTACATTTCTTCAGACTAAACAGATTAAATTCATTGTAAGACTGTATTTTCTATTAATTTCCCTTGTATTTAGATGTCAAAGGTCAACAGTGCTATTTTAACAATTAGAAAATTTCTGTCGTTTTTAAATTTCTCTTATTCAACGTAAAACACATTTAACTAACTAATAATTTTAATAAATAGCCTTTTTTTTATAACAATTATATTATTAGATTTTTAATTTGAATCTTTTAATATATTAATTCATTCAGGATGGGCCTGAATGCAAATTTTTATATATATTAAATTAAAAATATATTTCAATAGATGTTAATGGATGTATAAAAAAGTAAAGATTATGTAAAATTAATTTTTAAAAAACACTTTTATATATTGTGTGAATCAATAAATGAAAATTTATTGCTGTGTGAAAAAATAATATATATATATATATAGCTATTAAATGCAAAACTCTAAATTTTAATTTCAACAACTTTGTTTTGAAGATCATCATTAGTTCCAAACCTCTGCCCTGCTAGCCATATTTTCAGTTCAGGAAAGAGGTGGAAGTCTTCACACATTAAAAAGTTTTAAACTGGGTAGAAGTCTGAAAGATGGAAATCTTCACACTTTTAAACACCAAGTGTATAGCCCCGATTTAGCACCAAGCAACTTCCATGTCTTTCCTGAACAGGAAAGTAGCTAGGAGGGCAAAGGTTTGAGACTAATGACAATCTTCAAAAAAAAAAACATTAGGGCCCATTTCAAGTTATTGGCAGCAACATTCTATGACAAGGGGATGGAAAAGCTCATCCACAGATATGATAAATGCCTCAATCTTCACGGTGATTATGTCAAAAAGTAACCATGTTTGTACCTAACTTTTGGTAATAAATTCATTTTGTTATTTACACTTGTATTTTTTTTTATGGACCATCAGAGCTTGAAAAAAAACAGCCTATGCATATATCATGAAGTACCAGTGTCATTTTAGAAATTTTTAACTTAATTTAAATGTATATTGTCAGATGTGAATAAGATAAAATGATTAATAAAAACTTACTCTTAATTTGAAAATTACTTCATGATGTGGAAAAAGTTGTTCAGCACGATCTGCCCAATACTAAAATATAAAAATAAAAATTTTAAATAAGCTGCTAAATCATTTGAAACAAAAAAAAATGGAATATAAACAAATTATCAAATATAAAATATACCATGGTAAATTTATTTATGTTACATTTAATATTTACAGTACACACAATATAAAAATTGATCTGTAATTTTACGAACCAGCCTATTCAATCTTTATTGAACAATCTGGCAGAAGAGTATAAAAATAACAACATATCCCATTTTTAAATGGAGTTAAATGAAGATTTAAATTACACACAATAAATGTACTATAACAGTGTCAATATATTTTGTCTGCTTTTTTCATTTTTGTTTTGTTGTCAATAGCAGTTTTGGATGGCTGGATGGTAAAAGCGATTAAGGCATCAGCCTATTACTCTGGGAACTAAGGATAAAATCTGGGTGAGCAATGTTGAGAATTTTTTTAAAAGATGGTCTGTCCTAGATATATTGGCCCCTGTTCCTCATCACCTGGCCATTGTGAAACTTGGCCAAACTCACAATGGGCATGATTAAAAAAAAGCCCCTCTCTTAATGCCACAGGGTAAAAAGAGGAAAGAGGGAGAAGTAAGTTCACAAACATGAATTCACTTTCTTTAATTATTTTTTTAAACATAAAAATAAAAATTTATCATCATTTTCTTGAAAAATCATGTATTACATGAAAGATAATATTCTGTATAACAAAGAAATCCTAGCATTACCTGTTAACTGACAATATAAGAAGTTATAAATATTCCCCACATTAGTTCTTTCTTTTTTTCTAATTTTTAAATATTTTATCAATATATTTCTTATAAACATTTATTAACATTAAAGCAGATTTTTATTTTATTCTCAAATCTACAATTTTATAATCATCTATTTCTTACACTAATATATCATAAAAATTTTATCTCAATGAAAATTCACAAACAATTTTACATTACTATAATGTCTAAAAATTAATGTTCTCTTCTAAATTTAACATTTATTTTCCCCACTATTTTTTTAAAAATAATCATCTTTAACTAATAAAAATAATAAAAGAAATTGTTAATTTTTAAATTAATTTTTTATTTTATTATTTATTACTATTTTTTAGTTTGAAAATAATTTTTTAAAATTTCCCACTTTAATGAGACAAGCACTATTTATGACTAAAGTATACTGTCATTAATAAATGAAGCATTGACAAGACCATTGATTTTTTATTAACGATTTTGATAATTATATACAGAATTAATAAAAGTAAGATTTTGTTTTTGAACTGAATTCTGAACAAGCCCAGGTTCGTACCTTTTGAAAGGTACGGACCTGGGCTTGGATTCACTAACACCTCATGCCCTAAGTTACGACAAAATTCCTGGTAAGTTGCCAGATACAAAAAATCTTATATTCACTAGGTACAGTACATTGTAATTTATAATATTCTAAAAAGTCTCAAATACTACAATATCTAATAGCTCTTGTAAGCTGATGTACTGAGAAAGGCAGTAGCTGAGTATTTGGCTCTATCAATAGATAATTGTGACAATCATTTTTCTTGGTTGTCTGTTTTAAATATTTCCAAATTGAAACTTCTAAGATGTTATCAAATACCAAAAAAAAAAAAAATTGATAGAATTTCACACAGTGGATTTAAAATCGTTTATAGAATGTCATACAAATAAATAGAATGTCATATAAAGTATAGTGTGTCATATAAAATCTCATTCATTATATGTTAGTTTTTTGGTTTAAAAAAAAATCTTATTAGTTTGTGAATTTCTTTCAATATTTCTATCAATACAACTACCATTATCAATTTTGGGCAGATTTCATTCCACACCTCTGTCAGTTACAGTTTTCAATATTAGTGAGTTTTAGGTAATATCTATTAAGACCACTGCAAATTAGGCAATATTAAAGCAAACTGGTTGAAGCAAATTTGTTCGACCATCACCCGCTTGATGGCTATCAATTGCTCATCACTGACTCAACATCACTATATGTCATACCCTTCAATGAAAAGTAGGTGGTCCATTTGGCACCTCTCAAATCCAAGAAGTTGGATTTTTTGGGCAGTGATCACAGACACTCATTCGCATTTAAAAGTTTGCAAGAAAAAAGCATACACCATAAGCCACAAAGGCAATGCTCATTTATGCTTCATGTTTCAGTCATGTCTTTGCTAAACTGGGATTATGAAACAGAGCTGTTTGATAGATTCTCATAGAAGTAAGAATATAAATTACTTTATTGATTTTATTGAAATTTATAAATATATCAGGTCTGTGATTTCATTTTTATTTATTTATTAAATTTCTGACAAATGGACAACAAATGAAAGCAGCCAAAGCTAACTGATCTTAGCTTCAGCTGCTTTCATTTATTTTTCGAATGAAGTTGTCATCATAGTTGTCATTTTACAAAACAAACTACCAAGCAGTAATTCATAGAGGAGTAGACAAAACGTTCATTCTGTAGAACTATGTCATGAGTGATACTACAAGCGGCAAATTTGCCTGATTGTTGAAGCAAACAGTCACGTGACCATAAAAATTGGATCTTATGTCTTGTTGAAAGTGACAGCATTGCCTAGTTTTCATTGGCCTTTACACACACAAATAACTTGCCTATATGTAATTCCTATACATTTTAATTCTAATGAAATAAAGTGTTAGCTTTCCTCGGACATTGAAAACGTGTGATATGAAAAATTTCCAAAAATACACCATAAAGAAATGCCTTCCTATTAGCTATTAAAATGGTAGTCATCATTAACCTTTCAACAGTGGACTAGTCAGGTATGGTTCTACCCCCAGTAGTGGAGAATAAATGTGGGAAATTTTTAAAGTATTTTGTTGCACATTTTTTCTCATTACCATTTCAGAAAAAGATTTTGTGAACAGTTATGTCTACTAAAAAAAAGTATTTTTTTATTGTTACATAATTCATTTTTTAGGTGAATTTTTTTTCATGGTAGTTTTTGGCAATACCCCCAAAAGAATTTAACGGATATATCCCTCCTTCACTGCTGAGTGGTTAGTGATGTCATAAGACATCACTAACCACTCAGCAGTTTCTTCTGTTTTGTCATAATGCTACAAATTTCTTCTGTTTTGTCATAAATGCTACAATTTTTTTTGTGAATACAAATTATAAAATATCATTAGTGTCTGGAAACTTTATGTTATTGGAGATATACTATGTCATATCTTATTATCTTAAGAGATGTTCCTGACCCCAAATATTTACATTTGTTTTTTAAATGCATTGTTGTTTGAATAAAAATCATTTTATAACTATAATAAATAATATTGTCTTCATTTAAAAACTAATTTTATTTCATCAATATTGCATTATGTTCTTTAGAACAATAAACATAAAAACTTGTTCATATTAATTTTATTTTGAAGCTTTTTAAGTAAAAATATAAATTATCAATACGATACAGTAGAGCAGTGTTCCGCAACCGGTGTGCTGTCACAAGGTGTGACATGACTTTTACATATTCTATTAATTTCAAGTTTTATTTATATATTTTTATTGCAGTTGTTGTGTTTCTTATGCTTGTATTTCATTCACTGATGAAATAAGATGATGTTAAAGCAATAAACACATGTCATCCCAAGTACTTACTTATTCTTTTGGAGTTATATCAATACATTGGACTCACATAGATCTTGAGCAACTCCAAATGAAAACAAGAACCCCACTTACTAAGCATAAACATCATCATCCTAAATCTGCCACAGAAAGATTAATCCTTCCACGTAAAGATGGCGGACGTGGCCTGATTGACATAGTAAACTTTCACTACAAACAAATACACACACTGCGAGAGTTTTTCTACAAAAGTAAGAAACATCACAGTTACATAAAGCAGTAACTCTAGCAGACTCAAATAAAATCACCATTAAAATTACATTTGCATCATATGGACAAGACAGACCATATAAAAAGCACAGACACGATGAAGCAATCGTGGGCTCGAAAGGCACTCCACGGCAGGCATCCCTATGACCTAGTCCAGGATTTTGTTGACAAAATTGCATCAAACAGCTGGTTAGATCAGGGATGCCTCTTTGGGGAGATGGAAGGATTTATGATTGCCATACAGGCTCAGGTCATAAATACTAAAAACTACAGAAAACACATACTGAAAGATATAACACTCACAAATGACTCTTGCATAAAACGTCACATCATACCAGAAACTATGCAACACATCGCTTATAATTGCAAACTCTTGGTACAGACATAATTTACATTGACATAATCAAGTAGCAAATACATCAAGAGCTTGCAAAGAAACACAAATTATTAGACATCCATTAACCATATTACAAATACATTCAACAGACAGTATTGGAAAACAACACGCACAAACTGTACTGTGACAGTCATAATCACAGATAAAACAATTTACCACAACAGACCAGACATCACACTCATTGACAAACACAATAAAATCACATACATTATAGACGTAGCCATTCCAAACACTCACAATGTACAAAACACATGCACTGAAAAAATCAGCAAGTACACGGAACTTGCCCAGGAAATAAGGTATCTGTGGAGGATAGATAGGGGTGTTTATTGTACTTGTTGTTCTCTCCTCTACAACTGTCATACCACAAACGCTACACAAAAGTCTGGGAACATTAAAATTGAATAGAAACACATACATCACACTACAGAAGGCCTCTTATATCGAATACGTCATATTGTTAGGAAATTCCTGAATACAGACACACAATGACACACTTATTTAATTTTTGTCTTTTTTTTGAAGTTACTATGCCTTGACTCTGGTCCTACATAGTACATGGCCATCAGTGTCCACCTAATGTAACTCACAAAACTCAACATAATTGAGTTTTGTGGTTTATGGCATTACAAAATTCTATTAATAGTATCATATCATACGTTATTGAGGAGAATAACATTTTGGTGTGCTATGTTGAGTCATAGGTGCGCTGTGAGTAGAAAAAAAGTTTGCTGAACACTGCACTAAAGCATCATTTATCCAAAAGCCAATCAACTGAAATGTTGGTTAACCGAAAGGTGTTCCAGTCGAACTGTGTCATGCTGAATTGAACATTTTTGATACTAGATTAACTTCCAAAATATAATTTTTTTGTTTTTATATCTTTTAATATATTTATTTTGTTTGTACAAAATAAAGAAATAATGAAAAATAAGTTATCCGAACAACCCCAGTCCTCAATTGATTTGGATAAACAACACTCTACTGTACTTCAATCTATTCATTAACTTTAAAAATGTTTAGATAAGAATTGCTTAAATTTTATAAATTAACAATTATATTATAGTAGTTCCTAAAAGCCATAATACTAATATTTCTTACAGGAATTTGTTAGGGAATAATTTTTAAGGATTTCACTATGGTAACCGTAATATTAGTGTGTTATATCCTCTATAAGCCAAATTCAACATGCTTGTGAGATTTCTCTGGTTATTCAAAAAAACCCAGACACAACTGATCAAATTAGCTTTATTTTTTCTTTACAGAAAAGAAGGAACATGATATATGCATTACGGATCAAAGTTTTAATATATAACCCCTCTTCAGTGTTACTGTATAAAACACAACAAGGTTTAATAATAAAAAACGTTTCATTTTTTTTTTAATTAATAAAATCAAGAGGAGATAATCACTCCAAATGCATTTACAGTGTGTTCTTACTCAGAGATCATAAAAATGTAGGTGATATTGGATGATAAAAATATAAAATACATTACATTTTTGCAGGGCTCCTATAGTAAAAATATACTTAACTAAATTAAACCAAAACCAAATTAAATAAATGTTACAAGAAATTAAGTAAATTAAACTTACAGTTCTAACTCTTCTATAAATCATAAAACTATTAGTGGTATTATACAATTAACAACAATTAAAATTGTATTACCTCTCTACAGGTTAAAATACAATTAAAACAGACATGTATAAAATATAATGCTGAATGGACTGTTATAAAATTACCATGTGGAATTGGTATGCGTTAAGTACATTTTACTTTATGACATCATCAAAGACCTCATAAAATAAAATGTAACAAATTTGTATACCTTCGAAAGTATACAACAGATTATCTTTTTTGGAAAATTTTTAATTGCAATATGTTCCTTAAACTTTATTTTATAAATGTCTATATCACTATGGAGGATCTGAATCTTTTTTATATAAGTCACTCAAAGGCAGTTGATTTGTTATGTTTTTTATTATTTGTTATGTTGCATTTTATTATTTAAACTTAGAGTTATTCCAAAATTTTTAACATATCTAGAACACTTTCAGAAAATACTTTTTTACATAAGGAAATTTATAATACTTGTTTTCATTAATTAAACTGTTGCACTTTAATTTATTTCTTATATATTTGTGAAACCATTTTGATAAAATTAACTTTGGGTAATTGTTGATGATAAACTTTGTTTAAATTTTTTACCATTATTTGCTGATCAATTACGTCCATAGTTTGGTATAAATTTTCCACAACTCCATTAAGTATATATTTTCTTTAATTTTTAATGGGCAGTAAGATTTATAGTTTCTCAACATTATATTCTTTTTTACAATTTAAAAATTTATATTGAAACTGTTAATTAATAATAATCACAATATCCAGATAATTTAGTCTCCAGTTAAGTTCTATTTCTTTTTCAAATTTTATATTATTATGAATATTAGAAGCTATATCTAAAATATTCTTTTCATTTATTTTCTTTGAGTATTAAAAGCTATCAAATAATCTGCATAGTGGACACAATCTGATTCCATCATTATTATTTAATTCATTATCTATTTCATTCATCACAATTTCTGCAAATTTTTGGACCCACTTTTAAGGAATTAATTTTTTAACACATTAAGTGCCATGTGTTGCAGAAATGCAACACACACTTTACACTGAAATCTTTACAATGTTATTTCAGAGCAACACTCTAGCCATATAAACATAATGAAAATAGATAAAGAATGGCCTGTGGAAATGAAAATTGCACTTGGCCCAGTAATGTTCTTTATGATGGAATGCTAATAAAAATTTCATTTTTATTCTTCTGCAAACTATGAAAAAATGTGCAAAATTTCCCTTTCCTAATATTTTTCTTGCACAATGAACATGAATAAATACATCATCATAAAAATATAATGCACAAAAACAAATATTCGAGAAACAATCTTTATTTTCTTTTAGTGAATAAAAACCATAAAAACAGTAGGTATATTATTTTAGTGATTATTCTATTTTTCTTAAAACTACATTATTACATGTTAGAGAAAAATTCTTTTTCCTACACAAAATTTATTTACAGCAGAATAAGTCATTTAAAAACATTTTCACATTATTATTATTTCTTTAATTTATCAATATCTGAAATTTATAAAAATTATTATTAGTTATATCCATTGATACTATCTACATCAGGGATGGTGAAGATTTGAGTCCATGTGCCATATAACAAGCATACTTATCTTTAAAAATATTTATGTGCACCAAAGTTTTAAAGTTTGAACAACGATATTTAAATAAATAAAGTGAATATGCTTTAATTAGAATAAATGAGAAGAAACTGATTTAAGAAAAAAAGGATAAGTAGATAATAAGCTGAAAGGATGACTGAAAAGACAGGTGATGAACCATAATTGTATTATACAGTTTAACCCGATTATAACGACATCGAATGTAACGACAACCCTAATATAACGTCAAATTTTTATCGGTCCCACGATTTTACTATACTAGATAATGTTAAAAAACCCACTTGTAACGACATAAAACCCTGTTTTAACGTCATATTTGAAGCATACTTAAATTTACAAAATTAAATTATAAATTTTATTTATCAAAGAAAATACTACGTGTTCGGTCCTAGGGTCTGAGTCCGCTTCCTAGAACGATTGTGGGTGGTACTGTCACCACCTGATTCGGTGGGGTGGGATGCGCCACCCCTTTAAACGATGTGACAATGGGTTAGTCTGCATAGCTCTCATACTCATGTTGTAGTTTAGCATCAAATCAGGTAAAATGGCTAGCTTAAAAAGAAAGCGTTAACGTTAGACTGCAAAGTAGAAATAATTAAAGCAGTTGAAAGTGGAAGAAAAAAGGCAGATGTATGCAAAGACTTTGATTTAGCAAATTCTACAGGTCTCATAAAGCTTCATCTGAAATAATGAACAAAATCTACGACTTAGAAAATGACACTGATAAACAATTTTTAGGTGAAAAATGCCTACAATCTACATGTAAAATAACTGACTTTTTTTAAGTGAATATTTTTATTGTTTCTTTTTTATTGATATACATTAATTTAACCTAAAAGTGAAAGATATTGGACTTCATGTCCATTGATAGATAAGCAAATGAGAAAATTATCATCCAGGTGTTATTAACGCCTGGATGATAATTTTCTCGTTTCTTGCTTAATTTAACTTTTTGTTGCGTTTTTATTGGACATTATTCTCTAAATCGAAAGTACCGCCATTATCGAAACTTAAGCAAGAAACGAGAAAATTATCATCCAGGTGTTATTAACGCCTGGATGATAATTTTCTCGTTTCTTGCTTAATTTAACTTTTTATTGTCTTTTGATTTGATATTATTCTCAAAACCGAAAGTGCCGCCATTATTGAAACTTGACAAATAAAAATTTCTTATAAAAAATAATTTTTGAAATTTTTAATTACATCGTTGTAAATTTAGACATAATAATGTAAATAAAGTTGATTTAAATATTTAGTTTGCACTTTTATACATACGATATTAAATTAGATGAATTTTATAATAGATTCTTAAACAGACTTGATACTTTTATGGGACTGAAATTATGACCCCGCAGATAACGACACTCGGTTATAACGTCAAAAAATTGCCGGNAGGCGTTAAAACCGAAAGTGCCGCCATTATCGAAACTTGACAAATAAAAATTTCTTATAAAAAATAATTTTTGAAATTTTTAATTACATCGTTGTAAATTTAGACATAATAATGTAAATAAAGTTGATTTAAATATTTAGTTTGCACTTTTATACATACGACATCAAATTAGATGAATTTTATAATAGATTCTTAAACAGACTTGATACTTTTATGGGACTGAAATTATGACCCTGCAGGTAACGACACTCAGTTATAACGTCAAAAAATTGCCGGTCCCATGGATGACGTTATAAGCAGGTTTAACTGTATCTTACATGCTAGATGGCTTGTACTACTTTGAGCATGCATGCTGTAAGTTTGCCACCTCTGGTCTGTATTGTATGAAGTCTCTGTGCTTCTATATCAGCAGTTCCCATAAAGATAAAGATGTTTAGTTATAAAGCTTATTTTAAAATCTAATTTTAAATATTATTACTTTTTCACTTTATTAAAGCACCACAGCATTTATATCATATATATTTATTTACACACACACAGTAAATAAGTGTATAAATTTGTTAAGCAGAAAACATTTTTTTTATAAGAGATATTTTACGTTATTTATTAAATTTAAATGATAAATTCTATCCAAATTTATTTTTAAAAATATATCCATTAAACTTACTTTAGCTGTCTCATGGTCTACTGGAAGACTGGAATAGAGTTCACATACTGGAAAAAAGAGTCATAAATGAGTATAAATAAAAGAAAATATTACATTTCATATTTCTATTGTAAAACTTATTTTTCTTAATTATTTCATAAATTAAAACTTTCTTGAGAACTTGGCACCCTAATAATATAAATAATAGCAATGCTTTCTTAAGATACCAAAATTATTTTACTTAGAAAAATTTTCATTCTTTTAAAAGAACAGCTTCAGCACCACTTTTGAATAAGAATACAGTTCATTAACAAGCTATGTCAAATCAAACATTTTAAACTGTATACAGAAGTATAAATTCTAATATTTTAAATTATTACATAAAAGTATAAAATTACCAAAATTAAATACAAGAAAACAAGTGTATTAATAATGTACAGTACAATAAAAAATAAATAAAGAAATCATGTACATTAAAACTGGAGAAGAATGCATCAGTGTGCATGATATTTATTAATTACTTTATCTCTACTTATTAGAATTTCAACAAAATTACTGATGTCTCTACCAAACATCAATAATTTATATACTGGAATTTCCATGAGAACATGATTTAATGAACTGAGAGATTTTCTTCTGGCAAAGATGGAGGGTGCTTATAAGTATCAATAATTTAATTTAATTTTTTAAATTTATTTGAAAGGAGTCTGAATTATTTATATTCAAATGTTTTTCAAAGATTAATATAATACAGATTTCTAGAATAATAAACTGAAAGATTTCCTTAATTCCTACATATCATTAAAAAATAAAAATAGAAAGTTTCATAGAACTGAATATAATATTGCTTGAGAGAACATATCTTACAATAACACAGATATACAGGTAACCCCCATATAACACAGCACTTCTATAGCACAGATTCACTCTAACACAGTTCTGGAATTGGGTAAAACCCTCGTACAACATGAAATGTAATAAAGGGTGCGTTCTTTTATACCTCCGTGTGAGCATTTAATTTTTTTTTTTTGGTGACTACTTTGAATGCTCTTTCAACAAATAATCCATTTAATGGTTAAATTTTACAATTGGGATCCTTCTTTTGCCTCTAAAAGCTCATATTTTAAAATTATAGATTCCTCCATCACGATACTATTGATAGTGCAGACGCTGCCATCTTTCTTTCTTTCACTGTCGTTCCCAAATGCCTACAAACAGCAGTGCACTCCTGTTGTAGTGGAGATGCAGAGTGACCACTAATTAACAAACACACCCAAAAACTGTTACCAGTTGATGATGCTCATACTGAGATCATCATATAGAATGAATAATCCTCTGGTAAAATATTTTCTTAAATAATAAATAAGTATTTTACCCATAAAAAAAATTAATAATAAATCCAATTTAAAGAAGGATTTACCAGCATGTTTTTTAATTATTGGAACATAACCCCCCTTTTCGCACTAGTTCTTTGTTTTGTATAACATGGATTCGCATAGCACGGCAATTTTTTGGAACATAACTCCCGTGTTATATGGCAATTACCTGTACAGACTTTCATTAACTCTAGAGGAAGTTTAGAAGTCTAATATAAAGTTTGTAACAATCACATTAACTATTGATGTGATTGAGTTATGAACTTTCAAATGTGATCTGAAAATCAATACAGTAGAGCATCAATTATCCGACCCCTGATTAACCGTCACATCGGTTAACCGACTGTTCTAGTCGGCAAATTCAAATGTCCGCTATTGATGTGGCACTACAATATTTGGCTATGTCTTAGCTACTTTAATAGTATTTTTACGTGTTTTAGCTGGCAACACTCATTCGACCATAAAAGGGTGCCAGTATTTAAATGAGGCTTAATTTTCTAATTTTTAATGATACAATAGCAACGATTATTATTTTAAAAAAATTTTTGTTAGGCTTAGCATCAATGAAAATTCAATGCGAAGTAGGTTAATAGCAATATACTAATATACTAATTACATGAGATATACTAATATACTATACTAATAATGTATTTTTTCATATTTTTCGGTTATCCATTTTTTCAGTTATCCGACCAACCCCAGTCCCCAATTGAGTCGGATAATCGATGCGCTACTGTAATTACATAAAACTATTCAGAACAATTTGGTAATTTTTCTTCTTTGTTTTAAACAAAGACTATTAAAAAGAATAAATTCAATAAATATAGAGATTATAAAATAAATTTCATTTCTTAAGATTTTTAAAATTATTTTAAAATATAAAAAGAAAATTAATACTTACTTTTAAGAATAACATCTTTTTGATTTCCATCAATTTCAGCAGATCTGAAAGGTGGTATATTTATATATAAATTTTTTTATTATAAAATTTTTTAGTAAATATCTAAAGTGTAATTTCTAGTATATAAACAATAAAGCCTTCCAAAAAATTAAAGATCCAAACAAACAAAAAAAAAGTCTGTTTCACATACAATCTGGGCCAATTTTTTAGTGACCTTTGAAAAAATGCCAAATTCTCTGATAAATTAAGGTATTACATCATACTATCTTCTAAACTTACTTCATCTTGAGAACAATGATCATGTTTTACGGTCAGACACCGAATGAATGAATGATTTTGTCAATAGATAACACTCAAGATATAAACTATCTTATAATCCACTTTCATATCCAAAATTAAAATTAAACATTTTTCCTCCCTTTTTCTGAAGCTTGTTTAATTTTTATAGATTTAATCTTTCATATTAAAAAAAATCAGATCCTTGAATTAGTATATGAATGAAAAAATTTACCTCAGCAATTTTATTGAGAACTGTAAGATGGCAGAAATTCTTATATTAGAAATACTCTTTAATAATAACATTTCGCGAATTACGCAACAATTGTTGTTCTTAGCTACCTGAGAAAGTCTCCCGTTACATTTTCTCGAAAGCAACATGACGCTTTCTCGTGAACTATTAACCTCTGCACGGCCGAAATCGTCCGTGAGTATCATCAGAGACGGCCGAAAAGAGTTGGTCGCTGCCTTAGTCCTCGGAGAGGAAAGAAGTCGTCCTCCCTTCAATTATCATCCATTAAGTAATCCAAATTAATCGCCATAGGATAAACTTGTCTGTGTGTGTGTGTTAGTGCATTGCCTGGATAACGAATCAGAACCCTGAAAAACCCATAGGAAACTCTTATTCACCGAATCAACAAGACCCGACCGGGACCTATTACCAAAGGTATTTATCATCCCGCGAATCGTATGTGAACTCTCTCTCTCCGCGACAACCCTTTTTCCAATAGATTTTTAAATAAACCCTTGTTAATTGTTAAGAGTATCTGAGTCACTTCCAATGTTGTCTCTCGAATCGATATTACGAATCCGTCTGATCACGTACGGGACCGCTCGCTTGACGGCGTGACGTAATCGCCGTCTCGGTTTCCGTGTTTCGAGAAACACGGTGGTGTCAATCCTGACAGGGTACCAAAGAGGTGCCGACCCAAAAGGTCACAGAACTACAATAGTTTGTTTTTGTTTAAAAATCTTTGCAAATCCTATTACTGTAAGAAATTTAACTGATTATTGATAATTAAAATCTAATCTATATCAATGTGTTCACAGAATAAAGAAGAAATAATTACTGGTAATTCTACAAATCTTTACATGAATTTTAAAGTATTTTTATAATTTTATCACCTTCCATTTGAGATATATTAATTTCCTAAAAATTAAATGATTAATTTTTCATAAATAACTTTTTGGGATATTTTTAAAAACTTCCAATACTCAATTTAAATCATACAATCTAACAATTATATTTGATTCTAGATCAGGGATTCTCAGAAAACATTTTCCATGAATGCATATGCAGATATGGAAAATGATTCATGACTATACTTGTGAAAATTCAATAAGGATCTCTTGCAATAACATCCATGTTGTTCTGTTTTTAGAATTTTATTACCCCAAGATAAACTTCAGTTTAAAATTGTCTAAAATGATGAATGTATTGACGATACTTAATAAGCGAAAAGTTACGAAAGATACAATAGCTCTGTAACAGTTGCAATAACTTTTTTTGGTAACGCATTTGAGAATCCCTGTTCTACACTGATCTAATAAAATTTCATTCAAATATGAAAATCTTAATTGATTATTACCTTTTATAACACTGAACAGCAGCTTCTAAATTATGTTTTGCTTCATGAATTTGTCCCATTAATTTATGGCCAAGTGCATGCATTTCTCTCACACTTAAGAATCCAGATAAATATCTATAATATTAAAAAAAGTTAAAGTTATTACATTTTCTTTATATTAAATTTTATGAAAGAACTCATATAAAGCTATCTTTTCTCTTTCCAGTAGTTGCAAGCTAATGTTTTTGGCCTACTTAATAGGCCCTGTTATGCTCCATAATCTAAATAACTTAGTATTGATACAAGCCTAATATCCTATTATAGATGTCACTTAATAGTTTTATTCAGTAGTAGAATAATTTACATTTAATTTTAATTGACACAGCAAGGTATACTCTTATAAGTAAAACATTTTCAAAAATGCAAAAACAATTTTCAAATGTAAGAGCAGGCTCCTATTTGCATGCAAATACAGTAAGATCTTTAGAATTTCACAAAATAAGAAAAACTTTATATGATTTGTTTTTCATTATTCTTAAAATGATGAGATTACTATTCTTTAAGATTAATAAAAAAAAACTCGCCAATAAATTATACATTATGTAAAAAGTCTCCTCCCCTTATGCAAGGAAAACTATCTGATATTAAATATATTTCAAAATTTTTAAAACACTCTCACTTTTTTGTAAATTAAAATTACAGAAAAATATTTTAGTCTTCTCAATTTCACACTTATTCATACACTACTAATTCACACTAGCTGCTTAAACATACAACAATCTGAAGATAGTCTATTTACCTTTTGGCCATTTCATATTCTTTAATTTGAAAATAAAGCCGAGCAAATGTATAGCCGCGCAGATTCCTCTGTAAAATAAAAAATTTCACTTATATTTTATATTATTTTTAATTTAAGTTACAGCATTAAAAAGTAAAACATTTCTAATATAGTAAAAAATAAATATAGCTAACTATATTGAGATTCAGGACATTATACAGTGGTGCCTTGGAATTTGAATGCCTCAGAAGGCAAACAACTTGGAATCCAAACAAGTTCTTTGAGGAAATTTTGTCCAAGAAGTCTAACTTTTCTTGGAACTTGAGTATAAAAATGGCCATACTATACAATGTATGATATCTGCATGGGTACTTGTGCAGACGCGTTGCCAGATTGGCTTAATTTTTGTGCTACTTGCTACTTTTTGAGCCACTAAACAATTTTTAGGCTAAAAACAACAAAAATTCATTGATACACATTTGAAACGTGTATTAAATGCATATCTTGAAAGTATTATACCAGCTGCACACAGTTCATCTACTATATTTTATGCATTATTTACTTTTCTTGTTGTCTTTAATCTATTATTATTATTTTCATTGTTTTATGCATTAATTGTGGAATTTACATGGGCTATTTTAGCTTAAATCATGATATTTTAGAATTAAAATAGGCATTTTTGGGATTTGGGAACTGATTAATTCATTTTATGTTATTCTTTATGGGAAAAATTGCTTTGGAACTTGAACACCCTCTAGAAACAAATTGAATTCAAGTTCCAAGATATCACCATACTGCCTGTCTCCAGCTGACATAATAAAAATAACTTATATAAATTATTTATACATCTAAAATAAAACTTCAGTTGGAATATTTGGATAAAATAACTGATAACATGAGAAAGGTTGATATGGTTTGAAAGAATTCAGAACTGTTATACTCTTAATCTACTTTTAGCTTACAGAATTCTAAAATTAATAAAAAAATTATAAATGATTTAATACAAATACTCAAACTGGGTATATGTAAATAAGCACTACACACAACACTAATATCCAACAAAAAACTACAAAATTAAACCAAACCTCAAAAGAATAATGGCAAGTTTCATCAATCTTTGTTAACATGTTTTCAAACGATTACTTAAAAGAATCAATCAATGTTTCATTAGATAGACTCATTTCATCAATCTTCTTCAATTCAATTTAGTGAACTGTTTCTTAACAGCTTCTCAGTTCTAGTATCAATAGTAGTGCTATTCCAATAACTGATAAATCAAAATTGATAAACATTTACAATATTGACATTGTAGAAAAATACAAAAGATTTGTAATTCAATATATGTTAATTATAATAATAAACAACTCTACTTCTTTCAATGTAATAATTTCCCTGGCTGTCAGAAAACAGCATTAATGTGTCAAAAATTCTGGAGGGGGGATTTGTTGCATTTCTCACAATTAGTGCTGTGCCAATAACCAATTTATCAAACTAAACCTGATAAATTTTTTACAATATCAATATTCTAAATATTTATTCATTTCAGTCTGATATATCAGTTTCGAACACTTGGGCAAGAAACTCCTCCAGAATTTTTAATACACTAATGCAATTTTCTGACAGCTGAGGAAATTATTACATTGAAAATAGTAGAGTTGTTTATTATACATAATTAAAAAATACTGAATTATTGATACTCAACATTGTCGATAAAAGTCAGTATTTTATCAGTTTTGGTATTTATCAACCTGGTCCCTACCGCCCACTAGTGGGCGATTTGAGCTTTTGTGGTGGTCGATAGAGGTTTTGTCCGATGCCGAAGCTACTTTTTGTTATCACCACACATCTACGACTCAGGTTATACTTTAACAGTGGCACTCAAGTTGAGCTCATTTATGGTGGGGTTGGCACTGCCAGAATTAGCTACTTTTTTCAGTTTGACATAAAAAAACACTTTGCGCACTGGCAAAAAAATTTCCATGTATTATAAAGATATGCAAAATATAAATAAAAAGATAAATTTAACTACATATTTTTACTAAACCGCCACTCAAAAATTACAAGTACTTTGCAGTTTTGTTAAATTAACTTACTGCGGAACCAGCAGGTGGTTAGGAAATTTTACTACCGACAAAGATACAAAAGTGGGCGGTAGGTATAAAAAGGTTGACTATCCCTGATCTAGAGTATCAACATTTAATAATATATTTTGATATTCAATATTTTTCAGTATTTGTATAGCAAATGAATCTCAGTTTTAAGCCCAATATCAATATTGGTGTCAAAATTTTGGTTACCACAGCCCTAATCAGAAGATACTGTTGGTTCTTTAATAATTTCATCTTAGCTCTCTGATGTCAAATGTAATTACTGAACAGTGCAGTATGACTGAACTAAAACTGAAATGAGTAGGAATCTCAAATTGTACAAATGTACAGAAGAGTATTGTTGATTTAATTCAAAAGTATCAATATAAAGGTATAAATAATAAATACAATTCTAATTTCTTAAAACCACCATAAAAATCTGCTTTTTTAGAATTCATTTACACTGAGTAAATATGAGAAAGCTCCAATAAATCAGTTTTGCTATGTAAAAGTATAATTGAAAATATACAAACTGAGTGTTCCAATTAAACTAAAGAAAACACAAAAAACTTTCACTCTATTTTTACCCAAAATTGTGGCTTAACCTGTAACAAAATTGCTTAATTATTTAATTAACTTGGATTAGTTTGGTTTATTTGCTTTTGGCAACGTGACATGTGGGTGACCTGCCAAAGGAGGATGCTTCTCAGGACTTTCTATTGGAAATTGACACCTATTTAGGTGTTACTAACATAAGAAAACTCATAAACTCCACATGGCCAGCCTGTTGGCCAGGCAAGACCAACCACCAATATTCAGTAGTTTTATCCACTCAAGCCACTGGTGGGCATTTAAATTAGTCTTATCATAGTCTGATAAGAATTTAGCTTTACTGTTTAATTAATAATGTTTATTGCCTTGATTGTATATGTAATTACTTGGTTTTAACACAAATGCATGTGTTAATAAAAGAATGGTAAGCCAATAACCATTCAAAAGTTCAAAACAATTGATATTTTTGAATGATAAATATTGAATGATAAATTATTTGAATGATAAATATTTTTTATGGATCTATACTTTCAACATAATATACAACAGCTCTGAATCAAAGCCATCATTATCTTCCATTTTGATTTCAAGCAAATGAGCCATTAGAAACATCAAGGCTTCAAAACTGAATCTCGAAAATAGTCATCAGTTTAATGCTTTGTTAACATTAAGGAAGTTGAATTAAATACTTTCAGCTGTTAAACAGGTTTAATAGGTCAGTTAAATTTTAAAAAAAGGTTAATGAAACTGGTCATAATTCTCATCAGCATTCATGTCCTAAGCTCTTTCTACATACTTTGTCAAAAAACATATTTATTGTTCAGCTACATTTGACATTTGGTATAGTTTAATCTAAATTATGTTCCTATGTCAAAATTAAACCAACTAATCTTCTCTTTCACACTCTAATGGTAAATATTTATCTCATGTGCTGTCATATCTTTTGCCCTTTTCTGTTCACACTCATTCATTCAGCATATTTACAATAGCATTTATCATAGTGTGTTACACAAGCTCATTCTGGACAAATTTCTTTGAAATAAAATCTACTTTCAGTTACCTACAAATTTTTTCCTTCAATTTATTTTTATTTAATATTAAGTGTACAGTACATAAATAGCAATATTTATACTATTTTTTCAATGCTTCAAAATCTGAGATTCTAAAAAGTTTTAGTTATTTAACCATAAATATACCACTTACTCTGACTCAGCCTCTTAAGCAATATACTAGATACACCCAACACACCTTATTGCTGAGAACATATATTTATTAAACAAAACAAACATTTTCAACCCAATTTATGGGCCATCTTCAGGTTAACATTGTTCGACTCTAATACAAAATCGAAAACGTTTGTTTTGTTTAATAAATATATGTTCTCAGCAATAAGGTGTGTTGGGTGTATCTACCATAAATATACTTTTTATTACAATAATTAAACAATATATAATATATATTTTATTTTATATATCAAAAAGACACCGTGGCCAAATAGGCCTTTTTCAAGTATCTTCAAACAATCAATCAACAAATAGAACAAAACAGTAAAATGGTTAGTCAAAATAATAACCAATGTGGGCTGATTATTTTACATTATTTTTGTAAATCCTTTTAAATTAATTAGTAACAATCACTATAACTTAAATCTTTTACATTGTTTTTTGTAGATTTTGTAACTTGATATCTCTCTTAAATCTATGCATTTGGAGCTAGAACTATTTAAAATGACTAAGACAAAACCTTTCTCACTTTGTTTCTAGCCATTTACACACTTTGTCTTAGTCACTTTCTTAAATTGTTACTCAAACTATTCCAATAGGAAATCATTTGGAAAATCGGTACAGATTTTCCCACTGTAAGTTTAACAATTGG
Source organism: Centruroides sculpturatus (assembly GCF_000671375.1). Taxonomy (NCBI): domain Eukaryota; kingdom Metazoa; phylum Arthropoda; class Arachnida; order Scorpiones; family Buthidae; genus Centruroides; species Centruroides sculpturatus. The sequence continues at coordinate 75,729 of NW_019384400.1, forward strand.
AAGATTATATCCATAGGTCTTACCGTATTACGAGTATTCCATGTCTATACATTTTGATGTTTACCTATTTTGTTTCTGAGACAGCTGCTTTCCTTCTTACCCTTTATAAATTTATAACTCTCTAACAGGACTTGTTTCATGTAAATTTCGCATAACCTATCAATATTGCCAGTGCGGTAGAGTTCCGATACTGATTCCCTGAAATGCAGATTATGAATTGAACAAATGAAGCGATTTTGTACCACCTGAAGTTTATTAATAGCATATAAAGATGTGGTTCCCCAGACTATAATTCCATATCTTATTTTGGATTCCATGCATATATGGGTATAACTGCTTCAATTGTAATATACTTAATTAAAAACTTTTGAATTTTTTTATATATCCTAATATATTTTGCCAAGGATAAAGCAATGTCTTCTATTTGTCAGTTCCAGCACAGATTATCATCAAATGTTATCCCTAAGAACTTTATAGCTTTTACCCTTTCTATGTTATTTTCAGTTACTTCAATTTTTTGTGCTCAAGATTAGTTTTTATTTCTATTGGCAAAAAAGAAAAGTTTTGTCTTGTTTTTGTTAATTACCAGCCTGTTTTTTTTCCATATAACTATTTAATTTTTTTAAAATGTTATTTAAATTTTCTTGAAGATTTGTAGCATTCATATGAGAAGTTATCACTATGTTGTCAGCATACATGATTATATAGTCTTTTGATATATGATTGAACAGATCATTTATGTATATATTAAAAAGCAGAGGACCTAGAATTGAACCTTGAGGAATGCCATTGTTTGGTTTAAACCAGGGGTATCCAACCTTTTTGTTTCTCTGGGCCACATTGGAAGAAGTCAAGGAGTTTTGGGCCACAAGTATATATAATATATACTTGTGGCCCAATATACAAGTATATTTAAGGATTAACATGTCTAGATTATAATAATAAGTATTAAACTTTATCGCAAAACAGGATATTTTAAAAAATTACTTCTACAGACACTTTCAATTTGTACTTAGAAATAGATAAATTCATTTATTTGAAAAAACGCAAATATTTGGTTTATTTCTGTGGTTCTCAACTGGGGGTACATGTACCCCTAGGGGTATGAGCGTAAATCGAAGGGGTACACCTAACTTTCATTATAAAATGGCTTATGTTAATCAATATGCTGTAAATTATTAACACAAGAAACAAGAAACAACAAAAACTTGCTTTAAAATATCCCAGTGTGAACATCGATTTCCCTTTTAACAGTCTAAACTTGTTTATCCACTTGATTTGCCTGTCTATTTGTGCCATTAGTGCCGAGTGAACCTGTACTCTAGTAAAATTACGGTTTAACCGAGCATTAATTTTAGAATAGAAAAAAAAAATTTTTTTATTCTATAATTATTGCTCGATAAGATTGGGGCTTTTCGTGTTTTTACTGGACTACTGGTATTAGAAATAACGAGGCTTGGATTGTACCCCAACCATGCAATGCGTGTCACTGCATGTGCGCATTACTTGATATTTAGCAAATTTAGACGTTACATTTATTACAAAAGTTGAAAGATTCGTGTATTGTTCTGCACTTTATAAATTCGCAGCCATTACTTTCAAGGTCAGTACACAATTACAATCTCTATTTAACAATGTTGGAACCAAATTTTGAAAAAATTTCTGAAGATTTATCGCGACAAATATCCCATTAAATTTTATTAGAAATTATTGTAGAATAATTTAAATTTTCTTTATCATTAATTATAATTATTTATTTTTAGGAAATGTAATTTATGCATCTATTGAAATGACTTCTGTGATTTTATATAATATACTTATAAAATAATAATAAATACATGTATGTACCTGATTAAATTTATTATTATTTACGTAAAATAAGTAATTCACTTTTAGTTATAGTTAGTTAGAGTTTTTTATGGCGCTCAGTTATAAGGGCTGTATACATCTAACGTATTAATTATAAAATTTACATACAAAAATATAAGGGGTACCTGAGAAACAACTAATGGGCTAATGGGATACATCAACAAAAAATGTTGAGAACCACTGGTTTATTTGAGTCTCTGATTAATAATAAGCAACGAAACACCATTTTAAAGTGCATTTTTATTCAACTGATATATTTATAAATGATATGTAGCCCAAAAAGTAGCCAAAGTACCAAATGATATATTTTTTACGTCAAACTAAAAAAAGTAGCCACATTTGGCGCAATGTAGCCAAATCTTGCAATGCTGGAAGGAATACTAAATAAAGCTGGAGTTGTGACTCGAAGGATTATAGAGCCAAATGCAGAAAAAGAAGAGAAAGGACAAAAGATGAAGTAAGAAAGATTGGAAAATTAAGACTCAATATTTGCCTAACAGAAGATCTATTTAACCTTTCTGACAACTTTTTATCTTTTGTCCTTTCTCTCCTTTCACCAAATTTGGGTCTATAATCCTTTGAGTCACTACTCCAGCTTTATTTAGTAATCCTTCCTCATTCACACATCTCCAAGTATTTGAAAATATTTCCTTTCCACTCAAAAATAAAATATGAATAAAGGTTTACGACTTTGTGAAACTTCTTTTTTGAGTTTATGCCATTGAAATAAATAAATAAAATAAAAATTAAAACATTTGTCGGTTTTGTTTACACCTTTATTGGGCCGCGGGTTGGACATCCCTGGTTTAAACGAACTGGAAATAACCTGTCTAATTTTAATGTAGGAAGTTCTGTTTAACAAATATGACTTTAACCATCTTAATTGAATTCCTCTTAAACCAGCAGTTTGCAATTTTAATTCTAAAAGTTCCAGATTAAAGTTGTCAAATGCTTTTGAAAGGTCTATGAAGACTGAAATTACTATATTTGAATAAATAAATAAAATATTTTCTTACTGGAACTATATTTGATTTATCCAGTTGCGACGTAATTGATTGTTTCAAATGCAATAAAGCATCTACCATCGAAAATCCTTGTTTGTAAGCATATTGATTACAGTGAATAATCTGGAATTTGTTTATAAATGTAGAAAATCTTTTCAAAAATTTTTGCCAGAATAGGTACTATTATGATTGGTCGGTAGTTTTCTATATCACACTTAGATCATTTATCCTTATATAACAGCAAAACTAAGTTTTGATTTAACTTTTCTGAAAAAAATGCCATTTTCAAAAGATTTATTTATCAGGTAGGACAATAGTTGAGCTAAGATATCTGATATATATTTTAGAATTTCAATACTTAAAAAGTTGATGTCCAGAGAATTATTCTTCAACCTCATTATAGTATTATAAACTTCTGATGGAGTTGAGTTTTCCAAAAAGCAGTGGTGTGCCGTGACATTTGATGATAGGGAAGCTGTCCTTCTATAAGAAGCCGACATCCAGGGGCAATCAGTCAATTACACATCAGTGATGGTCTAGGGTCCATTCGTATTGTTTATTCGATAAGCCAGTAAAAACCATAGACTTCTCTAAATGCATTTTTAATATCACAATTACATTCCTAATCGCTAGCCACAATATAAGGGCTACAATTAAAAATAAAATAATAAAAACTTACTCAGTGAAATAAAATGTGTGGTGGATGTACCGGTACATCAAAATATTCTTCAATTGTATGAATATACTTTTAAAGAAAATTATAATTAAATAAAGCTTTGTAAAGAAACATACATAAAAATATAAAATATTCTTTACTTTTTAAATCTTAAAACAATGCACTTAGTCAAATAGCTCTCTATGAGTGGCTAATAAATGGAATCGAAGATGGTTGCAGAGCGTGCATACACGCAGACTACCAAATCCCCAGGGTGCCGATACTAGTCAATGTCAAATGCCTCTTTTGTTGCATCACTAGTATATCTCAAAGGACACGAAAGGGCTGTTGTAAATTTTAAACGTTTCTCACCATAGCTGTAAAAATCTAAATATGTTAAACTTAATAGTCATTTGTTTTCTAACTAATTCGTTTTAGGACCAGGTGTTGTCCACGGAAATTTCCAAAATTTCCAACTTTTCGGCCACTCTCATTGAACT